>NW_008795495.1:3119-25992 GCF_000699145.1 Aptenodytes forsteri | reverse complement strand
GTCCAGAGGAGGGCAACAAAGCTGGTGAAAGGCCTGGAAGGAATGTCCTATGAGGAACAAATGGCTAAGGACTTTGGGTTTGTCTAGTTTGGAGAAAAGGAGGCTGAGGGGGGACCTCATTGCTCTCTACAGCTTCCTGAGGAGGGGAAGTGGAGAGGGCGGTGCTGATCTCTTCTCCCTAGTATCCAGTGATAGGACACGTGGGAATGGTTCAAAGCTGCACCAGAGGAGGTTTAGACTGGACATTAGGAAGCATTTCTTTACCGAGAAGGTGGTCAAACACTGGGACAGGCTTCCTAGAGAGGTGGTTGATGCCCCAAGCCTGTCAGTGTTCAGGAGGCATTTGAACAATGCCCTTAACAACATGCTTTAACTTTTGGTCAGCCCTGAATTGGTCAGGCAGTTGGACTAGATGATCACTGTAGGTCCCTTCCAACTGGAACTATTCTATTCTATTCTATTCTATTTTATTCTATTCTATTCTATTCTATTCTTTCTTTTATTATTGCAGGACATCTAAGACCAATAAATATGATTTGTGCACTGTGTTGAATGTAGAACAAATCACAGTCATTCCGCTGGGCTGCACAAATTATTTCCATAAAATTTTGCCAGCTACCAGAAAGACTTTTATGAACTTTAGACTTCTTTGTGATCATCCTATTGTTCATGAGTAAAAGGATTGGATAGAGAAAGTTGCAAAAAGACTTTGAATATAAGAATTGACATTTAAGAATTTACATTATAGATTTGATTCTGTTTTTCCTGAAGACAAAATGCTAAGTGGAATCCATCAAGTTGGAATATAAAGATAAGGACACACTTAATGTGGATATACGCTGACACCTATAATGTTTGATTACCTACATATATGTTTATTATCATTGTCACATACAAACCATTGTAACTGTAAGACTTCAGATGTAAAGTTCAACAAATTGTTAAAACTTAATCCCAATTTATTTTATTGGTGTCTTCTGGGGAGAGACAGAGAAAGAACAAATACATAAGAAGGAAATGCAAAGTATCTCTGATTGTATTCTTTTTTTTTATTATTCAAATGTAATACAAAGAAACAGAAATTAGTATAAAGAGGGGCTTGGGGGGTATTTTTGTTAAGATTATATTTTATTTTATTTTGAGGTAATTTTTATGTGCATGAAAAGCTCATTTCTACTGTTGAATTTGGGATAAATGCAATGAAAGGGTTTCTTGTAGTGATGTTTTTGATGTTGTTTTACAGCGGGTGAGTAATAATTACATTCCCACCCGTGTCATTTTTCTTTTCCTTGCTTATACTGAATTTGCCTTACAAATAGTTCCATCCTTTTTAGAAATACTGCTTAAAAGGAAATACCATTCACACTGAACCATGAAGTGACAGATGGTTTTAACTCCTACCTGTAAAAATAAAAATTACAATATAGGCAAGTCATTTACAGTGAAATTTCCAGTAAGGCATTTCAAGGTTAAAACTTCAGACACTCTAAAATACGTTTACTTTTATCTAGGAATGGTAGTCCGGATCATCTTACTACAACAATGCCTAAAACTCCTGGGTCACATCAACACTGTTAAGTGCTTTGCTCCAAGGAGTAATTCCTGGTCTTCAAGGCCAAGTGATACTGCATAACATACATCCATGCAGCTGGCTGCCTCTGCAGCTGGCTGAACGTGTCTGCCTTACGTACTGGATGGTCACAGTTGTTTTTTTTTTAACACATGGCCCTGAACTGTATGTATTTTTGGTGCAGAAATAGGGAGCTGAAATAAAAATGTCTGAAATTACATGGGGATTGTGTTGCAGCTCTCCAGAATTTCTACTGCTTAAAACTGAGGATTTAGAGTACATGCCATGACATATGGCAAAAAGGCATTTTGGGGTGCTTGCAAACACTAATTGACATGCTAAAATTAAATTGGAAACCTGAGTAGGGACAAAGGGGCCAGACCTCATGTAGTGTCATACTTAAAGCTTATTGAGAGAGTCCTTGGAATGAATTAAACATATTTTACACACGGGCTTTGTTTCAGAGGGAACTGGCTGGGTTATTTCAAAACAGATTTCGGTTTTAGTCCTTGTTCAATCATGTAAGAAAAATGGTTTACACTTCCAAACCAAATGCCTATCCACTAGGCTGTAATGATAAAATTATCTTCTCCTCCTTTTCCAGCAAGCATCAGTTCCCTGAACAGAATTCAACATTACTAAACTTCAGAGAAAAGAGCTAAATTACACTCTTAACTATACGAATATTTTATACATGCTAACTTTAAAAAGAGCCTTCTCAATGTGGATTTCCTAGATTACTCTTTAGAGAAAGCTCTGCTGTTCAGAGATTTACTGTAAAGAAACTGTAGGAAACTTTGGCACATTATTTTAGTAGATGTTTAATATTTTAGTGCTGCAATACCTAAGTTAAATTTGTTTCCTCCCATAATAACTTAAGCATCTACGACTTAAGCATGTTGTTCTCATGAAAAAAAACCCAGGTATCATGACCAGAAATCTAATTTATCTAGAACTTCATCTCCCGTCTACAAGAAAAACAAAATATTAACATGACAGGGGTGTTTCAAGGTCTTCATATGATAGATAACGCTGAAAAACACAAACAATTTCATAAAACATTAACAAACAAAATATATATTGGCTAAGAACAACTGAGGTTTAAAAGACTCCTTTGGGTTTTTTCTATGCAAATAGCAGCAATCTTTCTGTTAGATTAATATAGGCAAGAACTTGCCTGCAGCGTTACAATTCTACTGGAAATTATATATAGAGATAAGTATGTATGTATGCTAAGTTCACAGCATTTCCTAAGCTTACAGTATTGTCACTTCCCAAACAAATTTCTTTAAACAGTTCAAAAACTTCCCTCCTTATTGGTGTAATATAGGATACTCCAAATCACATTTTGACACTACAGACTGAGATGTTTATTTAAACACCAAAAAAAGATACCAGAATTAGAACATGGTAAAATACAATTATGTGTGGTCACATATGTACAGATTTCTTGCATGTTATAATGCAGATAATAGGGCATGCTGCTGTATGCTCTCTTTTTCAAGAATTTGGATTTTTAAATATTAGCAAATTTTGTCTTTGACCTATACAAGCATTAAGTAGTGTCGTGGTTTAACCCCAGCCGGCAACTAAGCACCACACAACCACTCACTCACTCCCCAAAGTGGGATGGGGAAGAGAATAGGAAAAGTAACAGTGAGAAAACTCGTGGGTTGAGATAAAGACAGTTTTACAGGTAAAGCAAAAGCTACATATGCAAACAAAGCAAAATAAGGAATTAATTCACCACTTCCCATCGGCAGGCAGGAATGTCCCCCCCTTCCTCCTTCTTCTCCCAGCTTTTATATGCTGCGCATGATGTCATATGGTATGGAATACCCCTTTGGTCAGCTGGGGTCAGCTGTCCCAGCTGTGTCCCCTCCCAGCTTCTTGCCCACCCCCAGCCTACTCACTGGTGGGGTGGTGTGAGAAGCAGAAAAGGCCTTGACGCTGTGTAAGCACTGCTCAGCAATAACAAAAACACTGGTATGTAATCAACACTGTTTTGGTCACAAATCTAAAACATTGCACCATACAAGTTAATATGAAGAAAATTAACTCTATCCCACCCAAAACCAGGAAAAATACCATAGATTTCCACTGGCTAGAATCTGTCACAATTCCTAATTACCCATGTAGAAGTTTCCTAATGTGCATCGTTGTTCTGATAGCAATGGCAAAAAATTCAATGTCCATCAGATATATCCCAAGTTATTAAAAAGGATACTTCCCTTCTCTTACACAAAACTATATCCACATCCAAAAAATCAGATTAAAGAAATTAAATATATCTCCCCACATTTTCCTCAGCAATATACTTCCAACAGAATAAGATATTTTACCATTATTTACACGTTTTCTCTGAGTAAACAGATGAGATATTTTAACACACAATAAAATTTTTCCTCCGATACAAAAGACTGTGGAGTTAGTGATGTTAGTTCCTAAAAAATAATGACTGCATGAGTAATTTGTAGCTGTCATGGCAAGAAAAATATCTCTATAAATTCTAATAATTTGTTGAAAATAACTAGCATAGTATTAACATAAAAATCAAAATTCTTTGATATTTTCAAGTTTCTTCTTCAAGCCATTAATAAGGATACTAAATATAACATACAACGTAAGGCACATATATGCTATATAGCATATATCCTAGCTATTTTTTCAATTTATTTTGTATGAGGTTTTTAGGTCATATGGATTGTTGGTTGAATTTTGATTCATCACTCCAGTTGTTTGTGAGGATAAAAGGAATGAATTATATGCACACATATCAAACTGGTTCCTAAACAGTGCAACAAACTTCACGTTGACTTAAAGCCACATGATTTTGAAAATGGTGGATTTTCTGTCACCTACTTCCAAATTGTCAATGAAACTGTGAAAAGACAAGAGGGCTAAAGGCTCGATACAACTAGATTAAGGAATTTTGTTTCAAGTTCAGAGGTCAATAGCCATGGGAGTTTGGACTAACTGATGAAGTGCCTTAAGAAGTATTTTCTATGCAGTAGTTATTATTCAATACTGTTTCTTTTTAATTTAATATCTAAACCAAATAAAATTAATTGGAGAAACAGTGAGGAACAGCGAATTCAAATTTGTGATGTGGTAATACAGATTTGTGTAAGGGGGAAAGGAACCCTGTGAACTCATACCAAGCAATAAGTGAAACTGAAAGGGGTTTTCATTCCCTCTGTAAATGAGGTGACAAGAAGAATGTTATTTAATGTTGACAGTTATAAGGTAATGCACACAGGGTGCAAAATTCCCAAGTCAGGCACTGAATGAATTCAACTGAACTGCATGACCTGCAGGTGACCTTGGAGCTTTTGGAGACTTCTGCCTCTGTATGTCTAGACATTGCAAAGAAGTAACTTAAATGAGAAGACAAAGCTAAGATACACACAGCTAGATTGGTAGAATATGAGATTTTGTTTGGTTTTTTTTTTTAATTAGAGCCATTTTATGAGCTTGGCATATTTGACACAAAAATACTACTCTACAAGTATCTACATACTGTGGAAGCTACACAAAAGTAGCTCTGAAGCATCAGAAGTAAGAGATGCAAAAAATTGTCAGCTGCAACATAAATATAGAGAGAATGGGTATGGAATAAATTCTATTTCACTCTGCTGTTTTCACAGGAATATTTTCACACTTGCTTTTCCATCCCAGTAGTTGTAACAGTAAAAAAGGGTGATTAGTAGATTGAGATCCTCAGACTTGCAAAAAAGAGTGGAAAGCCAGGATTCAGAGACAGCCTGGAGTTGGCTAGTCAGATCCAAGAAAGGAGAAAACAAAACTCTATCATATTTAATTATAAGAACAGAAAATGAGTTCCAGAGATAATATTACAAAAAAAAGTTCTGAATAGCAAAAAAAACACACCCACAGTTATCATCATATTTATCACCGTTTAATATATGCATAAGTTTTTATCTCAAAAAGATATCTGTGGTTACTCAGTTCTCTAACTTAGACAGCCTAGATATTCCCTGACTACTTCTTGTTGAAGTAGGAGAAATTATTTTGAAAGCTAGTTCACTTTAGAAGTGTTGAAAATGGAATACTAGCAGGGACAATAATATTTCCAATGCATCAAACAAATTATAAACATAGCCATAGTGTCCCTGACTATATTTATTATATATATTATGCCCCTGAATATTTATTATATTCTTAAACATCTACAGTAATAAAGATCCCTATTATCTCTGTATTACACCTTTAATTGTTTAACAGCTTATATAACTAGTCCTTTGCCTTGTCTAAGAAACTTTTTGCAAATGTCTTTTCTTCTTTTCAGTCTTTTTTCTTTTCTTTTTTCAGTATTTCTTTCTGCAGAACTATCACTGCTTTACCCTGCTCCCCAGTAACTGCTGTACTTTGAAGACCATTATTGTATTCCTTTTTCTAGATCAAGAAAAACAATGTTATCAACATATTATCAAATGCTTTTTACATCATTCTTATCGTTCTCATTTGAGTTTTTCCAATTTGTCTATACTATTGTCAAATTTGGAGGTAGCAAACAAGCAACAGTTCATGAGTCCTTGGGGGACAACTACTGTATCATTTTACAAGCAATACTTCCGATAACACATTTCAGAAGGGTATTTCCCCTTCTGGCAAGAGTTTTTTTTTTCTTTTTTTTTTTTTTGCTGTACATACTCTGCTAAAGATCCTAGCACCTTCCTGCTGTATTTCTGACTGACTGGCATATTAATGAACATTTGCAACCTGTTCATTTGATTTTTCCTACCCGAGTATAACATTTTCCACTGCAATACTTCCGATAACACATTTCAGAAGGGTATTTCCCCTTCTGGCAAGAGTTTTTTTTTTCTTTTTTTTTTTTTTGCTGTACATACTCTGCTAAAGATCCTAGCACCTTCCTGCTGTATTTCTGACTGACTGGCATATTAATGAACATTTGCAACCTGTTCATTTGATTTTTCCTACCCGAGTATAACATTTTCCACTTGTTTTCACTGTTTTAATAGTTTCAGATAATTTCTATAAGACATATTTTTTGAGTGATAATGCTGTCCTTATATATTGCCACCATTATTGACTTTCTGTATTATCTTTTAGGTTTTGCTAATTATGTTGCCTAATATCAGACAAAAGCGAACTCCTATGGGAATTCATCCCTCCTTCCACTTTCACTGGAATATGTGATAGCTAATCTATATTTTATCAAGTACTCATGCCATTAATTTGCAGTAATTATCTAATGAATATTTCCTTCTTTTCTTATGATAAGATCATGCATATTTTGGCAGAACACTTTGCAATGCTATGCTAGATCACACCCTAGCTTTTCACTTCCCCCCTAGGCAAGTTACCCTGATCAAGGAAGAAAATGAGTTTGATTTATGTAACCAAAGCAGAGACTTATTGCACTCATAAAAATGGAAGCACACTAAATAGATTTAATCAATATTAGCTAGTCTTAATCTTGGCCTTAAGCACACTAATGCAGTATAACTCTATAAGCATGTATTAGTTCAGTGGCCCAGTGAAAACAGTGTACTCTTTGCTACAGTCATGCCATAGACGTCCTAACGCTGCAAAGCCCGGGTTGGATTGTCTGCCTGGTTATCAACTTGTTAAGAGCACTTGCTGATTGAATCAGACGTTGACTCTGGATGTCTCTTGCTATGATGTACAGTGTTAACACAAGATAACAGCAAAGGCCTTGGAAATATTGGTAGAGGTTGAAAACAGTGACCCCAGAAAAACAGCTTACTGATGGTCAATTACCGGTCAAGATCTCTTTTTTCCAGTACTCAAGAAAAGATTTTGCTTTAAGAAAAGAAGCAGCAGCTAAGCAAGCTAAAACAAACAAACAAACATACAAACAAACACACACACACAAAGCTAGCCAAGCAACAAGATAAGGCCTGCTGCCCTAGGAAAATGTCACACCCCAGATGAAAATGCATAGTCCCAGGGTGGAGGCCAAGGATTAGGAATTGTCTAGAAACTCAGGCTTCTTATAAAGGGAGATGTTGAAGTTGCGATGAGGGGAAGAAAGGACGCACCCACTTTCGTTCCAGTTTCCATCACTAAAAAGCTCTCAAGCTTGGCCACCTCCACCTCAACAACTTACACCATCAGTGACCATCACTGCAGGCATTAACTACCCAGCATCAGCTCTGTGGCATTGTATGCTCACAGCTAATTTAGAATACACTTATTAAGGACTAACTGTTTTGAATAGCACAATGTGTGTTGTTAATGAATGCCTAGTAAAGTTTGGTTTCAAATTTTAAAACTAGTTTGAATTATCAGTTTTCTAAATACTTCTATTACAAGGATCTGTGATTCCTTAACTGCTATATAAATCTCTATGTATACACAGACACACACAAGTGTGCATAAGTACACATATTTTTGTCAGTTGTAACATTTAACATGACTTTTTGGCAAGCTGGTGGGGTTTTTTTGGTTTTTTTCTTTTAATCAGTTTGCTATTTTCCACATATTAAAACTGACTGATAAATATTTTTGTAGAATGTCTTATTTTTTTCAGCCTTGTGAAGCAAAAAGATTTGAGTGACAAATTCTAATCACCATCACCCAGTTTTCTATCTACTCATCAGTATTTACAATGACCTTTAATGTTTCTGTGGTTTCTATCTCAGGCCTTGATTTTAATAGCATCTTTTGTTCCATATCTGTACCACTCGTTATCATATTAAAAATGTTCGTAAGTGCTGCTGATTTTGCAGTAAACGAGAAAAAGTTTGAAAATTCTGACAGGCTTGCTGATCAGATATAGTACACTTACAACAAAAGGCAATTATTATGGAAAAATAATCTTAATACTAACAGGTTTTCAGCATTGGGTTTATGAGAAGGTTTGGTTTGAGATGATCCTTGGAATATTTTACTTCCCCTGATATAATCTTTTCTTCAGAAATAAATTTATCCCTCTTGCAGATAGCTAAAGCTGTAAAAATACCATTTAAAGAACTGTAACTTGGAAGTAGCAAAGGAGTCATCACTTAAATCAGCTTTGTATCATATTCTTATCATAACTTTCACCTTGTTTCACTATAAAGACCACATTATATCTGGGATCCAGAAATGTCACGACACTACAGCATATCATTTTGAGTAAAAGAGAAAAAGCAAATGTCACTTTTTCCAACATAAACTAAACAATACAAACTTGTAGATTTATTCTTTTAAAAATCAAAATCTGAGACTGTTTCATTGTGATTAATTTTACCACTCTCTTTCCTGAGCTCTATTTCAGTACTAATTGGGAAAAAGTGTTGATAATGGATGGCACAGAGCTATGTTTCCTTAGCAGAATTAAAACCATGCACATTTTGAAAAGTTAAATATATGAAATATTATTTTCAGAAGACAAATTATAGGTTAAATGTGCATGTGAACTTTATGAATATCAACTTTACAGTTTTGCTGTGTGGGGACAGGGGAGTGACTACAACAATGTGTATTCCACCTCTTTTTTCTGGTGCTTCTTTCCATTTTTGTCTCTTACATATATACACACACATAAATGCACAGTTCATATACTAATACAATTTGAAGCATCACTAAATTTGTTGTAAATATTAACAATTAACTAAGCATCTGTTCTTCCTAAAAATTACTATCTGAAATTAGAAATATTGTATGCTTTACTAAAACTGAAACACATTAGTGTTTTATTTCAGATCAGGCACACTCACTGTGCACGAATCATTCCCTTTCACATGAAACTAAACCAAAAAAGTGTTAAAGGAATGAACTCTTGATATTAACAGGCATTCAGTTCACAGGACTGGGCTAAGACTAGTCCAAAGTAATCTTCTCCCCCCACCTCCTGCCTTATAGTGTAATTGTAGGCTTCTCCAAACCAATTGTTTCACTCTTTTGGGTCACTTTATCTGCTCATATAGAAATAGTCATAATCACCTGAGAGTTGATGGAGAGAGGTAGACAGCTTTAGAAAATAATTAATAACTTACAACCATTAATTCTTTCTCTCACAGTCACGAATAAATGATATGGAAGCCTCAAAGCTCACAATGGGAATGGAGAACCCTAGTTTGACATATTATGTACAGAAGATGTGAGTGCAGTGAGAAAAGAGAACACAAAGGAAGAAATATCCTAGAAGGAAAACGTGAAATTTCTTTATTATTTTTTTCTGTCAATATTGCAACAAAATCAGCATATCCCTGTGAAATATTTCAATTTTGGCTAAAAGGTCTTTAAGGAAAAAAAAATCTGCCAAATATTTTTAAAGTAGTTCTAAATACATATATTTGAGCATTTATTACTGGCTCTACTTGTTGCTGTTTAAATTCTGAATTATATTTAATATTTTTAAATATGTGTAAATTTTATCCAACATAAATATTAAATTCAAGATTAGATCCAATATTGACAGCTGAGGCATTTTCTCCTTAGCAGTGAAACTAAATATCTCTATACTTGGTAAACTGGTGGAAGATCAATGGAAAATTTTACTGGTTCTCTGCCAATACCTAGAAGAAAGAGATTACTTTCAAGCTTTATACTGTATTCCTTATTCTTTTAAGAAATTGTACCTACTATCATGCATCATCATCCAACAGGTAAGGTATTTACCAGAATCAGCTCCTTTTTTAATTATCTTCATATATTCTTATAATTTAATTGTAGAAAAAAATCTTGATTGTGGGTATGACTGAAAACAGCCCTTAAAGCTGTAATATTGACTGCCCCTGGAGTCCTACTCAATTTGCGATACTAAGGCAAGTGAGGTTAGTGAGGTATTATGTTGCTCTTGCTCTAGTTTCAGTGATGTTACTACCTTTTACAAAACATGGTCTGCTGTGTATTTCTTGGTAATTCAGAAATGCATACATGATGGTGTCCATTTAATTTACTTTTTCCTCAACAAAACTGACAAAAATATTTAAGATACTCACCCCAGACTTCCTTCATAGCCAAAGCAGAGAAATAAGCATTTTTTTAATGAAGTAAACCTAAACTATTTTAGACTTCTGCATGAGGACGAGATGAATCATTCCATACAAGTAGCTATTACTCTCCACTGACTATAGAGGATGCATAAAGTAATTAGCTCAAATACAAAAATCTATAATTTTGAAAGTTTATTCTCTGCCAAATTATCAGGTAATGATCAAATCACTCATACAGTTTTATGATATAACTTTTCTTTTTAAAAGGAAGATTTTTTTTCCCCCTTTTCTTCAGAGAACTACTGAAATAGCAAGAAAATCTTTTCTCACAATCTTTGCAGTGTTTAAAGTCTTAGTAATGAATATATTTGATCATCTTGTTTCTAAACTTCATTCCTTAAACCATCAAATCCTTTAAAGGGCAAGTTGGATAAATCTATTGCTGAATTCAGCTGCACACAAAAGAGGTCCTTAAGAGGTCTTCAGGTATTTTCTTCATTTTTACTTTCCTTTTACATTTTCTTTTGTATACTCAATTCTCTTGGCCAGCTATCACTGTCTCACATCATCTGTAGATAGCAAATTTCTTTTCTGTTCCAGTTCGTTTATGTTTCATGCTCAGCCATTTCCATTTTCACATGATCTGAGGTCTTTTCCAAGCTGATTAGGTAAGTTCATCCAACTCCAAAACATAATGAACTACCCCCAGTCTTCACTGAATAGGTAAATCTATTGACATATTTTCTTGCAATAAAATTGTCAAGGAAAATATTTATTACTGGGGGAAAAAAAAAGAAAAAGAAAAAAAAAGAGCATTTTTCACCAATGTCTGCATTTCTATTGAATTTTATAACCTGCTTTTACTTTTTCTTTCTCACAGTCTACAGCAGGGCATAAAATTCAGTGAAATATTCAGAAAGAATTAGTATACTGTGAGGGCTCCAATGGTTCAGAAGACTATATAGAGCATCTTTCACCTCTAAGTCATCAGCTTGAATGCAGCAGAGGGTGATAGAGGCTGAAAGGCTACCATCTGGCAGCTGCTCTAGAGGTGAAGTATAAGTCACTAGTAGAAGTCAAATCCCAGTGGACAAGCATCTATAACACAAAAATCGCCAAAACAACTGGGGTTAATTGGCAATCTCTGCGAACAGATGAAGACTGACATGAAGATGCAATTGCCTTCTCATCATTAGATGTAGTCCCTATGGGCTAGAGTTCAGATACATGAGTTAATATCAGAGGGAAACTGACTGCAGATGTATCTGCTTGCGGTGATAAGAAAATAATTTCAATTTGTATGGCTGTCACAAGCTAATATGCTTTTTAAAATCTATTTGTAAAGGAATAATGACCATCCCTTTAAAAAAAGAATTTCAAATTCTGTTATTCTCTGCAACAGGTAAATATTGGCATGCATTCTATAATCACAGTACTCCTTTCTTTCTTTTGTGCTCAGGTAGGTGCAGGGATGTATTTGAATGGTAATCTTTATAATTCAGTATTACATTTCTCTAAAGCTAGTCTATGAAATATGTTTCTGAAGATATTTTCTTTAAGTATACTTGCAGCTTTGTCCTTGAATAGCTGATTGGCCCTGAGCCGTTCTTGGTTTTTGTACTTGTTGGTTTCTTCAAAATGCTTCTCTATTTTTACTGTCTTCTTCATTTCTCTATTACTCATTTTCCCACTGATCCTGTTTCCATTGATTATTTTTAAGACTGGATGACTTGCTTTCCTCCTTAATACTTAGATTGTTAGCAGGTTAATAAACACAGTGTAGTTAATAACAGGGAGAAAATCATAGGACAGCCTCCGAAGAATTCCTGTTGACTGAGGAAAAACATGCTTCCTCAGAGGCTGTGTTTTGAATTTTGGAGCACATTTCAGAGAGAAATCATTAAGTGCTCCACGTCCTCTGAGATTTTCCGTGTTGAGAGAAAATAAAGTCATTGTAAGATTCCTTGAAGTTACGTATCAAGGTATCATGAACATGTGTGAGAAATAGGATTCTGTTTCTTTCACACTTTATCTAAAAGCTTTTCATCAACTTCATACAAGCAAATTTATATTATGTAGTGTTCTGACCCATGCCTTTGACCAATGCTTGAAGGAAGCTACCTTTTTGCTCCATTTTTCCTCTTACCAAATAACCAAGTCCATTTTTGTCTTTGAAAATAACTTAGGATATTCATTAAAGACAGCATTAAAAAGATTTATGAGTATATTATGAAGAATAAGTTTAAAGATAAATCTATGAATTTAGAGCTAGTTTACTATCAACATTAACCATCTTTCCTGGTTTAAGAATTTCTCCTTGTGCTCTCATCACAGACTTTCAAAGGTAAAAAACCCTCTTTTTTTCAGGGAATCCTTTCCATTGTTCTGTTAAAATCCTTTGATTTTTTAAGTGTGAGCATCCTCTGTTACCTTGTGACTTCTAATCAAACTGAGGATATAGAATGAGCACTGAGACCAATATCTCCTCTGGCATTTCATGTCCCATTTATTCAACACTGAATGAAAATATGTTTCCCTAGATAGATGGTTTGTTTTTAATTTCCTCTCACTTAACATATATCACCACTACAAAACCCTCTTTGAACCTGGATAAATGTTAATTAAAAGCAGATAACCTCTGACATACAACTTGACTAGAATAGTGTTCATTTGCATGTGAAGAGTTTTATTCCCAAGGAGTATGTTGCATGTCTTTGCTCGCAGAGTCAGGCAGAATGTAACTCCCAGGTGGTCTGAACCATAAAGCTATTCCTATTTATGAAGCATTTTCTTATTACTTAAAATTCTAATATATTCCATCTAATCTATACAACTTCTTACGGTTAATGTCTGGTCTTCCAAGACCACAAAGTTAAATGCATGAGTATAATACAGCAAGAACGATCTGCTAGTTAGGAAATGGGCCTAGAAGTTATGAGATCTGGATCTGAGCCTCTGCTCTGCCACAGATTTCTTTCATGATTGGAAAGTCACTCGTAACACTGCTTTTAGGTATATTTTCACCCTAACATCCATTGATAACCCCCAGGTGAAATAAGGTGCCCAAGTATCTTTAAAATTCACCTCTTTGTTTTCTCCAATTGCTAAAAGTAGTGAGAATGACTAATGAGAATGAATAGTAAGAATTTATGTTAGAGACAAAATGCTACTCGGGGTATCTGTCAGGCTTTGATGTCAGTATAGACTGCAAACAATGTAGCCACACTAGTGGAAATAATGCTGGGTGATGCACACATTCAGGTGGTCCTTTTGCCAAAATTCAGTTGCCTCCAAACACTGGTAGCTAAAATTATAGATGGAGTTAACTCCAAAAAGTATTTAATGAGTTAAAAAGGGTTAAATATTAGATTCTATTTCATCACTTACATTCAGAGAAGGTATTTTCATACAAAGTATTTTCTTCACACAATGAGTCCAGGGGGGATAAACGTAGAGATATCTTTCAAAAGAACCAGTTAACAATCAACTGCTCTAAAGTTATGCCAAATGCCTGCAGTAAAATTCCCAAAGATATGTAAAAAACCTGCTTATTTTACATTATTTTTACTAGACTGAAATTCAGACTAATTTTGTTATGATTTAGGAGAACTTCAAATGAACTTGAAACCAATTATTGGCTTTATGCAGTTTTAAAATGGAACTTGGTTAACTCCCAGCTTTCCATAGATTTTTCTATTTAATTTCATTCCAACAAAAAAACTATTAAATATTGCTAAAATATTTAAATGGATTAAAATGTTAGCATGGAATATTCTCCTGAAATTTTCTGGAAATCATGATGCTTTCAGTCCTGGAAAGCTCCCAGAAGCAATATGTGCTCTTCTGCTATCATTCATTGTATTACTGGAATATACAGAAAAAGATATCCTAACAGTGGAATAGAATGGAAACCCTTCACCAACTTTGACTTTAATAAAAATGTTATTTAAAGTAAACTCACCACAACACCCATTTTATAGGACTTCAAATTCTGAACTGGAATAAAATGAATAAAATCTATATAGTAATCTGCTGTCAACTACAACACCCATCTGGAATAGTTCTGGAGTTATATTTACACAGAAAATATTTTTGCAGGTGAACACATAAAAAGGAATATTCTGTTTTCTTCCCTTTTCATTTCTGATAGAAGAACGAAAATACATCCATAAGTGACCTAAATGTAAGACAATTATATCCTCATTCTCCAGTCATCATATTTTTGGGAAGTTTATTTGCATGAAAAGTATTTTGACTATTTTTCTATTTTCACCTCATTGAAAACCTAAAAAAAATCTTCAAAAAGTTGCAGTTGAAAATTTTTTCTTAAAATATTTTGGTTTTTTTCCCTAAAAATACTGTTTGCATTATTTTTATTCACTTAGAAATGTGAATATACTAACTAAATACTGAAATATAAAACAGTTTACATTTTTAACATTACTTAAAATTCCAATAAAAAAGAAGAAATGGAGAAGAAGGGAATCTAACAAAAAGCCAGACGTAAAACTGCTAATTAGCATAAGCTAGTATCACTGGCAAAGAAGGCAGGAAACTATGGAACTTGTTAAGTCAATGATGACATTACTCATTATCACTGCAGCAGTTAGGAAAAAGGTGGCAAGACATGAATGCCCTGTCTAATTTAAATTTTTATCTTTTCATTCTTCTTTAATTCTCCTTTAATGTAATGAGGCCTGGCATGCTCAAAACATTTACACTATTTTCGAAGCAGTCCGTAGAAGATATAAAACTAATGATCCAAACTGAAAGGAATATCTGTTAAATGGGAATGTAAGTCGAGCAAAAATATGTTATTACTATACTGTATATATGCTGAAAGGGTCAAGTTACTCTGGTGGTCTCCAAAGTGCTGGCACGGATAGGAAGTCTGGATTTATTTTTTATTTTTTTTATCATCAGGCTAATTTTACGTAAACTTAATATGAAATAAGAACAGCCCTATTGCATTAGACTAACAGTCCACTTAGCCCATTATTCTAACTACTACAGTATTGAAAAGAGATGCTAAGCAAGGTATTTAAAAGCACTTCACTTAATAAGAAACTTTTAAACTTCTAAACTTGTTTAACACATAGTAGTAGCCATGGAAAATCTTTTCTGCTGATATGTAGGACTTTTATGGGATGTTAATATCTTATTAAAATGAAGCTGCTGTTGATGCAGAAGCTTTGAAAACTAGAAAGTAGGGTGATTATAAAGCCTGGGGTGGGGGGGGGGGGGGGGGGGAGAGAGAGAAAAGCTCTCTGTCAAGATCCCAATTGTATCACTGTAAAAGTCAGCACCTAGCTCATGATTTGTCCCATTTGGTCAATTAGTGAGCAAGTACTTTAACCACTGATGTAATTACAGGCTAATAACACCCCTTACAGCTCTGTCCTCTGCAGCTGTCTTGATCCCATAAAACAACAGCTCATGTAACAATTCTCACGTTCTTCATACCCTGGTTTTGCAGACTTCTGTCATACCTCCAGATTGTCTGCCAGCTTGAGAAGGCCTAGAAGACTCAAATATCTCTCATAAGGAAGCTGCTACATACTTTGTCCATCCTCATCACCCTTTCTTGAACTCTTTCCAAGTTCTACTATATCTTTTCTGAGATGTAGTTCTTACTCAGAACTACATTCAGTAGTCAACGTTCAGACTGTATGTAAATCCATACAGTGAAACAATAATGTTCTTACTTTGTTTTCTAATAATTCCTAAAATTCAGTTTATTTTTTTGTTCACTAACTAGCACTGAATTTACTATTTATAACCCAGCAATCTTGCTCCTATGTGGTAATGCTCAGCTCAGAGACCAGTATTTTTCATATGAATTCAGAACTTTTTATTTTCTATGCACCTCACGTTATATTTATCTACACTAAAGTTCATCTGTCATTTTGGCAGTTTTCTCTTATCAAGTTCTTTAAAAAGTGTTTGAAGATAGATATACAATGTTTAGAGGTACAAGCTGCGGTTTCCCCTAGGTCACTTCTTTCCTTTAGGAGTGCATTTAAATCTAACAGGTTAAATAAATGGAAGGAGCTTTTTTCTTTCTTTTTTTTTTTCTTCTGGACAGCCAAGGAACTAATATTTTCAGACTATGTCTCAGTGATCATTGTTCCCTTTCATCAGGTAGTTTGTTTTGTTTTGTTTTGTCTTGGTTTGGTTTGGTTTGGTTTGGTTAGGTTAGGTTTGGTTCGGTTTGGTTTGGTTTGGTTTGGTTAGGTTAGGTTAGGTTAGGTTTGGTTTGGTTTGATTTGATTTGGTTTGAATGATATGTTGCTTTATCAGTGTTTACTACCTGACTGTAACCACAGGCAATAAAGAGCCTGAAATGTCTGTTGTATGTATGTGACCTGCTCATGCAAATCATGAAATTTTTTAAGATGCCAATGATGCTACTCATTATCATTACAGCATTTAAGAAAAGTAGTCAGGAAGGTTGAGTTTGCCTCCAGAAGAGGTCCTTTCTGAATGGGACTAGCTTCAAGCTCAGGCTCTGATTTAGGTCAGCGCCCTATAGCAAGACCCCTTCACAAATCAGCATTTTGAGTGTTTTCCTGGTGAAGCAAGAGGGAGAAATCATAACAAAGGAAGCTTCTCCCTGCAGGCTTCTTGGTTATTCCATTTAGGCAGATAATTTGCACAGATGTTCTTGCTCTCAGCCAAGTTTTGAACCATCAGGTCTTTAAGAGTCTTCCAACTGCTACTGTAGAGTCTTGTGATACCATCACACAGAAAATAAGCCTTTAAATTAAAAAAGCCAAAGCAGATGTGTTATACAGAGCAGGTTAAAAATAAGATTATGACCACATATTTACAAGCAAACAAATTACCATAGTTTAAGACTTTACTGCACCTTAGTTGGAAGTTACTGTTTTTTGGCTGAGACACAGCCTAGGAAGCTGATTTATACCAATCAGTTTAACTTGGCATTTGCAAAATGCTTACAAAGGCCATATAATCAGGTACCATGCCTCAGCCAAGAGATGGTAGCTTTTGAAGACATATTAGCATATGTTTATAATCCTGTGTCAATAATGCAAATGTACATTATAATATTCAACAACCAAATCAATATCAAGCTACTTTAAGGGGAAAAAAAAGTTATAACAGCCATTATTTTTCCACATCCATTTTAAATATCTGATATAAAATGAAATAATTCATGTCTTCTGTGTGCTTATTTTTTTCCGTTCATTATGAAGAACGTCCAGAAGACTTCTTCACAAGCAGACATTGACATTACACAAGTCTAGATTAGGACAGGTTAACTTTTAACCTATATGGCAAGGTTGCTTCTTCCTGTAATAGTTTGCCTTTATTGACACTGAATTTCCTTTCTCAATCATAAAATCATAGAACAGTTTGGGTTGGAAGGGACCTTTCAAGATCATCCAGTCCAACCACCCTGTCATGGGCAGGAACATCTTTCACTAGATTAGATTGCTCAAAGACCCATCCAACCTGACCTTGAACACTTCCAGTGATGGGGTATCCACAACTTCTCTGGGAAACTTGTTCCAGTGATTCACAACCCTCATCATAAAAAACATCTTCCTTATATCATCAGGTCAATCAGTATCACAGGATGGTTCTGCAGCCCTTCATCTATTATTACATGGATAAGTTTTTATCATCAGCAGAGTTTGTAATCTCACTAGTTCCTGGTCTGGGGTTTGTTGTTTGCTAAATTACGACTATAGTAAAAGCAAAAGTCCCAGCAGAGATTTCTCAGGTGAAATTTCCAATGTGAAAGCTGGTCATTTAACCTTAGCCTTTGCTTCCTATCTTTCCACCACAGGAGTAACATTCCATAACAGCTTTGTCTCCGTAAAAGCTTTTATGCCTAAAAGCCTCCTAAAAACATTGTCAATTTTTGTTTTCAAACACATTAGATTAATTTATCTGCATATACACTCAGTCCTTAAAAAAAACTGTAATAGATTTGTTAGGCATGATTCTGACCCATATATGATTAGATTTAAGAAACAGCCTAGTTTTCCTTCAAAGGGATATACCAGAAGACACCCTTCTCTGTGTTTTATCAGAACACAGAAAAAGAACTAGACTGTAGTAACTCTCTAAATGGAGAAAATTCAAATCTGCTGATTTGAAAAGATCCAAGTTAGCCTGGAGATAATGTAGTGATAATGGTCTGCTTACTTAGATGAATTCAGGGAGCTTCACTAAGATCCGTCTAATCAGATTGAAATTTAAGAATCTGTAAACTTTATAGCAGAAATTTGTCTGGGTTTCAGAAGTGGACAGACTATCAGGATCAAATTCTAATGTCAGATAAGCAATATCCACTATTGATACTATAGATCAATAGTATCTATAAACCTGTGTCTGAGTAGAAATTTAAATCTTTTCAACTAAACAATACTGTTGTATAAATCATGAAGTTGGCATTCTGGAAAATCTCCCAGTGGATGCAATACATTCTGTGCCAGAGTAAGGACTTCAAAATTTTGCTTGCTGTGAGCATAAAACAGACAGCTCACAGTCATAGAAGCAAGAATAGTAATACCCCAGAAGCCAAGCATATTGCATTAGCAATGAGAAAATTCATAATGGCTTATTCTTTACAGCAGCAGTCACCTAATTTGTACAAATGCTAATAGACATTGACTTTTTGGTAAGAGTTTCAAAAGATGAAGTCACACAAAAGCTTAATTCTGTTAATTTATTAAACTGCAGAATGATAAAATATATCTTAAATGGCTTCTGAATCATTGAGGAACTTAAGTTACTCAATGTGAGCTTAGTAATTTTACTAGTGTCAATTAAAAAAAAAAAAAAAAGCTTTGGCTCTATAATACCATATATAATACCAGCTATGTTCACTGTATATCCAAAGCAGCACACAGAATCTGTGAGTAACATTGTTAACTATATCTAAGATGAATCTAAAATCACAAACTAGATAGTCCATTTCTTTCCTTTTTTTGTATCCTCAGAAAGAATAAAGAAGAAATGATAAAAAAAGAAATGCTCTGCAATAATATTTTGTAAAGTAGATCAAAGTAACCTCCTGTTTTAAATTTAGATTTCTTTTTCACTACTGTGGCAGTTTAGAGAAAACATTTTGGCTTTCCTGACCAACTGGGGAATCACATACTTAAGACTTTTTAGAAGATGACGTAAGGAAGAAGTGATTGACCAATAGAGGCCCCTGGAATCCAATTAGTGCAGAACAAGTAATCACAAATGACATCTCAGATATAAATCAGATGTATTAATTGCACCAGCATGGGAACTATGTAAATAAAAATAAATATTTAATATGTGCTACCACAGGAAAAAACTACAGAGATCATGCATGTGTTCAGCAATTAATTACTTATCTTAAAATGTAAAAGTCTGTGAAGCGGAAATCTCAGGAGCAGCAAATCACCAAAAGGTGCATGCTAAGTAGCCACTAGCTGACTGACCTTTTCTTTACAATTGCCTATGACCTTGCAGTATTTCTTTTTTAAGGTTTCACTATGAAGAGAAAGATTAAAAAGATATTTTTTGTTGAATTCACACAATTGATACAAAAAAAAATAGAGTGTGAATTTTTCATCAGTGTACAAAATTGATGAAACTATTGCCAAGTCATTATTTTAATCCCTGGACACCAAGGAAAACCAGATAATGACATAGGAGTAAACTTACCACAAACTCTTGGAAATGTGCAAACTAATAAACATTAAGGTATATACTTTTGATCTATGGCCCATTTGAGAGGAAAGGCAGTCAGAACTAAATGGTTTGCAGTAAAGACTATTTAAAGATGAAAACCTGTTCTAGCTAGTATTTGTTTCTAACATGCAAGAAGTATCTGTTAATAAACACATTTGATGAGAAATGAAAACAAACGTGTTGTAAGGAAAATCAAGGTCTTCTTTCAGGTAGTGATGAAATACACTTCAAAGTGCAATTACACATCCAAAATCAGAAAGGGGTCAAACTTGTTATAATATTAACACCAGTATTTGCATTCACTTGAAATAGCATCAACTGAAACTGTGGACAGTCTCACAGAGTTAAAAACAGGTTTTTGTTTCTTCTGTTTTCTCCTGCTCTAGTGTGAAAATAGCACCCACATGAAAAGAAAGAGATTCAAATGAACAAACATTGTCAGTTATTTTAACCATGGTTGTCCCATAAATAAAACTGCCAATCAGATATCTTGCCAGCAGTGTGATTTTTGAAAGTGCTCTTTTAAACTGAGAGACAATTTCTGATTTAACTGACCTATTGATAAGATCACAGAATCTGAAATGGAAAAACATGCTTTATTAGATCATTTAATCTATTTGACTGCCAGATCAGCATCACTTCCTATAAAATGTTTTTGATCTGAAAAATTATGGTGAGGGTGTGATGCTGATGATTCATACTTTTTTTTTTCACTGTGGCCCCTGGTGACTTGATCACTGCACAGGTTCCTAGGCTAATACGACTGCAAGGTAGGCACCAGTAGTTCAGAAGTCATCTTCACACATACCTTATGCTGAATGTGTCGATAACTTTATAGGAAGACAAAAAAGTCAGCACTATAAGAGAGGCTCCCTGCTCTTCTGTATGCTCTGTTCTTCAAAAGGCACAGGCTTCAAATAGCAGGTCAAGCTAACTTCTGAGAGGTATTTTCAGCAACACCACTCTTTTCACAGTGAACCATGTTTAGACATATTTTGACAATATTTCCAGCTGTACAGTTAAATCATGTTAATCATTTATTTATCTTACGGGGCCATACAATATATGCCACCAAGGACATTAGCACAACTGTCATTTACCAGGCCTCTCAGTATGACTCCTCTGCTCAGCTTCTACAGATTGCAACAACATACTTGCTCACAGAATGAAGCAGATGTGACCAGACCATGTGTTCTTTAATCTCACTCACTATAAAGTGGTGGATTATCTTTGAAGAGGTCTTGTTGGTTCCTAAAGTCTTTCAACAATGTAGAATGACAAGATTCAAGATTTCTCTGAAATAATTCTAACAGGGATTTATGTTGGTAAACCAAATGCTTTAAGGCATTTCATAACCCGAGGTTAAATACAGAAAGAACTTTTGTTATAGGGAACATATGAAGTCCAGAAACTAATCTCACAGGACATTCATTTGCCTGACCTATTAACACACCATAAAAAAAAAAATCGCAAAGGATTTTCATAGAATCATAGAAAAGGTTGAGGTTGGAAGGGACCTCTGGAGGTCATGTGGTCCAACCCTCCTGCTCCAGCAGGGCCATCTAGAGCCAGTTGCCCAGGACCATGTCCAGAAGGCTTTTGAATATCGCCAAGGATGGAGACTCCACAACCTCTCTGGGCAACCTGTGCCAGTTCTCAGTCACCCTCACAGTGAAAAAGTATTTCCTGACATTCAGAATGCACCTCCTGTGTTTCAGTTTGTGTTCATTGCCTCTTGCCCTGTTGCTGGGCACCACTGAGAAGAGCTTGGCTTTGCCCTATTTGCACCCTCCCTTCAGGTATTTATATACTAGATCCCCCTGAGCCTTCTCTCCTCTAGGCTGAACAGTCCCGACTCTCAGTGTTTCCTCATAAGAGAGATGCTTCAGTCCCTTCATCATCTTTGTGGCCCTTTGTTGGACTCTCTCCAGTATGTCCATGGCATTCTTGTACTGGGACAGTACTCCAGGTGTGGCCTCACCAGTGCTGAGTAGAAGGGAAGGAACACTTCCCAGGACCTGCTGGCAATACTTTGCTTAATGAAACCCAGGAAACCATTAACCATCTTCAGGACAAGGGCACACTGCTGGCTTCTGTTCAACTTGCTGTTCATCAGGTCCCAAAACGCCTTTTCTGCAAATCTGCTTTCTAGCTGGTTGGCCCCAAATATATATTGGTGCCCGGGGCTGTTCCTTCCCAGGTGCAGGACTTTGCACTTCTCCTTGTTGAACTTCATGAGATCCCTGTTGGCCCATTTCTCCAGCCTGTTGAGGTCCCTCTAGAGGGCAGCACAACCTTCCAGCGTATCACCCACTCCTTCCAGTTTGGTGTCATCAGCAAACTTGCTGAGGGTACACTCTGCTCCATCATCCAGATCATTAACGAAGATGCTGAACAGGATTGGACCACGTTAACAAAGGGAAAGTTCTGTTTAACTAATTTGATATCCTTCTATGATGAGGTCACCCACCTAGTGGATGAAGGGAAGGCAGTGGATGTAGTTTTCCTGGATTTTAGTAAGGCTTTTGATACTGTTCCTCACAACATCCTTCTGGACAAGTTGTCCAGCTGTGGGATGAGCGGGTTCATGGTGCGCTGGGTGCAGAACTGCCTGAAAGGCAGAGCTCAAAGGGTTGTAATGGATGGGGCTACACCTGGCTGGTGACTGGTC
>NW_008795495.1:0-2630 GCF_000699145.1 Aptenodytes forsteri | reverse complement strand
GGCTGAGGGGCGACCTCATTGCTCTCTACAGCTTCCTGAGGAGGGGAAGTGGAGAGGGAGGTGCTGATCTCTTCTCCCTAGTATCCAGTGATAGGACACGTGGGAATGGTTCAAAGCTGCACCAGAGGAGGTTTAGACTGGACATTAGGAAGCATTTCTTTACTGAGAAGGTGGTCAAACACTGGGACAGGCTTCCTAGAGAGGTGGTTGATGCCCCAAGCCTGTCAGTGTTCAGGAGGCATTTGAACAATGCCCTTAATAACATGCTTTACCTTGGTCAGCCCTGAATTCGTCAGGCAGTTGGACTAGATGATCATTATACGTCCCTTCCAACTGAAATAGTCTATTCTATTATCTTCTAAGTATTAACCCCTGGGGTACACTGCTAGTTACTGGCTTCCAACTAGACTTTTTTCCAGTAACCACCACTCTCTGGGCCCCACCGTTCAGGTAGTTTTCAATCCACCTCACTGTCCGCTCATCCAGCCCACACTTCACCAGCATCTCTACGACGATCTTATGGTATACAATGTCGAAAGCCTTACTGAAGTCAAGGTAGACAGTATCCGTTGTCCTCCCCTAGTCTACCAAGCCAGCCATTTCATTGTAGAGGTTTATCAAGTTGGTCAAGCATGACTTCCCCTTGTTGAAGCCATGATGACTACTCCTGATGATTTTCTTGTCTTTCATGTGCCTGGAAAGGTTTCCCAGGATTAGTTGTCTCTTCACCTTCCCAGAGAACGAAATAAGGCTGCCTGGCCTGTAGTTTGCTGGGTCCTTTGTCCTTCATGAAAATAGAAGTGACATTTGCATTCCTCCAGCCCTCAACCACTTCTCCCAATCTCCATGACCTTTCAAAGATTATCGAGTGGCCTCTCGATATCAGCCAGCTCCTTCAACACTTGTGGGTACATCCCATCAGGGTCCATGGATTTATGTGTGTCCAGTTTGCTTAAGTATCCCCTGACCTAATCCTCTTCTACCAAGGGTAAGTATTCCTTCCTCCAGTCTTTCCCTCTGGTCTCTGGGGCCTTGGGTCTCTTAAGGTCAGTCTTCCTAGTAAAGCCTGTGGCAAAGAAGGCATGCAGTATTTCAGTCTTTTGCATGTCCTGTGTCACCAGTGCCACTGCCTCATGCAACAGCAGGCCCACATTTTCTTCAGTATTCTTTTGGTTACTTATGTACTTTTAGAAGCCGTTCTTGTTGCCTTTAACATCCCTTGCCAGGTTCAATTCCAGGCGGGCTTTGGATTTCCTAACCTCATCACTTTATTTTTTCTACTGGAGAACTATGCTAAAAATGTTTGAAAAATGAAAATAACATTACAGCTGCAGGATAGATGTCCTTTTTATGAAGAATTCTTGGTGTACACAATCTGAAGGGGACTGTATGTTTTAATTAGAAGTCAGATTACAGAACGGGTTTCTTTCCTTAAAAAAATAGTCTCTCCCCTCCCACTGTTCCTAACTTCTTAGTCTTCTTCTCTTATTCTTCTATGGAGATTCGCAGTTTAAAATACCTTCCTGATATCCTGAATTGTTCCCTGCAACAGTATACATATTCATACAACAACAGCATATGATGTTTATTGTTGTGAATGACCATGTTACCCTCGTAAGATCAAATGTTCTTTGACAGACATAGAGAAAAGGAAACCATTAGGCTTGCTTTTTTTTTTTCTTCTTGAAAATCCCTGCTTACAGTCCAGCAGCACTGAAATACAGATAATGAAAAAAAGAAGCTATATTGCTTAATTTAAATAATGCTAGTCATTATTTACTGTCACAGATGAGACAACGTCAATTTATGGGAAAACATTGGCTATCTGAGAACAGTATATTTTTATGTAGCAGGTCCAGTCACATCATTGTTGTGTTATTAACTTCATGCAGAAAATGTTTTCTGTGACAATTTTTTGCTTTTATATTCTTTATATGAATAAAATGATCACTTTTTTCTTTTCTCTGAGAAATTACACATTAATTAGAAACTAGAACAACAAAGGAACCCAGGTAGAGCCCAGGTGCCTTCTTTAACGAATGCAAGTAATAGAATTCCTACCTGCTTTCTTAGAGATTTTTGGGTGAGTTATACAAACACACAGGTTTCAGCAACAAAGCCAACTTAGTTTAGATCCCATTCTTTGCCCTCTTACTCCTGGCTATTATTTCTAACCCAAAGTGGTGCACTTCTCTACTGATTCAGTTACATTGCTATAGTGTGCTGTCTGTGGGCTGCAAAGTAAACCAGAGCACAGAAAAGATTAATATAAGTACTGTTAGAGGGGAGAGAGTTGATGGGAGGTTACTTTTAGTACAGACCATATTTGATAACACTAATAATAATTAATTATATTAATTTTAATAATAATCTTAATAATAATAAACAGAGCTAGCTAAAATTTAGCCATCCAATATCCATATGCTATCATTAACTGAAGTTATAGACTGATTTAGGCCTGACTACGATGGGTTTTCAAAAACCACATCAATATTACCAGGATTTTGTGGTTTGCAAACACCTTTAATATTAATGTTTTACCCCAAAGTAAAAGCTCTTCATGTAGCTTCTGAAAATCAAATTGTCCTGGTTTTGTCTGAAATAGAGTTAATTTTCTTCCTAGTAGAATC
>NW_008795494.1:13809-28110 GCF_000699145.1 Aptenodytes forsteri | reverse complement strand
TCCGGGTGTGGAAGGGAACGACCAGAAAACGGGAGAACCCAACGGGACTTGACCAAAGGGGAACTTCACCCAACTTGGCGAACCTCTGGGACGAAGCGGCTGGCCGGGCGAGGGGAGAGCGGCGGACAGCGTCTGCCTGGGCTTCGGTAGGACCTTTGATACCATCTCCATCGGGTTCTCCTTGAGAAGCCGTTGACGAGCGGAGGGTGAGGCGGGTTGAAGACCGGTTGAACGGCCAGGCCCGAGGGGCGGCGATCAGGGGAGCAAAGCCTAGTCAGAGGCCGGCGGCGTAGCCCAGGGCTTGATCCCGGGTCCAGTCCTGGCCAACATCTTCATTAATGAGCTGGACGATGGGGCAGATGCACCCCCCGGCAAGTTGGCAGATGACACCAAAGCGGGAAGAGCGGCCGAAACCCCAGAAGGTCGTGCTGGAGTCCAGAGGGACCTCGACAGGCTGGAGAAATGGGCTTGAGGGGAAGCTCGTTGAAATTCAACAAGGAGAAGCGCAAAGTCCTGCCCCTGGGGAGGGACGACCCCAGGCACCCCAGTCTACGCCGGGGGGGGGTCACCCGGCCGGAAAGCAGCTCGGCGGAGAAGGACCTGGGGCTCTTGGTGGACACCAAGCTGACCACGAGCCAGCAAGGTGCCGCAAAGGCGGCCAACGGTGTCCTGGGCTGCATTAGACATCCCGGGAAGCGTTCAAGGTCAGGTTGGACGGGGCTCGGAGCAGCCTGATGCGGTGGGAGATGTCCCTGCCCACGGCAGGGGGTTGGACTGGGCCGTCTTCGAAGGTCTCTTCAACCCAAACCCTTCTGTGATTCTATGACTCTCTGGATGAGCAACCTGCTCTAGCGGAAGATGCAAACACACACGGCTCTATGAAAGTCACCTCAAACCCAACCCATTCCATGATTCTCTGATCGGGATCTTGCTACTAAACTTCAAGGAACGAGCAAATACAACTCCGCAACGCGTCACCAAAGCAAAGGTGGAAACCCAAACGCTCCTCCAGCCCCGGGCGAGGTGGTACCGGCAACCGCACGCCGTTCCCGCCGGCAAAACGAAGATGAAACCCGTGACTCGAAAATAGATCCCCAAAATTAAGGGGGCGCAATGAAAACGCCGAGCATCGCTGTTGGCAGGAGCATCCGCTGCCCGGCCACGGCCCTCGGCTTCCCCTTGGAAAAGGGGACGTGCGACAATACAGCACGGGAACGAAACCCGAAAACGCTGGCTGGAAACCCCAAAAAGCCAGTTATAAACCCAAACCCGCTGGCTGGAAACCCGGTCCCGTCAGCGGAGCCTCTTCCCCTTGCAGAAGAACGCAGCCCGCGCTCCCCTCGGCGCGTCCCACGCCACGGGAACGAGCGTATCCGTCGCCGTAAGGGAAGTTTCTGCCTATGCGGATGTTTTGGGGAGACTCAAAACACCTTTTTTTTTTTTTGGGGGGGGGGGGCCTCGAAACACCTTTTTTGGATGAAAGCAACCGGCTCTCCCCGATCCTTGAGCACCCCCCACGAGCGGGAGCACCCGGACGGAGCTTTCCTTAACGCAGCGAGCGGAAAAACGATGCTTCGGCCGTTGGCCGTAGAAGGGAAAAGCGAGGAAGGTCTCGGTACGACAGGGCAGGGACCGGGATCGTTCCCGGAGGCCGAGGGCGTCGCTCCAGCCTCGTCCTCCCCGCCGAGGAGAGGAGGATTTCGGTTTGCTCCTTCCTGCTTGGCAGAGCGCGGCAGGCGGCTCTCCCTTTGTTTCCAGTGGAAATTAATAACGCCTCTTAATTACCGTGATGGGTTTCGCAGCGGCTCCGAGCAGGACGTCCGGCGGCTGCCGCTGTTCCCTCTGCCGGGCCGGGGGCAGCGCGGCCCCCGCTTCCCTTCCTCCCCTCTTCCTCGCACACGTCCGTACCCCCACGTCGTAACGTACGCGTGGATGTAGTGCCCGTATAGACGTGTATATAACAGCGCGGGCGCACGCGCATACGTGTGCGCACATATTGTGTGTGCGTATATAGTGTCTGCACGCGTACGTACATGCGTATGTATACAGCATGTGCGTATACGTGTATATATAATGTCTGTGTGTGCGTGTATAACACTTACGTATAAAATACATGTGTGTATATACGCGTCTGCGTATATAATACGCGTCTGTGTACATAACACGCGTGTGCATGCACATGTGTGTATAAATATAAGCGTGTCTATACGTCTGCATGCATGTACACGCATGTAATGTGTGAGCATGCACATGTGCGTGTCTATAATGAGGCACGTCTATAATGAGGCGCGCGCGCACGTGTGTGCGTACGCATACACGCGTGTATTTAAGTGTGTGTATGTATGTGTATGCATACATATAACGTGTGGGTACACAAATGCGTGTGCATGAAGCGTGTATGTACGTGTACAAGTGTGTGCTCACTGTCTGCGTGCGTGTAATGTGCACGTGTACATACAATGTGCACGTCTACATGTATATAGCGTGTGCATGCGTGTGCAACGTATGACATCTGTGTGATGTCTGTGTGTATATTTAACATACGTAACGCCTGTGTGCATTTAACATGCGTGTGTGACTGTGTACGTGACGTGCGAGTGCCCGTCGGGGGTTCAACGGCCAACCGTTGGCCATCGGCGCGCCAACCGTTGGCCATCGGCACGCCAACCGTTGGCCTTCAACGCGCCAACCGTTGGCCTTCAACGCGCCAACCGTTGGCCTTCAACGCGCCAACCGTTGGCCTTCAACGCGCCAACCGTTGGCCTTCAACGCGCCAACCGTTGGCCTTCAACGCGCCAACCGTTGGCCTTCAACGCGCCAACCGTTGGCCTTCAACGCGCCAACCGTTGGCCTTCAACGCGCCAACCGTTGGCCTTCAACGCGCCAACCGTTGGCCAAGAAGTCCAAAGACTACTCAACCACATGGCACCTCGAACCGGCGGGCTCGTCCAAAACCAGTTTCACCCTCTAAAGAGCAGATCCACCATCGTGCGGAAGGGCGGCAGCGAATCCAGGCGGATTTAAGGCTGGTTTTGTAGAGCCGCGGCAGCACGACGTGTCTAGAGAAGAGCCTTGAGAAGAGCCACCCATGAGCGGCAACAGACAACAACTTAAGACGCGTTCTCAACTTACCAGCGCCTTCTCTGGTCGGGCACATCTAGCTTCACCCCATTTCTTTAAACGACTCTATGCCGATAATAGCGACTTCGCTACGTTCATCCACGTTAAAGAGAATTTACAAGGCAGACGGAAGCCACGTTTCAAAGCACCCACGTTTCGGTTAATTGTGCCTCAAAACTCACAACTTCTGAGCGCGGAACGAACTTTCTCAGAAGCGCGTCGCGAGGATAAAGTCATCGGAGCCGAACGCTCGCGGTGGAAGCGACGGAGGTGATTTTGGTACAGGACTGCAGGCTCGCGCAGTCCACGCCCGCAGCCAGTTAACGCACAATAAAAAAAAAAATAAAATAAAGCGATCCCGCGCTCACCCTACCCCTCAAATCAATCAAGTAAATACGTGAAAAACACGCCACGAACGCGACGGCCGGGACTCCCGCCCTCGTTCAGCCTTTACGCCCGGCGGTACGTCCCGACCTCTACCCCGCCAATCCCACAGCCGAAGGGCAAGAAAGCACCAGCCTACCTTCGTCGTCCTCCTCAGGCTGCGCAGGATGTTCCTCCTCCTCGGATCTTCCCCGTCGGCCGTTTCGTAGGGGATAACGGCGTTATCGCCTTTATACCCTTGGGAAGTCTGGTCTTCCTCTTTCTTCCGAATGGGTCCCAGCTCGTCGTCGCTCCCAACGCTGAAGCTGGTTCGGTAGCTAGCAAACCTGCCCAGCCTCGTGCAGCGCGTCCGATACAGCACGGGCTTGCTAACGACCGATACTTTGCGGCCCCGCTCCAGGGAGCTGGTGTCCATCTCGCTGTCCGAGCCGTTGCCGCTGCCGTTCGATTGGGTTTTGTTAATGTTTCGGATGGTGATGATCTTGCCCTGGGTGCTGTCGTGAGGCACGGAGTAGATGTTCTCCTCTTCGTTTCTGGGTTTGACCACGGCATCCATCGGCTCGGCGTAATCGGAAGGATCGAAGCAGTCAGCGGGCAACCAGCTACTAGAAGACACGGACTTCCTCTGCCCGTCCCGATGCCCCTGCTCCAAATACGACAGGTCCCCCTTCGTAATGTCAAAATGGACGGGGGGCTTTGGTTTCACCGGAGGAGGTACTTTGTTGTTCAGCTTGCTTTCAAAAGTGCTCATGACGGAAATGAAAGACAAGCCATCGTTCCCCTCCAGCTCCATGGAAAGCTTTGAGTGGTCTTTGGGCAGGGCGGGCATGGACGTGTCCTCTCTGAAGGGGCTGTAGGTGGGGGGCTCGACGTCCTCCTCCGAGTCCTGCAGGTTGGAGTTGCAGAGAGGGGAGCCCGCTCGAGGCGAGTTGAACACCTCCTCCGTCGTGCTGCAGGCTTCGGCCACGTTGTCGTACATGTGGGTGGCTTCGATGATGTTTTTTTTCTCCACCACGTCTTTAAAAAACGAGTGGAAAATCTCCAGCTTATGCTGCGGCTGGCTACAAGGTATCGTGGTGAACTTGCCGTCGATCTCCTGGGCGATCTCCTCGCCCTCGGTGAGCTGCTCTCTGCTCAAGTCGTTGTCCAGGATGTCTATGGAGCCGTCCGTGAGCGCCACGACCTGTATGGGGATGATATCCTGCACCTCGCAGAGAAAGGCACGTAGCATGGCCAGGGACGCCTTGCGTTTCGCCGAGTAAAAGACGATGTACCCGTGGACGAGCCGGCTTTTCCTAATGCTAAAGGAGGAATGGTAGGAAAGGAGGGAGAGCTCCACGCGCCTCTTGTGCGGCCCGATGGATAACTCGAGGAGGACGGAGCTGCTGCTGCCGCACTGCGAAGGTCTGTAGGTCTGGGACTGCAGGATGGGTAAAAGGATGTCGTCCGCGTTGAACGGATCTCCGCACATCAAGCACATGACGATCCGAAGGTCGACGTCCGCCAGGTCTTTGATGCTGGAGGTCGAGCTGACGAGGTTTAAGTTGCGTTTCGAGTCCAGCAGCCCCTTCAAAACCTGGCTGATCTGTTTCTCGTTGATGTTACGGCCGTACCCGATGCCAGCGGACGCGGGGTCCAGAAAGACGCACTGCAGCTTGCTCGCGATCTGCTGGCCTTGCTGTATCAAGCTATGTAGCGTCTCGCCACTCGTGTCCCCCCTCTTGTTAACGAGGATGAGCGTCAGAGGAAGGTGAACCAAGTGATTGTCCCTCCTGCCGATGGTCGACTCCCTGCTCTTTTCGATGCTTTCCACCACGTAGGACAGCGACTCCTTCGAGTTGTAAAGGCAGAGACAACCGTGAGGCTGAAAGGTGGGCGTCTGGAAAGAGTTAACGGGGAGCCGGACGTTGCCCTCGATCGGCCTCAGGGACAGCTCGTACATCTTACCTTCGATCACGTATTTGTCGTCGTTGGTGCAGAGCGCCCGGATCTCGTTGGCCAGCTCGCGCGCCAAACCGTCCTTGCCAAGGATCACCAGATTGATCCTGTCGATGTTGGAGTCCGAGAGCAAGTTCTTCTGGTTGCGTTCGGAGGGCCTGATGAAGCGGGAGCTGATCAGGTGCTCGATTTTAGAGTCTATGCAAACCGGGCAGCTCGGACACGTTTCCTTCGTCGGGTGGTACACGAAGTGGATGTGCTTCAAAATCAGGGCGTCGCGCTCAGCCTGCAGCTTCTGCAGAGCTTTGAACCTTTGCTCTTCGCCCAAGACATCCTGAATGACGCCCATTTTCTCCTTGCTGGGTTTAGCGTCGAGCTCCAGTTCGTAAAACAGCTCCGAGTACTCCAAGAGCAGCTCCTGAAACTCCTCCTTGGCCTTTTCTATAATCTGTTTTTGGTGCTTGCTGTAGATATCCATATAAATCGACTCCTCCAGCCACATGTAAAAATCCTCGTTCATAATGAAACTGCGCGCTTCCTCCCAGGGCTTCCCGGGCGTGATGAAAGGGGAAGTCTCCAGGTTTTCTTTGAAAGCTCTTCTCATTTCTGCCCTTTTCCTCTCGTTCCTCAGCTTTTCTAAATGAGCTTCGTAGAGCTGCTTGGCGGGCTGGGTCTCCATCAGGTCGAAGGGAATACGCTCGTTCTCCATGTTGTCGATGTGGCTCGTGGCGTCCCAGGGCGTCTCTTCCAGGACGACAAACCATTTCAGAAAGTCCGGCTTCGTCTCCAAGAGCTTCTCCGCTTTTACGCAGCTCAGGTGATCTATTTCGTCCAGGTCCGGGATGAGGGCTTCAAACGCTTGAGGAAGCATGGCGAGATACATCTTCCGCCGACGCTCTATGTGCTCCTGCTTGAGGCGGTGGACGTGCTGCAGAAACAGCTTTTTGGCTTTCTGCGTTCCTTCCAGGTAGACGTAATCCTGATACTCTGGAGAGGACTGCATCTTGCGGCTGACGTTCGACCACGTCTCGTTGTGGTTTTTGACGATGCGGCTGACCAGCCACTCGTACTTGTCTTTAGCAGCAGCGATCTGTTGACTTTGCTGTTTCAGAGCTTCGAAGTAGGGGATGATTTTAGTCTTTCCCCGGCTTTTATCAATCAGCTGCACTAAGGTGCTGAAAGCCAAGTCAATGTTCACATTGGATCTAGCCGACGTCTCCACGACCTGGAGGTTCTTTTTGCTTAAGGCAAAAGTATGTGCATCCCTAATGTACCGCTCCACGCCTTCGTCACACTTCGTCAGGACCACCACGATGGGCTTTTTTGTTTTCGCGAGTTGATTGTAAAGGTTTGAAACGAATTTGAGCTGATCGTCAAAGTTCCTGTTCATACCCCTGCTAACATCAACGCAGAGGAGAAAGCCATCCACCAGCAGCTTTCCGTCCGGCATCTGTTTTTGTTCAAAGTCCTGTTCCAGCCCAAGCTGATCAGTGCAAAAGTACATGAGCTTTTCAGCCGACGCCAGTTTGGTCGCAGCAGCCCTCTTGATATAGGGCTGCAGGGCCGTGCTGCGGTGAGGCTGAAAGGTCTGGTCGTCGATAAACTCCGTCTGCTCCACAACATGCATTTTACATTCGACGCAGTCCTCCAGGGAACGCACAACTTCCCCCCAGTAGAGGAAATGGTCATTATTGACCACCCTTCCCCCAAAGTCACTGGTGCTGAGAACCGAAGTGTGGTCCAAGTGAAACTCATCCGCGCTGGGCCGTACAAAGCGGTTGCAAAGGCAGGATTTCCCAATGCCGCACTGCCCCTTCTCCTTCTCCGTCCCGGACAATCCCACCACGCTAATGTTATAGGTGGGAATGCGAACATCTTGCTTTCTTGCCATCATCATCGTCCACACATCCTGTCCCAGGCAACCGTTTCCGAGAGGATTAGTGTTTCCGGCACCCGAGGCGACTTGGGAGCTCGGTGGAAGGCGGGGTGACAGTTCTCAAGCCAGGCAGGGCGCCGGGGCGATGAAGTTCGTCGTTCCCATCCTGTACGTACCAGCAGCGCTTCAGTTCTTGCTGGTCCCCGTCGTCGGACGGCCGACGTTTCCCCCTAGGAGAAAGAGAAACAACCATCAGCGTTTCAGCTCGGGACCCCCAAACAAGACCGAAATCTGCCCGTACCATTTTCGTACGCCTCGCACTCGAACGCTAGCGCCGACGCCGGGGAGATACCGGCAGCGGCGAAGACGCGTCAGCCGCAGCATCCGACCGAGCACTAACCGCAGCGGGCACGGCTTCCCCACCGTCGTCACGAGCGGCTTGTGGGCGCAAACCACAAGCCGACCGTGGCGCGAAGGCAGATGAAGGTCACGGTCTGCCCCCCAGCCTGGCGGGGAGCAAGAAAAACGGGTCAGCGGCGGAGGGGAGAGACGAGGGGGATCCACGGCGGAGCCTGGGGAGAGAGGGCTCGCTTCGCGGGCGCTTCCGATTCGACGCCGAATTGAAAGCGAGTAAAACAAACCGTCCCGTCTTTTCTTTGCCTTTTGACTTAAGATCAAGCGTAGCGCCGGCTTAACGCCTGCTTCTACCAGGAGGATTACCTCTTCGCTCCCCGCGGATAGAGGGGGTCTAATAGGATCAGAATAGTTTAAAAGAAGAAAAAAAAAGGCATAGAGATCCAACTAAATCTTGACGAGGTGCCCTACGTGCCCCAGGCATCAGCCGATGCAAGGAAGTCCTCCCGGAGGGAGCGGCGTTCGAGGGAGGGACGATCCTAATTACCGCTCTTGAAACTATGAGGGAGCAGGCTGCCCGGAGAAGCTGCGGACGCCCCATGGTGGGAAGCGTTCAAGGTCAGGTTGGACGGGCCTCGGAGCGACCCGATCCGGTGGGCGATCATAGAATCATAGAATAGAATCATTAAGGTTGGAAAAGCCCTCCAAGATCATCGAGTCCAACCGTCGACCCAACACCCCCATGCCCGCTAAACCATGTCCCTCAGCACCTCATCTACACGTCTTTTAAATACCTCCAGGGATGGGGACTCCACCACTTCCCTGGGCAGCCTGTTCCAATGTTTCACCACTCTTTCAGTGAAGAGATTTTTCCTCGTGTCCAATCTAAACCTCCCCTGGCGCAACTTGAGGCCGTTTCCTCTCGTCCCATCGCTTGTTACTTGGGAGAAGAGACCGACCCCACCTCGCTACAACCTCCTTTCAGGTAGTTGTAGAGAGCGATGAGGTCTCCCCTCAGCCTCCTCTTCTCCAGGCTAAACAACCCCAGTTCCCTCAGCCGCTCCTCATAGGACTTGTTCTCCAGACCCCTCACCAGCCTCGTTGCCCTTCTCTGGACACGCTCTAACACCTCGACGTCCTTCTTGTAGTGAGGGGCCCAAAACTGAACACAGCATTCGAGGTGCGGCCTCACCAGTGCCGAGTACAGGGGCACGATCACTGCCCTACTCCTGCTGGCCGCACTATTTCTGATACAGGCCAGGATGCCATTGGCCTTCTCGGCCGCCTGGGCACACTGCCGGCTCATGTTCAGCCGGCTGTCGACCAACACCCCCAGGTCCTTTTCCGCCAGGCAGCTTTCCCTGCCCACGGCAGGGGGTTGGACTGGGCCGTCTTTGAAGGTCCCTTCCAACCCAAACCCTTCTATGACTCTACGTGCCAGGGCTCTCAGCAACCTGATCTAGCGGAAGATGTCCCCACCCACGGATCTCTGAAGGTCCCTTCCAACCCAAACCTTTCTACGACTCTATTGACGGGGCTTGGAACAACCTGACCTAGCGGAAGATGCCCCCCGGCCATGGATCTTTGAAGGTCCCTTCCAACCCAAACCCTTCTATGACTCTACGGGCCAGGGCTCTCAGCAACCTGATCTAGCGGAAGATGTCCCTGCCCACGGCAGGAGAGTTGGACTGGATGGTCTTTGAAGGTGCCATCAACCCAAAACCTTCCGTGATTCTCACGGCAGTTGAGACGACAATCCGACAGCGGAAGAGCTTTCGGCTTCCGGCAAAATCAAAATGAACTCGCGTGCAGATGACACCCCGGGTCGTCGGAACAACCCAAGGAGCGCGGCCTTCCACGACGTCTCCTCCACTTTGATGTCTGGATGGTGCAGTTCTACCAGTTCCCCAGTCGGACTGAATCACACAACAGACAAAGGCTCCCGCGAACCTGCCACGCTGTCGGGCGCTTTGCTTTCCTGCCACCTGCCACGCTGTCGGGCGCTCAAAAACCTGCCCTCACGTTCATTTGATCTCAAAAAACCGCCCCCCCCCGCCACATTTCACCCCCACGAGGTCAAACCCCCCCCCCCCGCCACATTTCACCCCTCCACGAGGTCACCCACGTCGGCCGAGTCACCAGGTTACGCAAGCCGAAGACCACGGAGAAGAAGCGGTTGTTTGGGCTTATACGCAAGGGGATCGGGCATTTTAGGAGTCGGTCCGCGGCTCTTCCGTGGACGCGCTATTTCCCGCGGGAACGTCACTTATCGGCAGCGCGTTTCACTCCTCAAGGTGAGACTCTTGGAGGTAAAAGGGCGTTAACAGCCGCAACACCGGTGCAATGTAAACTATGCTGCCAAGCCGCTGTCAAACCTTTAATTACTTCAAATAATTACTCATCGCTCAATTTGAAGGAACGCAGTTACTCCCCGGGAGGCTGGCCGGGCTCGGGGCTGCTTGCACGGCTTCTCCTGCCGCTCCGCCGGGAACTCTGCTCTTCCTCCCGCGTTTTTCCTCAATCCTCGCCGTTTCTCCCCGTTTTGGAGGACGAGGCCGGGTGGGTGCCAAGCACCCGGACCCTGGCGAGACACCAGCGCGCCCCGGCTTCCCCCCGGCGCCGTTTTAATCGGTTTGTCTGACCGGCAGCCGAACCGGCGAGTCGTTGCTGCTCCCCCATCTCCTCTCCAACGCTCCCGTTCTCCGGCCGGAGAGCCCGGCCGACGCGGCAGCTGGAAACACGGCACGGGCGCCAGGACGGAGGGATTCCCTCCCGGTTGTAAATTTTCTCACCGCGTCCCGGTAGCAGAAAGTCCCCGAAACGGGTCGTTTGGATCTTCGCAAAGATTGATAGAAGCTTTTAACCATCTGGGTCCGAAACGCTGAATCTCGTGCAACAGATGGGTTATCCTCGGGTGCGCGGCACGACGAAACGTCTCCCCGGCTGTGCCCAGCCCTCTCACGGACGTAAAACCACTTTCCCAATTTCCCATAAAAAAAAAACCCCACCCCAGAGCCGCGGGGCCGCCGATTTCCGAGACCAAATCTGCGACGAGCGAAGGCAGCAACGTACCAAGCGTCCAACACGGGCGAGGAAGGGCCAGCGCGGAGGATCCCGCTCCGCTTCCCGCGTTAATCCTCGGTGCAAAGCGGGTAATTTATTACCGGATTGCAGGACGCGGCTGGGTCGGGCAACAGCATCGTCCGACGAATTTCTGACAAATTGGGTGAAATTCAGGTTTTCTGTCCACTTCCGCCTGGCGGAGAAGCCGCCTTTTTTCTCTTCCGTCGGCAAAACCCGCGGCGCGCGCGGTTGCAAAAGCCTTTCCACAGACGGGTTTCGGGAGCAAAAGCAAACGCCAGAGGCGGCAGCTCCTTCGCCTTCACGCCGTCGCCCTTCGCCCAGCGCGCCTTCGCCTGCACGAGCGTTTCCTACGCTGGCAAAAAGCAAGAGACGGGGACATCCGAGCGCGTCGCGGGTGGGGTTTCCACGCCAAAATTACAGAAATTAGATGCGGACAATAGCTCAAAAAAAAAAAAAATAATCACCGCGCATCCTATGCGACTCCTGAGAGTCATTTCCCCCACTTCCTCCTGCAGATCAGTTTCGTGCCTTTAAAATTAGGCTTTAATTACCTAAAAAAAAAAAAAAAAGTAGTGAGGTGCAAGGTTTCGGAAGCACGACGGCGTAAGAGCAGGCTTCGGGGGAGCGCTGGGACGCCTGGCGGGATCAGTCCCGGCCAGCACCCGGGAACCTGCCCCGTTTCCACCGTCGGGAGCTGCAGAAAGCTTCGCGCCCACCCCGCCGAAGGCTTTTGGGTGCACTCACGCTCAGGCCTGCGCGTCCTCAGCTCCTCGTCGAGCTCAGCCTAACGAAGCGACGTCCTTTCTCCTCCGCTCAGGGCGCGGGAAGGGGAAACCCGGCGATCAGACGGGGTTGGCTTTCGTTTTCTCTCCTCAATCCCTGAGTCAGGAGTTACTCATTTACGCCACAAAGTCCAGCCTGGCAGGACCAGGAAGGAGAAGGGACCCCCGCTGTGAATCCCCAGCAAAGCGGGAGGAATTTAGCTCTTGTTTCCTCTTAAGAAGCTGGCAGCGGACCCAAAGAGAAGGTTAAAAAAAAAAATAGATAAAGAAAAGGTATTTTTCCACCCCCAGATACCCGAACCTGGCTATGACCACAGCCACCAGCCACGACAGCTCACGCAATCCTGGCTGCCGATAAGCCTGGGCGGCTGCCGGCTCTAAACCCGGCTTTCCACGCCAGCCCTCAACGCTCGCCGCGTGCGTGTGTCGCAACAGCCCCAGAATTCATAGTTACGTTCAATTAAGCAGCTTCCCAAACGCTATTAAACGGGAGACAAAGCTTTCTTCGTGCTCTTTGCGGCGCTCACCGGGGTCACGAAGGCCCCGGCGGGCGCCCGCGGGAGGAGGAACTCCGGTTTGCGACTCGAAAACCGGGTCCGAGGGGACCCGACGGCAGCGCGGACGCCACCGGCCGGTTTTTGGCACGGCTTTTTATTTATTTAAGGGGAACGACCTCCGTGTTGCAGCTCTCCCCAGGTCGACGGGATCCTCTTCCTCCTGCACGCTGCCCCAGACGCTCGGGGCGCCGAGCGTTCTGCACAGCACCAAACCGGAGGCTAAAATCACGGCAGAACCGGCGTTCCCGCTGGGAAATCGGACGAAATTCAATCCAGGGGGCGGAGGGTTTAAGGAGACACAGCTCCGTCCTCGCCTACACCTTGTTTGCGGGGCGGTGACCGGCCGGACCGCAGCAGGAGCTCGCCGTGGGACAAGCCCGGTCCGTCCCGCGCGTCCCTGCACCCAGAACCCCTCCAAACTTTGCATTTTTGAGAAAACCGAGCGTTTAGCAGAAGCATTTTAAACCGACTAAGCTAAGGCTCTAAATTAGAAGCCGGATTACGCAGAGACGAAAAGAAACGGCGGCCCGGCAGCGCCTTGAGGGGACGCGGGGCATCTCCAGCGCTTCGTTTTCTGGGCGTATTAACATCGGCAAAAAAAAAAAAACCAAACCAAACCACCCAAAGCCGCCCGGTGCCGGGGTCCCCCCGGAGGTGCTGCCGCTCCCCAAGCTCTGCGTCTCTCTGCCTGCCGGTTAAACCACCCCAGTGGCGCGGACCAGCCTCGGAGGCCAAACCTACGGTGGCTCCGTCCCTCTGCAAGTGGCAAACCTGAACTCGCTCGAAGCCCTGAAGAAAATAAATCATAAATAAATAAAAAAAAAAAAAAAAAAAAAAAACACCCCAGCCGATCACAATAACATATTATAGAAATCAAAATTAATTTAACCACACAAAATAAATTAAAACATTAAATATTAACTTTCAGTGCAACATATACAGAAGACACGAGAGTAACCATGACTTTTAAAAAAAAAAAAAAAACCAAACAAAACAAAAACCAACCAAAAACCAAACAAACCCCAAACGAAAAAGCTTCGGGTCGGTTATGATAAAGACTACGGAAAGGATTAACGCTGCGCCGACCACCGACAAAGGGGAAAGGGGGGGGGGGGGGGGGGGGGGGGAATAAACATGCGGTTAAACAGCATCTCGCAACGGAGCGGGCGAAGGTTTTTCTGCAACGGGGTGGTATCCAGGAGCATCTCGTGTCACAGCAAAGGCGAAGCTGAATCCGGGATAACGTTAAGCAAAAATAAATCCACCTCGAGGCTACGATCCCTTTCCAATAAACCACTGTTTATCCATCGTTAAGATAAATATCCCGGACAGTTACCCGCAGCCAAACGACATCGCAGGGGAAAAGGATCTTCATCTAAACGCCATTTCTTCTCGCCCAGGTGTTTAAAAGTTGCCCCAACGGCACCTTCAACACGGCCTCGGCGCGTGGCGGCGCCGCCGCCGCGTTCGTCAGCTCGTAAAAGGCTTTAGAAACAAATCGGTAATCCCGAGACAAAAGGCGAAGGTCAAGCGCTATCGGGATGGGGGAAAGGGATATGAGGTGCTGCGTGAATATTAATCGTCTCGGGCCACGGGCTCCCCTCCCACAGCTCTCACCGTCAGCGAAGCGCCGGGCAAGAGAAACCTCTTACGGGGCTTGTTCTGGGGTTTGGGGGTTTTTTTTTCGGTGTGCCGGCAGCGGAGACGGGCCTGTTCGTTCACCGGCTCTCCGCCGACACGTAGGAAGGAGCGACGACGGGTGGCAAGGCGCAAGCTCTCCGCGGGGACTCGTCCACCGCCCCGGCGAAAACACGGAGCCTGCAAAACGGCGAGCTTCTCTCCTAACGAAGGGTCGGCCAAACTCCTCCAGCGACGTTCCCGGCAGGAGAAGGGGAGAAACCAGCTTTGAGGCGGGTGGTTCGAAACGTGGCGTTGGGTTGAGTTGTTGGCTCTGCCAACAGCTTCACAAGGGACGTTCCCGGCAGGAGAAGGGGAGAAACCAGCTTTGAGGCGGGTGGTTCGAAACGTGGCGTTGGGGTGAGTTGTTGGGTCTGCCAACAGCTTCACAAGGGCTCAGACTGCAGGGTTACACGTATACGCTTATATACGTACACGTGTACGCGTATATATATATCTCTATAGAATCCTAGAAGGGGGTTTGGGTGGGAAGGGACCTCCAAAGACCACCCAGTCCAACCCCCTGCCT
>NW_008795494.1:2603-2831 GCF_000699145.1 Aptenodytes forsteri | reverse complement strand
AAGCCGGCGAAGGGCATCGGCACCCGGGGACGGAGGAAACTTTCGGGGAACTCCACGTCCTGGGGGTGCCCCAACCACGTGTCCTTGGTCATCACCCCCCCGCGGGGGTAAAAGGGCCACAGGTCCACGTGTAACCGGTTGCTCCGGCTGTAGTGGACCCGGTAAAAGTCACCCTCCGCCGCCTTCTCCCAAAGGAAACCCTCGGCGTCTTCCACCGGCTCCCCCCCC
>NW_008795494.1:0-803 GCF_000699145.1 Aptenodytes forsteri | reverse complement strand
GTCCCTATATATATATATATGCAGGTTGCAGGTGTTGCTGCAGCCCCTGGGCGCATCGCTGTGGGCACCTATAGGTGCCGCACCTATATACGGGACGGGCACCTATAGACAGGGCCCGGAGGGGGCCCCGTGTACGCCCAGATACACCCACCTGCACGTATAGACGTGCGTACGCGCGCCTATACCTGCCCCTGCGTGCACGGACACTTATATACCCCTCTATACTCGCACAGGATTGTGCGCGTGCCTACGTACGCCTATGCACCCGTGTGGGCGCCCTTATATACCTGTGTATATGGCCCTATATGTTCCTAGACGCTCCCCCCGCCTGTTCACCCCTATAGGCGTCTCTACCCGCCCTGTGCATCCCCACGCATCTCTGCGCACACCTATAGACGCCCCCGGGCACTCCTACGTGCTCCTATACCTCGTGTGCCCCTATACAGCACCCCTATACACGCACCGCTTTACGCTCCCCTACGCCCCTGTGCACCCTGATACAATCCCCTATACATCTCCATACTGGAGAGTCCCTACGTGCCCCTCTGCACCCCTATAGACACCCCTATGCAACCGTCCGTGCATCCTCACACCCGCGTACGCGTCGCCCTATGTACTCCTATACGTCCCCATATACCTCCAGACACCTCATGCACCCATAGGTTACACCCTAGGCACCCCCACGCCCGCCATGCATCCCGTCCCCTATACACCCCTATAGCCCCCCATGCCCCCACGTACCTCTATACGCTCCCATACATCCCCCTAACACCATGCATACGCACCCCATACCCCCCCCCCAC
>NW_008795493.1:80365-81210 GCF_000699145.1 Aptenodytes forsteri | reverse complement strand
GATAGGCAGCCCGACGACAAGCATTGCGGTGTTTGACCTTGATGACCGAACCTTGTGTCCGTGAGAAGAGAAGAACAATTAAGAAGAAACTGCTGTGTACCAAGGCTTTTGTCCGTGAGAAGAGAACAAGAAGTAAGAAGAAACTTTTGTGTTTATAGAAGACTAGCCTATGTGCTTGTGTCTAGGTGTGCATGAACAAAAGGCTGTACCCTGTCAGTAAGCTTCTGATAGCACGTGAACACTTGAGTTTTGTATAAGAGGAGAGCTTAATGTATAATAAAGATCTTTGGTTGCCTCCGGCCAGAGTCCATGCATTAATCCCGACAAATGGTGCCCGAACAGGGACATGAATGCTGGAACTAAGCACAGGTGGGGAGCCCAGGTGGACGAATAACAGACAGCGGGAGACTCGGAAGTCTCAAGGAGAGCTGTGGTCAACACAAAAATCACCTTGCCAGGAGCAGGTGAGCAGCTGGGAACTTAAGAATGGGATCGCAACTAACTGAGGAGGAGGAATCTGTACTATGTATTCTTAAGAAGCTATTAGAGAAGCGTGGGATTAAGTATGATGATTATACCCTCCGCCTGTTGTTTCCATGGCTAAAAAGAAAAGGGATTCCACCGGACTCAGCAACAGCCTTTCAGGTAGAGACTTGGGATAAACCTGGGATTTGTTATGGGACGCGGCGACGAAGAGGGAGGAGGCCGCAAAAAACCTGCTGACTACGTGGTGGCTGATAGAGGATTCGCTAAAGCAGTTAAAGACTGACCACGCCTCCCATCAAGCAGTGGCGGCAGCCACTGCCCCTGACCCGCTGGGCCCCGCTCCCCCAAGCCTCGCCTGT
>NW_008795493.1:79938-80337 GCF_000699145.1 Aptenodytes forsteri | reverse complement strand
ATTGGCGGGATTGAGCCAGCCCCCCCCCCGCAGGCGCAGTCGCTCTGCCGGGGAGAGGATCTCCCTGGTTATGACCCGGCCGCTCATTGGCAGGCTGTGCGGCAACAAGCTTTGGCGGAAGGGGGGCTAGGTGCCTCTGCCTGTGCGGCGTACCCTGTTATAATTAGTGATCAAGGGCCCAATCGATGGCAGCCTTTACAATGGGACCTTGTTAAGGAGTTACGAAGGACAATTATGCAATATGGGCTGGGAGTCCCATTTACACAGAATCTGCTGCAAAATATATTGAAGGGACATCTATTAACAGCTTTTGATATAAAATCTTTAGCCGATTTGAAATTCTCCCCTACGCAAAAGGTGCTCTGGCAAGCACACTGGAGAGAGTTGTGTGCGTTAGAG
>NW_008795493.1:76666-79884 GCF_000699145.1 Aptenodytes forsteri | reverse complement strand
GAACGTAGAGTCGTTAAAAAACTTAAATAGGAATCCGGGAGATCCGTTGGTAGGCGCGGGGGTTGCCCAGTTAATAGGGGAGGCTCCTGTCAGCACGCCGCAATTGCAGGCACAGCTGGCGCCTGAAATTCTGAGACAATCAGCGGACCTCGCATTTCAAGCGATGTCAAAGGTCCCTGATACGGGACAACCTGTGAAGTCTTTCACCAACATTAAGCAAGGAAGCAACAAATCATATATGGATTTTATCGATAAGCTCCAGGAAGCTATTCAGAAACAAGTACAAAACCCTGAAGCCAAAGAGGCGTTGCTTATGAAATTGGCTATAGAAAATGCCAACGAGGACTGTAAGAGAGTTCTGCAGACGTTGCGAAATCCCACCATAGTAGATATGATAGATGCATGCAACTGTGTGGGTTCAATTACACATAGGAATGAGGTCTTTGCAGCCTCCCTAGCTGCTGCCCTGCATACTGGCAATAAGGCGTGTTTCTGCTGTGGAAAATCGGGACATTTTAAGCAGCAATGTCCTGAGAACCCCGCGCAAAAGGGAGGATCAGAAGGGATTCAGCAGCCCCCCGGGATTTGCCCGCGCTGCCGCAAGGGGAAGCATTATAATAATCAATGCCGATCAAGGTATGATCTCAGCGGCCGACCCTTGTCGGGAAACGGGAGGTCGAGCGTGAGGCGGGGGCGCGCTCCGATACAAATACCACCCCAAAGCCCCATGGGGCCGTCGTCTCAGCAGGCCTGGATCACCTCAAGACCAGAACCCTCGGGAGCGCCGGAGTGGATGTCCCCACAGCTGCCAGCCTCTCAATAAACGACCAGACCATACATACAGTGCCCCTCAATGTGAGGGGCCTCCTTGCCAAGGGCTAAGTGCCCTATTGTTGGGAAGGTCCAGTGCTACCATGCAGGGTTTGTTTGTTTTACCTGGAGTTATCGACTCCGACTATATGGGACAGGTGCAAGCATTGCTATGGACCCCATCCCCCCCAGTGTATATTCCAGCCAGAAGCAGGATCGCGCAATTGGTCCCTTTTAGGAGCATGGTGCAACACCGAGAGCTTGTTCCCCGGGAGAGGGCGATTTTGGCTTGACCGGGGAGCCCAGCATCTTTTGGGCTCAATTGCTTGGCAAGGAACAGCCTACTTTGATGTGCACGCTAAAAAACAAGGGAGGTAAACCGGAAAACTTGGTAGTGAAGGGAATGATAGATACGGGGGCAGACGTTACTATCATCAGTACCGCGAAGTGGCCTGAATCATGGAAGACCGTTCCGGTCGACACGGGGTTAGTGGGAATTGGAGGCCTATCGGTGTCCAGGCAGAGTGCCAAATTAATACAGATTGTAAGCCCGGAGGGGCAGGTTGCAACCATCCGACCTTTTGTGGTTCCTGTGCCGTTAAACCTGTGGGGATGAGATGTCTTGAGCACTTGGGGAATAATAATTGGCACTGCTGACCCACATCAGCATTTTTAGAGGGGGTCACTGACGCTTGGCCCACCGTTTGACTCACATGGCTCACCGATCGGCCAGTGTGGGTGGATCAGTGGCCCCTATCACACGAAAAGGCCGACGTGTTGCGAACATTAGTGGACGAGCAAGTGAGTCAAGGACACCTGGTTCCCACTACCAGCCCCTGGAACACTCCAGTGTTTGTTATAGAAAAGAAAAGTGGAAAATGGAGACATCTACATGATTTACGGCAGGTAAATGCCGTAATTCAAGATATGGGGGCATTGCAACCAGGCATGCCTTCACCAACATTGATACCTAGTCAATGGGATATTGTGATCATTGATTTGAAGGACTGTTTTTTCACGATTCCCTTAGCGCCGGAAGATGCTCCCAGATTCGCCTTCTCTCTCCCAGTTGTAAATCATCAAGGGTCTAGGTTGAGATATCATTGGACAGTGTTGCCCCAGGGCATGAAAAACAGTCCCACGATATGTCAAATGTATGTTGCGTATGCGCTATCGACCATAAGAGACAAATATCTGGACCTGATTTGTTATCATTACATGGACGACATTTTAATCACCGGACGGGACCCAAAGGAGCTGGCCACAGTTATAAAAGATATGTTGGAGGGGTTAAAGAAATATGGCTTGCAAATAGCTCCTGAAAAGGTGCAAGTACAAGCCCCGTGGAAGTACTTGGGGTGGAAGATTTTAGAACATACGATACAGCCTCAACCCATAACCCTGCAATCTCACATTAAGACACTAAATGACTTGCAAAAACTAGTAGGGACAATTAATTGGGTGCGCCCATTACTAGGAATAGATAATTATATGTTAACCCCACTGTTCAAGTTGTTAAAGGGTGATCCCGCATTGATATCTCCATGAGAATTAACGACAGAGGCCAGACAAGCGCTAGAGAAAATATCACAGGTGCTTGCTGAAAGGCAGGCACAACGAGTGATTGAAGGATTAGGAGTTAACTTGTATGTCCTAAATCAGCCCCGACAAGCAGTGGGCCTCTTAGGCCAATGGGACAGTAAGGGTACCCAGGACCCCTTAGCCATCATTGAGTGGGTATTCCTGCTGCATCAAGCACCAAAACCAATAGTGACGCAGGTAGACATGTTTTCGATGCTTGTACGAAAGGGACGCGCGCAATGTTTGGAATTGACGGGAACAGAGTTCAATACCATTTATCTCCCACTGACCAGGGACCACCTTACCTGGTGTGAGGCTAATAGCCTGGAGCTACAGATAGTGCTGGAAAACTTTCAGGGACAAATTCTAATTCACTATCCATCCCACAACCTATTCTCCTTTAACGAGGAAATTAGTATAATCCCCAAATCGTTGAGTAGGGAGGTACCTGTTGAAGGTCCCATCTTATTCACCGATGGATCAGGACAGACAAGCAAGGCAGTCATAGTGTGGTGCGATAGGGGGGAATGGAAACACCAAGTTCATCACGTAGTAGGGAGCCCTCAGCTGGTGGAAATATACGCGGTAATTCAGGTCTTTCGCCAGTGGGAGATGTCCTTAAATTTGCTTACCGATTCCCAGTACGTTGCCAACGGTGTCAGACGCTTGGAAAAGGCTTGTCTCAAGGAAGTTGATAGCGAACCAGTGTTTTTGATGTTTAAACAGTTATGGGACTTGTTAAGTCGCCGCGTGAACCCTTATTATGTGCTCCATGTGAGAAGCCATACCTCTCTCCCGGGGTTTATATCAGAAGGCAATGCGCGAGC
>NW_008795493.1:73691-76219 GCF_000699145.1 Aptenodytes forsteri | reverse complement strand
TTTTGGCACAATGGGGCATTCGACATATCACTGGTATCCCTTATTCCCCTCAGAGCCAGGGTATCGTTGAGCGGGCTCATCTCACTCTCAAGCAGCTACTACAAAAACAAAAAGGGGGAATGCTAGGGGAATCACCGCAAGCCCACCTCCATAAAGCAGTATATGTGTTAAATCATCTTACGATAAGGGAAGATAGGACAGCTGTTGACAGCCCTAACATGGTAATAGCGCGACATTTTGTATCTTATAACTCGGCTTCTCCGGTAAGGGAAAGGGCTCGGGTGTGGGTCAAGTCACTGGAAAATAGCCAATGGGAGGGTCCTTATGACCTTATAACATGGGGGAGAGGATATGCTTGTGTTTCCACAGATCGTGGACCCCGATGGGTACCCGCCTGCTGCGTTCGACTGTACCTGAAGAAGGAGCCCACAGATGCATCAATGGTTTAAAGTAGACTATTGGGAACTACGCAAAGTATCTCGTTCGATATTCAGGGAACCATCTAGTGGGCCAGGCCGCGCCGGGGTAGAGAGCCAGCAACTCAATAACTGCGCGACAGGGATTCTGAACACCATCGGGAGCGCCGAACCACAGATTCTACAGCTAGTGTGTGGGAGATCACATTGTGTCCCCTAGCTGTGGACGGTGTGGGAAATAGATTGGGAAAGTACCAAACGATAGTGTAACAAGCGATTTGGGTGGAAAAGGAGCAGCAGGAAGACGTAAGCCATGGGGCCATTGCAGGCAGGCATCTTGTGGCTAGTATCGCTGTGTGCGGTTGCTGCATTGTGGGTGTCTTCACAACCGAAGAAGGAAAATGTTTGGGTAACTCTGGCCAATCAGACAGGACAGGATTCCATCTGCCTGTCGATATCTTCCCCCGGTAACCCCTTTTCTACCTGCCTAGTGGGGCTTCCTTTAGATAATTGGGACTTGGGCCTGATTAGTCCTTTCAAGGAGGCCTGCGGGGGGGGACGACACGCCACTGACAATTGGGATGGATGCCTACCACATCTTAATCACTTGCCAATAGAACCTCAGGAACTCGAGCTATTAGGGTCCATAAAAATGGATTGGTGTTTGTATTTCAATTATTCAGGGGCCAATGTTTCCCGAGCCTGGTCAGTTAACGCTACCCTGGGAATCTATAAAAATGAATCACTGTGGTGTAACCACACAAGCAGCAATATATCTAAATCATCTAATGCACCTATAGGATTACCCAGGGGGGTCTTTTTAATATGTGGAGACCGGGCCTGGCCTGGCATTCCCTCTCATATTAAGGGTGGGCCATGTTCGTTGGGAAGATTAACTCTACTAACGCCAAATACATCTATGATCTTAGACCACAGAAGGGGCGCTCCCAAGATGCGCAGTAAGCGCGGAGTGCATGCTTATAATTCACAATGTGATGATTCTGTCGACCTATGGGACCCAGACACTATAGCTGCAGTTGCAATTTTGGCCCCGGGCACCATGGCGGCAAAGGGTTTGAGCACGTTAAATAAATTAGGATGTTGGCTTGCGAAACAATCAAACGCAACCTCTGAAGCACTAACGGGGTTACTGATAGATGTAGATTCTATATGACATGCGACTTTGCAAAATAGAGCAGCAATAGACTTTTTGCTTTTAGCGCAAGGACATGGGTGTGAAGAGTTGGAGGGAATGTGTTGCATGAATTTATCTGACCATTCGGAATCGATTCACCGCAGTATTCAGCAATTGAAGGAAGGAGTGCAGAAATTGAGGATGGAGGACCCCTGGAACTGGCTAGACAGATTGTTCAGAGGATGGAGTTTTAGCGGCTGGTTAAAAGGACTAGCGAAGCTAGGAGGGATATGCCTAGTAGTGTTTATATGCATTTTGGTTTGTGTACCATGTTTGTTGCAATGTATACGGAAGATGGTCGAAAGGTCGGTTTCGGCAGTCTTTGTTGTAAAACAAAAAGGGGGAATTGAGGGGATAGGCATTGCGGAGTTTGACCTTGATGACCGAGCCTTCTGTCCGTGAGAAGAGAAGAACAAGTAAGAAGAAACTGCTGTGTACCGAGCCTTGTGTCCGTGAGAAGAGAACAACAAGAAGAAACTGTTGTGTTTATAGAAGACTAGCCTATGTGCTTCTGCCTAGGTGCGCGTGAACAAAAGGCTGTACCCTATCAGTAAGCTGCTGATAGCGCGTGAACACTTGAGTTTTGTATAAGAGGAGAGCTTAATGTATAATAAAGATCTTTGGTTGCCTCCGGCCAGAGTCCATGCCTTAATCCCCACAGTCGGCACACTGAGCTAGCTGGCAAGATCAGAGCCCCAGTGTCTGTGGGGCTGTGGAAGGGCTGCCAAGGGAAAGCAAGGGCCAGAAACAGCTTGCAGTCCTGGCACCTTTCGTATGGGAGCTGTCGCTGGACGTTTGCAATTTCGGAGCTGGGCTCTGGCAGTGCTGAGAGCAAGCAAGTGAACGACGTCGGCACTGTGAGGTGGCTGGAAAGCTCAGAGCCCCCGTGTCTGTGGGGCTGTGGAAGGGCCAAAAAG
>NW_008795493.1:64393-65962 GCF_000699145.1 Aptenodytes forsteri | reverse complement strand
CCCTTTTACTCTTCCTTTTCTCTCCCCCGGCCCCACTGGGGGGACGGGGGGGGGAGCATGAGCGAGTGGCTGTGTGCTGCTCAGTTGCCAGCTGGGGTTAAACCACGACACTTGTTCAGGTGCTTGTGATGTCACTGGTGGCTGAGCAGTTGATTGGGTATGAATGGACACCTGGCTTGGGTAGGTGCTTGTGATGTCACATGAGCCCAAGAAGGTGATAGGGCAGGAGCAGGCATCTGGCAGTGCAGGCAGTTGTGATGTCACAGGTGGCAAAGTAGCTATTACTGCAGGAGCACGCAGCTGGCTTCTGCAGGTGCTCATGGTGTCATATGTGCTTGAGTAGGTGATAGGTTAGAAGGAGGCACTTGGCTTGTTCATGTGCTTGTGAGGTTACACGTTCCCGAGTAGATGATAGGGCCGGAGCATGTCCCCTGCTTGTGCCGCAGCTTCTGATGTCACTGGTGGCTCTCCAGCAGTTACAGCAGGAGCACACAGCTAGCTTGTGCAGGTGCTTGTGATGTCAAATGTGCCTGAGTAGGCAATAGGGCAGGAGTATGCACCTGGCTTCTGCAGCAGCTTGTGATGTAACTGATGGCTGACAAGGTGATAGGACAGAAGCACGACCCTGATTTATTCAGGTTCCTGGAAGGCCACTGGTTGGCTGAGTAGCGAACAGGTGTGGAGCCAGACAGCAGCATGTGCAGCTGCTTGTGATGTCACATGTGCCTGAGCAGGTGAAAGGGTGGAAGGAGTAACCTGTCTTGTTCATGTGCTTGTGATGTCATATGTGCCTGGGTAGATGATAGGGCAGAAGCAGGCCCCTGGGTTGTGCAGGTGTATGTGATGTCACTGGTAGCTCTGCAGCTGTTAGGGCAGGAGCATGCCTCTGGCATGTGCAGGTGTTTGTGATGTCACATGTACATGAGCAGGTGACAGGGCTGGAGAAGGTACCTTGTATGTGCAGGTGGTTGTGATGTCACAGGTGGCGAAGTAGGTGATAGGGCAGGAGCAGGCCCCTGGCTTGTGCAGGTGCATGCGATGTCACTGATGACCAATTGTCAGAGATGGAGTGAGGCTGCACTTCACCTGTAAGAGAGAAGCAACAATACACTTTATTGATAGAAAACAGTGAGTTAACAAAGTTCAATGGTAAATGCGACAGTGATTTAACAAGATTCGATGGCAAGGTACACTTGATTATTTACTTCATAGAGGACAGGGTCAGACAAAAACTACCAGCGAGACACTCCCTTTGAGTAATGAGGTTCAGAAAGGACCCCCTTGCTTTCTAAACTCCGTCTCAGAGAGGAGTCTAGGTGCAACTGGATCCAATCCTAGTCCCAGACTTGGCCAACAGTTTATGTCTAAAGGATTACATATGCGCAATCAATCCTTTATATTGCTTAGCTAAGATTTCAAAGTTTAGGATGCTATTAGTCATTTACCAAGGATCTGTTGCGGCAAGGAATCTCTCAACCTCGAGAAGTAACCTTGAGAGGCATCCCTACTCAAGGGGAGATCCTGGTGTGCAGCCTGCTGCCGTGCAGGAGAGCTCAAAGGGCTCTTGGG
>NW_008795493.1:62885-63663 GCF_000699145.1 Aptenodytes forsteri | reverse complement strand
TCTCAATCTACAGTGTTCAATAAAGTAAGTAAAAAAATTAATTGACCGACTGTTAATTATTGATAATTGAATTTCTTAGTAAGTATTCATTCCTCTTGATCGATGTTATTTGAGTTAGCAATTACCTCTCAGTGGAAGATAAAGAAAGGAATAAAAAAAAAATCGATGAATTGATCAGTGGCTTGTATTAATCAAGTTAGTATCAATCGTCAATAATTACTATCTGGTTATTAATAACCGATATTAGTCTTCAATTAATAAGTTGCGATTACTTTATTTGTAAATTTTTTGCGATACCCCATTAATGAATTATCATTATTTGGTATTTTTATTTATCAGCACTGTTATTTGCTATCATAATTATGATCGACTGATAGTTAATGGTTGACTAATTAATAACACACGTTCACTAGGACAGCTCCATTCCTGCTCCAGAACGCGTTATCAATACAGTAATTCGTTATTAACGTGATCTTAATCCAGTCGGTGTTAATTGATTCTAGTAAAATTAATCCGTATCGCTCTATCGCTAATTAATTCATTGATAATTACCGCTTAATAAGGTAATTAACAGTCGTTAACTGTAGCTCGGTGTATGTTAATTCTACCAACAATTAATGGCGAGCGATAGATTCGCGTTCGCCCTAAGCCCGCCCCGCCCGCCGCCGTCCCGGAGTTCTGCGTCAAGAAACACGCCCGCACCCCGTTTCTTTTTCGTTCGTTTAGCTATTTATTTATTTTCTTTGCCCCCCCCCCCTTTTTTTTAATTCTTTTTCTC
>NW_008795493.1:56471-61812 GCF_000699145.1 Aptenodytes forsteri | reverse complement strand
GGAAATTCTTAAAAATTATTTCTTAATATTGTATTGATTTTTTCTATTGGAACCGATAAAGAAAAAATAACTCTTGCATGAGACAGTACGTTTAAACTTACTGCCTAGTATTAGAAGCCCTTAAATCTCGGAAACGGGGGTGGGGGAAGAAATGCTCCCCCCCGCCTCCCCCTGGTGGAGAACAGGGACAGGGTGGCCCTTGTAATAGATACGTTTAAATCTCGAGAATGAGAAAAAAAATAGAAATTACACCAGAATTTCTCTTCTCTCGTTGTCTTTCCTTACTGGTCGATGAGGCATCTCTGGTGCGTTGGAGACACTTCACGGCGCACCAGCTCTGTTGGTTTTCAGGCCGCATTGCACCTCTCCACAGATGTTGCCCTCTCGCTCACATGCAGGGCCCCGCGTCTGCCGCCCACCCCTGGGGTGGCGGCAGGTGCATGCGGCTGTCGCTGTCCCAGGACCATGGCTGTGGGGCCTCTGCTCTTTCTCCTCTCCCTCTTTCCTTACTGATCGATGAGGCCTTTCGGGTTGCATCGGAGAGGTCCCCTGGCAGGCCGGCTCCTCCATGCTCCCCCTAATAGGGAGCCACGGCAGTGTCTGGTGTTCAGGCAGGGTGGTCTCCTTTCCAATTTGCTTCCTGTTACATGCGAGGTGTTCTCCTCCCCTGAGCAAAGGGGGCCATGACAATGGTGGCAGTGTCAGCAGCGGGGCACACACCTTGCTACGTTGCCTCATCCCCCCCTGGCTTGGTGGGGTTTCCTCAGGCTTCTTTACCAATCCAGGCTGTGTGACAGCTGCGTGGCCTCGTGAGCCCTCAGGTGTCCTAAACCACACAAGGCGCCGGTGCTGGCCTGGGCCTGGGTGCCCGTGGGTGCCGGCCGCAAGCAGCGCTGGGCAGCAGGGTGGCCGAGCCAATAAAACAGGGAAAGAAAACAAGTGTGGGGCCGCACCTGCATGGGTGGGCCCCGAGGTGTGCCACAGGTGGCAGGGGGGCGTCCCCCTCCGCCGCTGTCGCCTCTGTGGCATCGGCTTGTCGTGCCACTCCCCTGCCCGCTGCAGAGCTAGCTGCCCCGGCAGGGGCCTCAGTCATGGGGTCACATGTGCCTCAGTGAGTTGCTGTCTCCTTTAGCACGTCTGATGCTCCTGCAGCAGGGGAGTGAGTCCCTGTCCCCCCTCCCGCTTGATCGCCTGCGATCTGCAGCTGGGCCAGTCTCGGGGGCAGGTCAGCCCCGGCTGGCCGATGCCATGTGGAGTGGGTGCGTGTGCACACATGCTTGTCCCCATCTCGTGGGAGATGGGAGCGCGGTGCCGCTGCATGCGAGGGAAAAAAGCTGTGCAGCGGTCCTGGCTCCTTGCCCACGGTGGCGTGGGAAGGGCTGGACACCTGGGTCTGTGGGGTGCCACCTCTCTGGGGCTATGGCACCGCTAGCCCTGCCCAGGCACCACGTTCGTGGTCGCTGCTGCTGGTGCTGCCACTGCCATGCCGCCACCATCACATCCATGATGCTGCTCCCATGGGTCGGAGTGGTGAAAGAGCAGGGGTGGTCAGGGTTGGCAGGGCACACTGGCAGGCTGGGCGTCTGCGCGCGCGCCGCAGGTGGCAGTTAACTGGTTGATCCTGCCTGTAGCATATGCTTCTCTCAAAGCTTAAGCCATGCATGTCTTAAGTACGTGTGGGCAGTACAGTGAAACTGTGAATGGCTCATTAAATCATTTATGGTTCCTTTGGTCGCTCCTCTCCCGCTCCTTGGATAATTGTGGTAATTCTAGAGCTAATACATGCTGATGAGCTACCTAACTGAAAGCTGTTGCTGGGCCTCACCTTCCCTTGGCAGCCCTTCCACAGCCCCACAAACGCTGGGGCCCTGTTGCCAGAGCCCACCTCTGAAATTGAAAAAGTCCAGCGCCTGCTCCCACACGAAAGGGGCCAGGACTGCAAGCTGTTGCTGGCCCTCACCTTCCCTTGGCAGCCCTTCCACAGCCCCACAGACACTGGGCCTCTAAGCTTGCCTAGCCATGTAACTCTCCCAACATGCTCTCTCAGTGTCGCCAGAGACCAGCTCCAAAATTGAAAAACATCCAGCGACTGCTCCCACACCAAAGGTGCACAGCATAAGGTCAGAGACACACTGTGGAGCTGTCTGGCCATCTTCAGGAGAGGCCTTGGTGCCCCCATCCCTATACACAAATAGGTTTCTCTCCAGCTCAGCAGCGATCACCCACGGGGATCTGTGTTTCCTTCTTTCCATGTGGGACAGACACGGTAGAGGTGTGTCTCTGCTCTGACCTCCTGCATAGCCCTGCAAAGACTTGTGCCTCTTATGGTCAGCTTCAGGCCCTTAGTGACCTGCCCTCAGGGGTGCCTCACAGTTGAAGTCCTCCCTGAGGATTGGCTGCACTCCCCAGGATGAGGAGGACATCAATATGTGCCACCAATGCGAGGCCAGGATCTTCTAAACCTGCCAAGGAGCAACAGGCAAGACTGCACTTTGGTTTGAGGAAGAACTGGGATTGCTCTCAGTGAGATCACAACATCTCACCAAGGGTGAAAAGGAGACAAAATACAGAAAAGAAATTGACCATTGTCAGAGAGGAGAGAATTTGAACCCATGCACGCAGAGCACAATGGATTAGCAGTCCAACGCCTTCACCACACAGCCAACTCATCAGCATGCTGATGCTGTTCCTTCCACTGCTCCTGCTGCTGCTTCTCCTGCTCCTGCCACTGCTCCTGATCTTGCTGTTCCTGCTCCTGTTGCTCCTCCAGCTCCAGCTCCTGACACCTACACCTTTTTGTACTCTGACATGGGAGAGAAGGAGCCAGCCTCCAGCTTTTCCCTTTTGGGACTGGTCCACTCTCCCAACAGCTGGGATGAGCTCCGAGGACCTTTGGGAAATAGGTCTCAGTGTTCACATCAGAAAATGACTGAACAGCAGAGACCCACGCTCTGTCCCAGGAAGGAACACAGGAGAGTGACCCCGGAGTGGCTCAGCACCTCCAAAGGACTTGAGCCTGCCTTTGAGATGAATTTGTCACCAGCCACGTTCCCCTCACATTCTGGAAGGATACAGTCACCGAAAATCGGGAATGAAAGTCCTTAACACTGGGTGTATTAAAGAGCAGGCATTACTTTATTCAGCACTGCGTGCATGGGGGATCTCTCCACCTAGCATGCACGTTGCATCAACCATCCCTTATATGGTTCTTCGATATACATATGCATCACATTTCTTGGAATAATTATTCATATTCATTACATTTCCCAGAACTAAGTATAATATCTGCATAGTCTTTCACGCATGCGTTTTGAGTCCTTTAGGAGCTTCTACAGGGGTCTCGGGTGGTTTCTAGTGGTCTCTGGTGGTCTCTGCAGGAGGTGAAGTTTTCCTTACATGGTCACAAATGGGCTCATCACCGCCATTTGTTACAGTTCTGGTTGTCCTTGTCTGGTTTCTGCTAGTTCTTATCTATCTCATGATGTGCTTGTTAGCTTAGGCCTTGTATGCTTGATGTATGCTTGATTAATCCAGCCATTTATCTCACAAATATTTCCAATAATACCACCAGCTCATATGGACAGGAGTCATTAATGGGCTCATCACCGCCATTTGTTACAGTTCTGGTTGTCCTTGTCTGGTTTCTGCTAGTTCTTATCTATCTCATGATGTGCTTGTTAGCTCAGGCCTTGTATGCTTGATGTATGCTTGATTAATCCAGCCATTTATCTCACAAATATTTCCAATAATACCACCAGCTCATATGGACAGGAGTCATTCACTCCTGAGTGATGGACTTCTCACCAGGACAGAGCAGGTGCCTCAGGCTTGGCCGTGGCGTCTCTGTGCTGTTCCCCCTGGCACTCACCCAGGATCTCATCACAGGCTGCTTCCCTCCCAGCACAGCTAACAGTCAGGAATGAAGAGGGAGCTGAGGGGCACCAGCCCCGCTGCACACGACTCCTCTTTTTCCCTGCCAGAGCTCCAGCGCTGCAGAGAGTTGAAACCACTGCACTGGTCGCCTGAGCCCAGACCTCTCTGTGCCTTGAAGGTCAGACCTTGAGCTGGGGGAAATGGTGCAGAGGCCAGGCTTGCTGCCCCTGCTGGATAACAGAAAGGCAGCTAGGAGATTGCACGCTGTGGGATGGACACCGACGGCAGGGCCCCGGGAGCCTCTCTTTCTCCTCCGCCTGGTTAATTCCTGTCCTGGACAAAGGGGAGCAGTGCACAGCTTTGGGGGCTGGGACCAGAACCACTTGCACCCTGGTCACTCCGAGCAGTTTCTCCAGCCTCAGCCCACCCCACGGGCCTGTAATTGCCGAGGCATGTGAACAAGGAGGACTGGCAGAGTCAGGATTGCCTCCGGGGCAGGAGCCCACGGCAGGGGGGAGGCCTGGCCCGGGAAGCGCAATGCTCTGCCGAGCTCCTTCCCCAGACTGCCGGCACTCCCCGTTGTGGATATGAAATATTCCTGGGATTCACTTCCTGGGTTATTAACAAAGACATTCCTAACAAAATAGCCGGGGCCATCATTGGCTCTCATTAACCCAGCAGTCTGTTGAGTCCCTGCTGTAGTCAGTGCAGCACAGAGACATTCAACAGAAAATTCAGGCTTCCTTCACATTGTGTTTTGTGCCTTTGAGCTATGCCGATGAGTAATGGGGCTCCTTCCACAAGAGCTCTCACCCCAAAGTGGCCTCGTCTCCATTGCTATGGGATGTCAGGGGCGAAAGACGAGGCGCCCTCAAACCCAGGAACTACGCAGAAACCCGTAGTTTTACCAAGGGAGGAACTCTTTTGGAGACTCAGCCGGTTGGGATTGGAGAAGAGGGGAGAATGAAACATGACTCGCCCGCAAAGCTGATGCCCAATGTCTTTAATGAGAAAATCAAAGGAAAATGGAAAAGACGAGAGCTTAAGCGATGCATTTTGGAGGCTGAGTAAAGCTCAGAGAAGTGCTGCCATCTGAAGGAAAACCTCCACGCCAGGGATGCTTCTTTTCCAATTCCCCTTCAAGGCTCTGGCACTCCTGTGTCAGTCACCTAGACCCATTGCTACGGAAGGAAGCAGGAGGTAGTTCATGGGGAGCATAAGGTAAAGCAGAGCAAGACGGGGAAAGAGAGAGGCTTCCTGGGAAGAGAGGGAAGGCCAGCGCAGGCCCCTTCCTCCAGGCGGAGCGCTGGGAGCCCGGCTCCTCTGCAGACCGTGGCCGCGCTCTCAGGGCTTGGCTCCAGGTCTTTCCTCGAGGCTCCTGGCGCTCAACCACGGGCAGGCAATCCGCGGGCTTCAGCATAAGAGATTGCCCCGCCCCAGAGGCCCCCAGAGCCCACGGCCCAGACCG
>NW_008795493.1:45959-48769 GCF_000699145.1 Aptenodytes forsteri | reverse complement strand
CACTCCTGAGTGATGGACTTCTCACCAGGACAGAGCAGGTGCCTCAGGCTTGGCCGTGGCGTCTCTGTGCTGTTCCCCCTGGCACTCACCCAGGATCTCATCACAGGCTGCTTCCCTCCCAGCACAGCTAACAGTCAGGAATGAAGAGGGAGCTGAGGGGCACCAGCCCCGCTGCACACGACTCCTCTTTTTCCCTGCCAGAGCTCCAGCGCTGCAGAGTTGAAACCACTGCACTGGTCGCCTGAGCCCAGACCTCTCTGTGCCTTGAAGGTCAGACCTTGAGCTGGGGGAAATGGTGCAGAGGCCAGGCTTGCTGCCCTGGTGGTCCAGGCTGCTGGGGTGGTGCCCTCCTGTACTCTCCCAGCTCAGGCCCTAAGGGCTGTTTCCTTGGGAATCACGTCTGGCTGCTTCCAGCACTCTGGGTCACCAACCCACAACAACAGAACTCATAAGAATGAATATCTATTCAACATAGAAAGGCTTCCACTGCGCTGCCTCGGTACATCACAGAAAGGCTTCCCCCCCATGTTGACTGAATGATGCAGAAAAGCTTCCCCCGTGCTGACTCGGTATGGTAAGAAAGGCTTCCCCCGTGCTGCCTCAGTATGACACAGAAAGGCTTCCCCTAACGCTGCAAGTACAGCAGAGTAAGAATTTTGCCCCGGGGACCTGACAGCTCTCATACTTGGTGTCTCACAGAAAGCTTTCCTCTAGAACATCCTGGTGCATGACCCCCAATGAAAACGTCCTCCTTCAGTCTGCCATGCCGCTGGCCAGGCCACTGCCAATTGCTTGCTGCCCTGACCTATGCTGATTGCTCAGCTCTCCACTCCACTGCATCTCTGGCCGGGCCCACTTACACAATGCCCCACTAACAAGTGCTTGTGGCTACGATCAGCTGGCCTCTGACATTAGCTTTGTAGTACATCGCAAGTGAAATATGCTGTTGTCATTTTTTTTTCTATGCACTAGGATAACTCTTGTTTTCTTATGCCATCTTTTGAATTGAAATGAGAGAACATAGTATTCTTTGTGAATGCTAGAGGCAAATAAAGAGATGAAAGGCAGGTACTGTATCTTTCTGCATCTTTGGATGCAGAAAAGAAAATAGTGGAAAGAATCTTAAAATACCAGATATTTCTGTAAATGGAAAAGTGTCCTAGAGCTTTATTATAAAAAAAACATAATCTTTGATCTTTATCTTAATTCTTTGCTCTATCAGGTGCCCTAAGGAAAAGCAGACATCGCTCTGGTTTTTTTGCCATTGATTTATATCCTCACACACATATTGTTCTTTTTTTTTGCATTATTTACAATTTTACATGTAGTTCAAGCTATCCAGGTACAGAGATCTTAAAGGATCTAACTTAGGCTAATACATGGTGTATAAGGTACCTTTCCAACTTTGTTAGTATGTGTCCATCTTGTCTTGACAAAGATACCTTAGCATAGAATCATAGAATCATAGAATCATTAAGGTTGGAAGAGACCTCTAAGATCATCGAGTCCAACCATCGACCCAACACCACCATGCCCACTAAACCATGTCCCTAAGTGCCACATCTACACGTCTTTTAAATACTTCCAGGGATGGTGACTCAACCACTTCCCTGGGCAGCCTGTTCCAAGGTTTAACCACTCTTTCAGTAAAGAAATTTTTCCTCATGTCCAATCTAAACCTCCCCTGGCGCAACTTGAGGCCATTTCCTCTCGTCCTATCGCTTGTTACTTGGGAGGAGACCGACCCCCACCTCGCTACAACCTCCTTTCAGGTAGTTGTAGAGAGCGATGAGGTCTCCCCTGAGCCTCCTTTTCTCCAGGCTAAACAACCCCAGTTCCCTCAGCCGCTCCTCATAAGACTTGTTCTCCAGACCCCTCACCAGCCTCGTTGCCCTTCTCTGGACACGCTCTAACAGCTCGACATCCTTCTTGTAGTGAGGGGCCCATTAGGGCCTCACTACAATAGGAAACATTAAACAGAATTCTCCTCAACTGCTATTTCTACTGCTAGTTTCTCCTTCTAAAACCCATTGCATTTCAGGAGATATAAAAACTCAGGCACACAACTGTGGTCTTCAAGAAGCTTTTCAGTAAGGGCTGGGAAAAAACAAATCTTAGTAATGCAACATGGCCCTGCCAGTGCTCCACTGCTCTTTTACATGGAAATATATTGCTATAAAAGTAATGCCTCAGCATCCTTTTTGCTTAGAGCTCTTTACTGTAACACTTAGCATTAGCCTGATGTTTACCTGTGCACAGCGAAGAGTTTGAATGTCACATAGAAAAACTTGATCCCGTAAGTTGAAATTATATCAGTGTTGTCCAGTGACAGGACCAGAGGCAATGGGCACAAACTGAAAAATATGGGGTTCCCTCAGGTTCCCTCAGTGTTTCCATCAGGAAACACTTTTTCACTGTGAGAGTGACCGAGCACTGGCACAGGTTGCCCAGGGAGGTTGTGGAGTCTCCATCCGTGGAGATATTCAAAAGCTGTCTGGACATGGTGCTGGGCAACCAACTCTAGGTGGCCCTGCTTGAGCAGGGGGGTTGGAGCAGATGACCTCCAGAGAACCCTTCCAATCTCAGCCATTCTGTGATTCTGTGATAGCTGGGAGTGACCTCTAACTTCCAGGAGGTCTTGTACAAACTCTTGTATGCAAAGTACATACTCGGGTTTGTCCTGGTTTTGGCAGGGATAGAGTTAATTTTCTTCCTAGTAGCTGGTACAGTGCTGTGTTTTGGATTTAGCATGAGAATAATGTTGATAACACACTGATGTTTCAGTTGTTGCTGAGCAGTGCTTACACTAA
>NW_008795493.1:34321-45695 GCF_000699145.1 Aptenodytes forsteri | reverse complement strand
ATTATTATTATTATTATTATTATTATTATTATTATTATTATTATTATTATTATTATTATTATTATTATTATTATTATTATTATTATTATTATTATTATTATTTTCCCTTCCTTTTCTGTCCTATTAGACTGTCTATATCTCAACCCACAAATTTTACATTTTTCTTTCTGATTCTCTCCCCAATTCCACTGAGGGCTGGGGGAGTGAGCAAACGGCTGTGTGGTGTTTAGCTGCCTGCCGGGTTAAACCACAAGGTCTCAGTGCTCTCATTAAAGACAAAGATCAGGATCATTTCAGCTGCCACCATACAACCACCAAACCCCATTTCCACAGCTTTAGCAACTCTGCAGCTCCTCCACCAGGCTCGTGGGTATCACAAAGACTCTGTGTGAGAGCTGTGCCCTGCTGGAGGCCACTGCAGAACATGGCAGGTCACACCAGTGAGATAGTCCAATGTCTCCTCAAGGAGAGCATTGGCTCATTCTCCATCTGCTTGGGCTGCATTGCCCAGTGACCCCCTAGGCTTGGATAGCTTGCTTCTGTTGAGATGTATCTGTGTAAGGATCCTCAGGGTCAGTATCTGAGTTGCAAGTGAAAGTCCTCTCCTCAGGGAGCCCCAGAGCAAGAGCAAGAGCAGCATGGACAGGCAGAGAAACAATGAGCAATGCCATGATCCTTCTGCCAGGGGAGGTAAGGAAGGAGGCAGGTGCTCAGGAGAGCCTTCACCTGTGCATGACCCCTCCCAGCTGCAAACATGCAGGGCAGTCGCTCTCTGTTAATGTTTCCATCTAATTCCCTGACCACTGCTCTGCAGCCTGAACTGTTTTCAGGCGGTGAAGCCATCTCAGCTCGGAGCTGTCTCTGATGAGGCCAGAAAAAGGGACACTTGTGTTGTCTGCAGGCTGAGGGCTTGGTGATGGGACTTTCTAAAGCTCATTGCAAGGCCTCTTGTTATTGGTGTCTCAGCGTAATGGTACAGAAGAAAAATCCTTTTCCAAACCTGACAGATGCATTTCCATTTCCCCTCTGCCAATAGTAGAAACCTGAAAGCAGAGACTCAAGAAAGCACCTTGCCTTTAATGTACTGCCAGTCTTGAACATCCTGTTGCAAAGTCCTCTCTGGTCACGTCATTGGGTTAGCTAGAGCTGTAAGCAGCCCTGACCCATGCAGCACCATCTGAATGGGAAGATTCACCTGCCCTGCCAGGAGTTGCTCTGTCTACCCAGCCCTTCTCCCCACAGTGCAGTCCGGAGGTCCCAGTGCAAGCTGAGTGCTGACCCTCACACACAGCAGTTGCTGCCTATGCATGCAGGACTGCTGGAGCACAAGGATGCTGCTGCTCTGAAGTACAGCCCTGTGAAGGCATTTCTGCACACCCCAGCTCCACGCCCTTGCAGCTGTCCACTAGAGGCAGCAGTGGTGATTACCCATCTCCCTGATGGTATGGCAGGCAATTCCTGGTCTGCAGTACCTGCTTCTGCACACTCAAGAAGTCGAGAGAGCACCATCCTTAAAGATGCTGTCAGTTGTGTGATGTGCTAGCTTTAGAAGACCCTGCTGGGAACTTCAGCCACATTGCACAGCAGCCAGAAACTTGCCATATTATGGGCTGTGGAGAGTTTTCCTTGAACAAGCTCAGCTGTCCTCCGACTCCAGATGTTGTTCCACAAGCGGGGTCCAGTACCCTGTGCGCAACGCCAATTTACACACGGAGGAGAGGTATTTCCATTTCTTATATTCTAGTTTGCGCAAAGTAGGGAGCTAGGTGGTAGCCCACAAAAGACTAGCTCTCCAATTATCAAAACTTCACACTATTTATATTCTATCACCTATTGGTTAAATGATTCTCTCGATTCTTATGCAAATTAGCCCGCATGCTCAGTCTTTCTCTTCTTTTGGGTTGGAGGGTTTCTTGAGTTGGTGGGCTGTGAGTTGGTGGTCATGATCTCCCCTAGTCGGAATTAACTCCTTCACCTTTAGTTTCAGACTTCAGCTGTTGCAGCCAAATTCCTCTGGTTTTGCTGATAAAACAAGTTATCTCCTAACAGCCTGATTTATACAAGCCAGGATGCCGTGTTTGTCCAGAATGTTTCTGATTTATCTCCCTTGAAATTAGATGCCATGCCAAGTATTTACTTTGAACCTCCCCGACCTTGAATAGTTAACAAAGCACTGGACAAAATAACTGCACCATTAATCAATGGCAGCCTCCTGCAAACTTACATCACAGACTGTAGTCTTGCTCTGTCTCCCTCTTCTCATCTTGGCACTTGCAGGCAGTGGAGCTGTCTCTGCAGTGCTGCCAAGTTGCTACGGGCTCCCTTAGCCCCAGGCACCTGGCCCAGCTCAGGAGCAGAGGAGGCCCAGACATTACTCTCCCTGCCCATGCACATCCTCAGGATACCCGCAGGGCTCACAGTTCCTACAAGGCAGCAGAGTCACACCTGAGAAAAATTCGGAAGTAGAATAAACTAACCACCTTTGTTCTCCCTCTAAACAAGACAGATCCCTGCAGCACAATTGGACCTAGCACAGGATGGGGCTCCAAGAGAGGTGGAGTTATTCCCTGCTGCAAGTCCCTGTTCCTGTTCCATAAACAGAGAGGATACATAGACAGTAACAGAGAGGGGGATCATTTATGCATAATTAGGGTAGTGGTTCTGCTGGGTCTGCCTTGGCATCATCCTGTGTTCAATGCTGGAGGGGTCACAGCTCCCTCCCATGCACACCACAAACACACAGGAGGAGGGACGTGTCTTGTCCAGCTTTAGGTATGCACAGCATAGATGTCTGCATGAGACCCCCTTGTCTATGCTCTCATATAATCAGTGGAGATAGTGGGCAGAAGTTACTAACACGCAAACACCTGGTGACTTTGGAGGTGCCATAGGGTATTCTACACTCATGCAAGTGGCTGCGAGCTCTGACTGAGCAGTTGTGAGGGACCTGCATCCTTCCAGAGTATTAGCTGGGGGCTGGGTGGGGAATATCCTTGGCCACCCAAAGTGATACCGGGGCATTAGGGCCTTAGTCCAATAGCTCAGTGGAGGATGCAGAGCTGTTCAGCTGACCAAACGGAAGTGTGTACCACTGGGAGAGCTAGGGCTGTCTAGGGTCCATCAACTATATTCACTAGAGCTCCCCTGAAGGCACCCCCAACCTGCCCCAACATTGCATGCAAATCATGTAAGACAGTGCAGACACTCATTTTAATGGTCTAAAGCCAGGCCTCTATGTCCATGTCAGGTGTCCAGAGTGTACAGCACAAACATATGCAGCTGGCAGATATGACACAGGCCTACAAGAAGGCCCTGCCCTTTTGGAGTGGGTGCTGGCAGACACCACAGGGCATCTCAGGTGGATTTGGTGCTTGTGTGCTGGTAACTGAAACAAAGCACGGCAATAAGGCGAGGTCTGTCGCTTATTGCTACCCCTCAGGCAGCAATATGAAAGAAATTACACCCTCTCAAAATGCAGCACACCCTTGTCCTTCTTGCAGAGTGACATCACCTCAGTTGCAGGTGCCAAGATGCTGCAGAGCTTGCCTTGGGCAGCAGGACTCCTCTCCTGCCAAGGCTGCATGTCCCAGTCCTGTTTCTCTCTGGTGTTGGGGACTGCAGGGTTTGCTCTTCTAAGAGACATCTCAGTTGATCACTGCACTGTGATCTCCCATCCTGTCTAGGATGTAGCTGTTATGAAGCAGGCCCTTTCCACACACAGAGTCCACACAAGGGTTACCTGGTGCCACCGTGGAGCTTGGTCTGGTGCAAGAGCTGACTAGAGCCATGCGGTCGGTATAAAAGGGCTGCAAGCAGCAGGGAGTGGGGGACTGTTGGGTGTGGGGTGGGTAGGGGGTGGTATGGTCTGAGGCAGAGCATAGTCAACAGCAACTGACGCATGTCCAAACCTACCCCACAATGGTGGGAGCAGCCGCAGGTGCGGGGCTGAGCTAGGCCTATGCCCATGCCTTGAGCACAGCAGCTACAGATGGGAAGGGGCAGTCGAGGGCTGTCACTGGGGTGCAGGTGACAAGATTTCAGATCTATCCCCTCACAGTGTTTTTGTCATCTGATTGGTGAGACTCTACCTTTCACTGCTCATGCAGTAATGAACTTGTGCCTAAACCAGTGGCCAAAAAAGGGTTTGGGATCATGTTAAAAACTGAAAGAGCTCTCAACGTGATGCCTGAAAGCTTGACTTAGTCCTGCTTTGGGTTTTTACAATCAAATAAAATTAGGCTCAACTTGAATGTTTGCTTATTTTGTCCTTTTTGCTTTCTGCTTCTTGCAGGCCCCCATCTATAGGAAGAAGCATGCTTATTTTTGCTGTTCTTTCATGTGTCCAGGATGATAGGCTGAGAAGCCTGGCAAAGCCGAGTAGTCAGGGATGGTTGTTTTTGGACAGTAAATAGATGAGTTTTATGCATCAAGTGTGTTCACCACCTACAGTGTATTTTTTTTCCTAGATGTAAATTTGGGGCAGCCACATTGGAAGGAGTGATTGGTGAGGAAGAAGTTGGGAGAAGAGCTTAGTTCTTACTGATCCCTCAGGCTGACTGTTGCTGAATGGTATGAGAGGGAAGCTGTCCTTTCCAATATATTGTTTCTGAGAGGAGAGGGCAGAGGAGCTTGAGCTCTTGGGCTGCCCAGCTGTGATGGAGAGGTTCCCAAGGAGGGCTAGAAGTCATGAAAGCAGATGATGTCCATGCCTGTTTCACATGCAGTGAGCAGACCACTGTTCTCCTGTTGTTAGTGTTGCTAGGAGAGAAGCTAGACCAAAGCTTCGTGCTGGGAATGTTTTATCCTTGCAACTGAGTGTCATCCCACTTTTGCAAAGTGATAGACACTCCTTAAAAAACAGTGTTCAGTCATGCTTTACTGATGATGACCACCCATGTCCACACTTAATTTTGTGTCATCCTGTGTGATTTTGATCACATCTGGGAAAAAAACCAACAAACCAAAACCACAACATTCCCACAGGTGTTCTCTTGTGCAGAAATATTTTAGGGCAGAGGCTGTTGGTGTGAATTCTGCTCCATGCAATTTCGTGGTTTTATGAATCTACTGTGATTCATTTTCGGTTTGCCAGCCTTCACTTGCCACTTTTCCTTTTATAATCTCTAAGTCATTCCAGCCACTACACTTTATATTTTGTTTAACATTGATTATTTTTCTCCTGACAGCTCCTGCTTCTCCTCTCTGGGTTTTCAGCTCATTCCATGGTGACGACTTCACATCCTTGGATCCTAATGCTAGACATACTCCTGGGGCTAGGCTATCATCCACTGCAGCTGCCATAAATGCAATTTGGTCATTATGTGGTGCTTGGCTATATCCTGGATTTACAAGGCAGAGGCTAACAACTTTCTTCACCCCAGATATGTTTCTCCCCTGTTATTTGTCTTGTGCTTTTCTGAACGATAGCATTTTCCATTTTACATTGTCCTTTAAAAGCTCTCACAACGCAAGGCTTCCACTGGTAATGATTGCATGTCCCAGTAGAGGTGAGAATCATTGTGTCATGCCCCATATCTCTGTATCCCATGACTTGGCATCCCGTTGAAGAAGTGTTTGACTAAGGGCTGTGACTATGTCCTGATGGGGCGGTTATCTGTGGTGTCTCAGCATCACAGGCATGGTGGTCTTCCTTTAGGAGAAGGCCCTTTAGGGATTGTATTTCTTGCATGATTACTGGAAACGTTGGTTCAGTTCCAGATCTTCAGCTAAAGCTGATGGAGGGTGGACTTGTTTGCTTTGATCTTCTAGGGGCATGCTTGGCTTTCCATTCTTTGCCTCACTTGACAAAATCAGCCTGCCCAAAAACAGGGACGTGGATGAGTTGTGAGAAAGAAACAGGGAGGTTATCCAGACGTCTCATGAAATTGGAGGAATGTACCAAAATCTATTTCCCTGAGGTCTCTTGAATTTGACCAGATGCAGCGCCAGTTTTCCAGAGAGGTATTCTTCTTGCCTGCTCCAGGCTTGTCTGGTATACCTCTCATCTATGGGCAAAGAGTTGCCTGGGATCTTGGACAAAGATGTTTAAAGGGTTGTTTGAGTTCCTCATCTTGCCAGTGAGATGGAGGCCTCTCAAAACCTTTTCTGCTTCCTTTCAGATTTGTGGCAAGTCCTCTGAGGCTTGTCTGGGTGGATAAAACCCAAAATGTTACACTTCAAGTGAGACACTCAACAGGCCCATAGTTATCTATGCTCCTGGTCTTATGTGATGACCACAAAATGCCTCAGGAACTCACCACATTTCCTGCATTCTTCACCTATTTTGAATGCATACACATACACAAATGACCTTAATAGCTATGGCATGGATTTGGGAGGGAGCTGAAACTCAGTCTGTGTCTCCTTTTGCTCACCCTTTTTTCCCCTCCAAAGTCCTCATACTGGTAAGTTCACATTACAGATCTTGGGGAAAAAAAACAAAAACCAAGAAGAAAATAAAGGTCACCACAATCTTGAGACATGGTTTAATTCAGTGGAGTAAATAGGAGTGACCAGATCCAGAGAGTGGCCAAGGTGCAGATTTCTAACTTGAATGGTGATTTATATTATTTTTTAATCCCCCATTAGGCATTTGCTACCTTTGTGAGGTCCATTTCCTATTCCATTTTGCTTGAATCTGCATTTGAAATGTTTCCCAAGGTTTTCCACTCTGAGCAGTGGCAGGTCATCTCAGAGAGTCTCTCCCTCCTCATTGCACAGTCAAAGTGTATTTGACAGAGGTTCTCAGGAACCACCATTTCCGTCCTGTGCAGAGCAGAGTATTCTGGCACTGCTTTCCATCCTGAGTGGGAATAAACCCAGATTTCATTTCTCATAAGAGGGGAACACCCATTGTGTTACAATAATAATGAGTCTGTTGGAAGAGAAGTAATGTGGGAAATCAGATCTCTCAAACAGTATGGTGAGCGGCTGGCTGGCTGGCAGTAGGAGTTCCCATTGCAGGATATCAGATGACACTCTCCAAACCGTTGTTCTGCTGAGTTCTTATATCCAGCTGGCCCTTGGTCCTACATGAACACTCCAGAGCATGCTAATCTGTTTCTATTGGTTATCTTCAGCTACGTATCAAAAAATTCCTAAATATCTTAGTTATGAATGAAAGTCTCTCCCACATGGCCATTCCTGAATCTGCAGGAACCATTTGCAATGACCACTTAAAATGATCACTGTACAGTTTGGTCAATTCTTTCATCTGCATGAGGAATTGCCCTGGGGGAATCCAGATTCTCCGCAAAGGGACTTAACATGCATCTAAGCTTCCAGCTGCTGCTATCCATTGATCTATGCACAGCAGGAGATGCCTGGGGGAATCTCTGTGCCTTTCCAAAATTCCCACATGCATAAGTCTTCACAACTTGTCAGTTGTGAAGCCAGCTAGGAGTTGTTCTCTTGCTGTGAATTACCTTAAAAGTTCAATTCATTACCTTTTTGCAAATTGGTCCATTGTCTTAAACCAGTTCATTGTCTCATCCCTGTGGACACTGGTGGACTTCCTGGATCCCTGAGGACTTTATGAATAAGTGTACTGGGTATGCACACGGGTATAGATAGCCCTTTTACCCAGCTAAAGCAGAATTGCAACTATAGCATCCTTCTTATATCACAATTATAGCTTAAATCCCATTTAAGTGATCTTGCCACAAACTTTGGAGAGGATGTAAGCAATGCCTGCTTTCACTGAATGGGGTGGGAAAAAGAGCAAGGATGGCTCTTTCTCCCCACTCAAGTGTAGTGATCCTCAGGAGGAGTTCGTTTTTCACAGAACCACAGAATGGCTGATGTTGGAAGGGTTCTCTGGAGGTCATCTGGTCCAATCCCCTACTCAAGCAGGGCCACCTAGAGCTGGCTGCCCAGGACCATGTCCAGACAGCTTTTGAATACCTCCAAGGATGGAGAGTCCACCACCTTTCTGGGCAACCTCCTTCCAGTGCTCAGTCACTCACTCAACCTGGAGCTAAGGTTGTTTCTGGGGACAACAGTGAGAGAAGTGATGAGCATCTCCAAAGCTTAAGCAAGCCTGTGTACACTGAATGGCACTTTGCAGATGCTGATCCTTCTGCACTGGTTTTAAGAATATCCGAGCATGACAGACTGAGAATTTGAACATCTTGATTAAGTGCCAAAACTTAGAGACTTAACCTGTAACTATGAGCTTAGTGTTGGGATGAGATTTGTCTGTCCTGTCTGTCGTCAGTATCACACTGTCCAGCTGAGCTTGTCAAGTCAAGTTGCCTTCATTTTTTAATTGTGGGGAAGTTTTTTTGTAATTGTGGGACAAGGGGTGGCATGCGTGTAAATTGTCCACCTTTGTCAGTGTTGTGATGATGTTATTTTACTTCATTCTGGGGAATTCTTTTTGTTGGTGTAAGTGAAGTTTGTGAAGACTGTGAGATGAATGTATATTTTAATGATATTTTGCCTTCATTTATGGTATGTTAGGTTGCCTTCACTTACATGAAGAGAAATAGCTGCTGCTGGGATGTGATTTTTCTGACCTACTCCATACATTGTCTTTGAGATGAGATGCATTTTGGCCATGAGATGCTTGTTTCTTTCTACAGACTATGAAGGAGCTCTAGGGTTACCAGCTGAGGCACAGCAAACCAATGTCCAAGCAAAGCAAACAGATGCGTCCAAAATCCAAAATCCAAATCCAACGGTAGATATTGACTAGCCACTTCCTTTCAGGGATCAGTACTGGGACCAATACTGTTTAATATCTTGATTAACAGTCTGGATGAGGGATGGAGTGCATGCTCACCAAATTGGGGAGGGGGGTGGGTGGACCTGCTGATACAGTAGAGGGCAGGGCTGCTCTTCAAACAGAGCTCAATAGGCTGGAGAGGTGAGCTGTCAGGAACCTCATGTAAAAGGAGAGGCTGAGAGAACTCATAAAATAATTGCATAATTCAGGTTGGAGAGGACCTCTGGAGGTCTCTAGCCCAGCCCCCTGCTTGGAGTACATTTCATCAGATCAGGTTGCTCAAGGTCATGTCCAGCTGGGTCTTGAACACCTCCAGGGTTGGCAGTGGACTATGAGAAGATACAGTTGGACATTCCATATTGTCAGCAAATAGTGCAGATCCCACAACCTCCCTAGGCAACCTGATCCAATGTCTGACCACTCTTAAAGTAAAAAAACGGCTTTCCACATAGCTGATTGGAATTGCCCACAGTCCAACTTGTGTCTGTTACCTTTTGTCCGACCTCTGTGCAAGTGTGATACTTAACCAAAGTTTTGGATGAGAAAATGTTACCATGTCCAAATGAGGCCATAAAACCACCCCTACACCTTGTGTCCTTCTTTATTTGTCAGCTTTGTTCTCTGTCACCTTTGAGAAGAAGAGAGAACCCAGGTGCGTAGTGCAGAAAGCCAAAGCACCACCATAGGCTCGGATGCCAAGACCTGTGGCTCCTGGTCTAAAAGCGTTGTCACTGTCATTCACTGACAGGAAAAGAACCAGCACCTCCACCCAACATGATGATTTACTTGGGGTGGTTCTTAACTTTCCAGTGATGCCTTCTTCTTGATAGGAACATCTATCAAGCATCCCTTTGGGGCAGGACTCTGGTATCAAAAGCTAAGACAGTTGCTCCTCAAGTTTGAGGGTCACGAGGGTGTGTGCCAGTGGAGTGTGATAATGTTCATCCCATGCTCTGGGCATGAAGCTGAGGTGCAGAAAGGCAAAGGCATTGCTGAGATCAGACCCTTTTTGCTGCTGGCGTGGTGTCAGTGTAGGTTGCCTGACATGAAGGAAAGCGAGTGGCTGGTCACTGGGTTTCTCCACACTGCAGGTGCAGCCATTTGACTCCTAGAAAAAAATTTGGGGATAAAACCACCTCTGAACCATTTTCTTTCTATTCAGGAATAGTCAAAGCAAAGCAACCCCACTGAAATCGGCAACCAGAAACCCAGGCTTATAATATGCCTTCCCTTCTCTTTGCCTCCATTGATTTCTTCATTAGTAAACAGTCTCCTGACTGAGTCTGTTAATTCTTGTACTTGCAAACAGACTGGCAACGTTACTAGCCCTAACAGATTATATACTGTGCAGCTTGTTTTAGCAAGGGGCTAAAGCAAAAGTACATGGTAAGAAGTTTGCTGAGAAGCAGCTAACTCACTGAGGAATAGAAAGGTCTTTGTGAGCACTGGTATCTTTTCCTTGCAGTCATGCCAGATATTTCTGTCACTGTTGCAGAGAAAATTGGTCACACTGGAAAAAGAAATCCTTCCAACCCATTCTGGCTGTGTCCACCTATTTCCGAAGTGAGTCTATTTGCTTCTGCAGTCCTTGTCTGATGAGGTCAGGTCCTTCTTAGCTCATGCTTGAATCAAAATAACATTTTCCAGTTAATATCATGCTTGCCTTTGCTTACTTTGGATTTATGCATACTCACTTGCTGATTCCATTTTCCATTTTACCATTATTCAAATTAGATCAGACTAGTTTTATATAAAGAGCAATTTAGGCATCTTTCATAGGGTTTCACCTGCTCAATCACTTTCTTTTGGTGGAGACTGCCAAAATGTTTAATAAAATCCTAGTATTTCCATTGCTTTGTATATAACATGAAAAGCATCTCTTAGAGGGTGGATGAAAGACCCGATGGATGTAGGTCTTCTGTCTGTGGTATTTCCATGTCTCGAGTGAGTCAAAAAATCTCCAAAATGTCGTCTTGGGTCAAGATGGTGCGGGAGGATTGAGGTAAAATAACAAAGCCTCTGTTTAGTGGTGTGCTGTTGTGCTCCTTCTGAGGCCAGCACTGCTCAGTGGTTCCATTAGTGGCCTAGATTGTCAAGCTGACTCTTTACAGATGCCTTAGCATTAATCTAGCAAAGGAACCCATTTTTCTAAAGTTGTGTCTTCCTTCCATGTCCAGGTTTGAGGTTAAGGCAGTACCTAGAAGAGCTAAGAAGTCTTCTGCAGAGGGAGAGATGCTTGAAGAAGAGAGTGATGAAGACAGCGTGAACGTAAGAGATAGTTAACTGCTGATTCCTGAGAGAGGTTTGTGCCTTTTCCTTTTTTTCATTACTGGTGGGTGCTGAGAGCCCAGGTCACAACGGGATGCCTGGGATAGTAGAGTGCACCTTCTGTGCCTCCATTGGTCCATCACAGTAAGACTCCAGGGACCCATTTTGGAAGAAGATTCCAGGAAAGCTCAGTGCCACAGACTGCAGCTGATAGTGCTGAGGCATGTTTTGCCCCTGCATACCATTCGGTGAAATATAACTCTTCAGTTTTACGAGTTAGTTTGTGCAGGAGGAAGTAAAAATCTAGGGCAGTCCATCAGCACCGGGTGGTAACAGTCGCGCGGTTACTGCTGGGACTGGCCCCAACCGCCCCCCGTAGCT
>NW_008795493.1:9820-33885 GCF_000699145.1 Aptenodytes forsteri | reverse complement strand
GAGGGGGACCCGGGGAGCAGGGCTGGTGCGGTCCCGGGGCTGGGGGGAGCGGAGCGGGGCTGGGAGGGTGACCCGGGGAGCGGGGCTGGTGTGGTACCGGGATTCAGGGGAGCAGAGCGGGGCTTCATCTGTGGCCAGCCCTTAGCAGTGGAGGGGTGTCCCAGGAAGCAGCCCCACCAGCCGCCGTGGGGACGAAGCAGCCCTTTTCTGGAGGAGGGAGGCAAGCGCCAGAGCCGGGCTGGGGGATGCTGGGCTGCCCAGCTGGCTGGGAGGGGTGCCCGGGAAGGCACGGGGCTGTAGAGCAGCTGCAGTAGGGCGGAAGCCGGCCCCAGTGCCGAGGCACAGATGTGCAAGCAGCTTCTGTCCCTTCTCGGTCCTTGTGATCCCAAGGGAAATGCACGTGGGCTGGGGAGGGGGGGGGCAGAGATGGTCCCCCAGGGCTGGGGCTGCACCTGCACTGGAGCAGGTGCTGTTAACTGAGCCCTGCAAGGGGAACGGCAGCTATTCCCCTCTGCTCGTGGCTGAGCCTCTAGCTCTTCAGTTCACCCCTGTTTGCTCCTTACACGACACGCAGGCCTGCAAGGGTAGCAATAGACGACTGAGCTGAAGGGCAGAGAGCCAAATATTTGCAGCCTGTAGAAACTGAAGAATGTGAGCCTTATAATGAGGCAATGTCTTGTAAAGTCTCTTTCACTCAGCACATAGCAAGTTCCTGGGGCAAGACTATGCGGGGCTTCTGATTGGCTTGACAGGTAGACGAGATGTAAAATTGGTCTTTAAAGGAAAAAAAAGAGCCCACTTTTTGTGCAGTTTCACTCAGCTTCTCTCATTACAAGTTCCTGATGAAATGCTTCTGTACGGATGCATTGTACCTGCAGGAAGGGGCTTCGCATTCCCTGGATGTCACTCTTGTTCCTGTGAGATGCAGAGCTGCAAGCAGGCAAATGCTGTGGATGCAGTGAGAGCTGTGGTGGCTCTGGTGCTGTGGGTGGGTGCGTGATCTCCTGAAGGTGTTAGTACCACAGAGATAGCCACTCTCCACCCACACGAGCCACTGCCTCCAGAAATACAGAGGGTGCAGCCCCATCCCTGCTGCTGTGACTAGCGTGGCAGGGAGCCCAGGTATTCCTCAGGTGCCCTGGTTGCTGCCTCTGTTTCTGTGTGGTGCATAAGGGGATACTGCAAGAGCCTGACTTCATATGTCAGCCCTATGCCTGAGGCAGAAGTTGCAGGAAAAGGCTGAGGGAAGTACTGTGGTCTAGGGAGACAATTTAGCTTTAAACATCTGCTTTTTTCCAGGGTATTTTTAGCATAGAGCGATGGCAGGAGAGGTGCTGGGACGTACTTTTGGAAGCAGTGGAGGATCTTGTGTTGGACATGTTCAAGAAGTTCAAGCTTAAATTATCACATATTGATCATGAAGGCACGCACAATCTGTCCAGAGGTTTACTTGAAGAAACCAATGACGCAGTCAGCCTTGCTGACTGCATGTGTGAGCACTATGGACCAGACACTGCTGTGGAGGTAGCCATCTGTGTGCTGGAAGGGATCAAAGAGACACTGCAGCTAAACTGAAGCAGAAGAAACAGCAAGGTGAGGAAATGGGAGGGTATGAATACTTTTTCTTTCTCTTTGACTTGTCCCTGGAAAAAGCACAAGTGACTTCCTAGCAGTGGTGAGAGAGAACAATTTTCAAGTCCTGGGGAAGTGGGAGGAGAGAAATCCAGTGCATTCCTTCCTAGGGAGAGGAACTGCAGGGGCTCCTTCCTGCTGCTGCTCCTCTACATGCCCCTTTTAGGGACTGCTGTTCTAATTCTTCTCTTTCCCCCTGGGGTCTCCCATGCCTGACCCACAGTGTTTGGCCTCAACAGCAGGAGAACCTCTTGATCAGATGGGGCGAGTTGTGGCCCACAGCCCAGGCTCTTGTCCTGCTCCAGGAAGGAAGTGTGGCCCTGTGTGGGAGCTGGGGTTCCTTGGTAGGAGAGGGGTTCCCTCCTGATGTGAGGGCAGTGCAGTGGGTGTCTGCTGCCTTCACCCCTGTCTGTCAGAGGGTACTGGGATATGGGATGGACAGTAAGTGTTAGGGCATGAACCCACATGCTTTCCCTTTGGTTGTGTCTGAGGAGGCTCTGGTTGTACCTGCCTGGGGCCCTGTGCTGCAGGAGTCTGCAGGAGCCCAGGGATGATGCCTTCAGCCCCAGGAGCATGAGCAGAGAGGAAGGAGACACTGTAGGGGATCCCAGACTATTGTGCTCAGCACAGGTGTGGATCCTGATACAGTTTCAAGACAGACAGGGAACAGACTTCCTGCTTTTGGGTCTTTATAACCTTTATGGCCTAAAGCCCAGGGCTCTGATGCCTGTGGGAGCTCCTCATGGGGTGTCTCAGATGAATGGCTTATGAGAAGATGCGATGCTTGAACTCTGTTTGTCTCAGTAGCCCACTCCCGTGGAATAGAGAAATGGAAGTTCCCTGGCCTTTGTGTTCTGAGTGAAGTAGGAAGACAACACAGTATGTTTCCAGGCTTTTGTTTTTCTTTGAAACACCAGAATTTGGTGCTCTTGGTTTTAACTAGAGAGCTCGGGTAGGGAGAATGAAGGTCTAGGGGCTAATCCCAGCCCAAGCCACGGAGGGAGGACTTAAGCAATGGAATAGGAAGAATTTTAGCTCAATGTTCCTGCCCCTTTCCATAAATGACTGCAGAGTGTCCCTTTTACTGGCCTTCCTATTGTGTCTGCTGGCCTTGCATGCTGTGTGAGACTTGATGGCCAGACCCTTTCCCAGACCTTCAGTCAAAGAGCAGTTTGGGTACCCACGGTGTGTTCAGCACACAGGTGCACCTGCATAGGCACCTTTTACAAAGCCCTGTTGAATCAGCCGGTGTGGAGGGCTTCATGCTGAGCCAGCAAGAGTGGAGAGTTGCTCATGGAACTAAGAAAGCTCTTAGAGCAGGTCTTAGCTGAGACCTCTAGGAAAGGCAACGTGGAGCAGAGGTGTCAGGCCTGATGCTTCTTGGAGAGAAATATTGGCAGGTTGAAAGAAGAACTCTGGGATCTGCCTGGATTTTCAGGGGGTGGGGAGCATTCACAGTGCTGATGTGCCAGCGTCAGTAGCAAATCACTGACTTTGCAGTGTCCTCTGGGATTTTAGGCAAGCTTGGGCAAGGACTGGGCCTTGGAGGAATCCACTGCCCCTGAGCATTGTCCATAGGATGCTGCTGCATGACAATGCTAATACACATGTTCAATTCCTGTTTCAGCTCTGGGTCCTGGAACGTCAGCTGAAGGTAAGTGTCGCTTCAGCAGAAACCATTACGCTATGTGCTGCTGTCTCAGCCAGGAGACAACAGTGCACAATCATCTGTCCACATAGGGAATGCAAAGGACACTTCAGATATCCTTCCCTCGCAGAGTTTGAGAGAAGAGAGGTGATTTGATGGGTGATAGCCAAGCAACTTTCATTATCACCTATTTATTGCAGTGGAGATTGGCCAGAGCACTGTTAACTATTCATCTTCCATTTGAGAAATGAAACTGGAAGTCTCAGTCTTTAGTAGAGATGCCACAATGCTTTACAGAAAGAAGAATATGCTTAGCAACTCTATTCCAACTAAATCCTCAGCCGTCTTTCCCATGAAGGAATTCTTCCCCAATGGGTCCCATCCTCCCAACCTGACTGTACCTAATAGAGATGTGTAAAGAGGAGCTGGTCCCCCCCATCTTCCATAAATAAAGCATAGAGATGCCTGTTCAGAATGGTGTTCAGCATGAGCTGTTGTTAAGGTCTTTGGAAGTCATGTAAAACAAGTGCAGTGTAGTGGTAGTGTGTTGTTGGAATAGTTTTAATGACAAGGAGCTAATGGGAAATCTGCACTTATTAGGGACTGTACTTACATTTCTTACTGTTCTAGATTACAGGCAGAAATAGACCATGTAGCAAGAGAGTTCCATACATTTAAAGAGGTGAATGCTTGTCTGGGTGAGAACGTGACTCTAAGCAGTAGATACACGAAGCTGGTGATGGTTACAAACCCTCTGGGGAGAAGTGAACAGGAACAGGAAGTCCTGGGTCTAAAAGAAGGATGTGCAGAAGTTGGAAGGGAAGAAGCTCACCCTGCAGTTACTGTAGAAACACTTTTTCAGCCTAATGAAAGAGGTCAAATGCCACAGATCATTGTGCTGGTGGGTGGCGCAGGGACTGGAAAGACCGTGACAGTAAGAAAGATCATGCTAGACTGGGCAAGAGGAGCCGTTTGTGCACAATTTGACTATGCTTTCTACATAAACTGTAGAGAAGTCAACCTTTTCCAGCAGGCAGATATGCTGAGTCTAGTGGATCTGATCTCAGCTTGCTGTCCTTGTGGAAAGGTACCACCTGAAGCAATCCTGGCTAGTTCTGAAAAACTCCTGTTCATCGTTTATGGCTTTGATGAACTGAGGTTTTCCTTGGATCAGCCAAAAAATAAGCTGTGTTCTGACTGTGGTGAAAGGAAGCCAGTGGAAATCATTCTGAGCAGTTTATTTCAGAAAACTCTCCTCTCTCAGTCCTCCTTGCTCATCACTACAAGACCAACAGCTCTTCAAAGGCTGGGGCAGTGTTTAAAGGAGGAGCATTATGCAGAAATAATGGGCTTTTCAGATGCTGAGAAGGAGGAATATTTCCACAAGTTCTTCAGGGATGAAGAGAAAGCAGTAAAAGCCGTTACCTTTGTCAAAAGAAATGACACTCTCTTTGCCATGTGCCTTGTACCCATTGTGTGTTGGACCATCTGCACTGTCCTTGAACAAGAACTTAATGAAGGAAAGATCTTGTCCAGATTTCTAGAACACCCACAGAGCTGTACGTGCTGTACCTTTCCAGCTTACTCAAGTGTGAGAGTGACAATCTAAAGCAGGATATGAAGAAGTTCCTGAGCAGACTTTGCTGCATGGCTGCTGATGGAATCTGGAAGCAGGAGATCCTGTTTCATGAAAAGGAGATTGAGGTGTATGGCTTAAATCACCCAGTCCTCCTCTCACTTTTTCGGAATGAGAATGTTCTAAGAAACCGTATGAGGTGTGTGAGTGTCTACAGCTTCCTTCACCTGAGCTTTCAAGAGTTTTTTGCAGCATTGTTCTATGCACTGGAGGACAATGAGCAAACAGGAGAATTGGGGACGCCGGGGAAGGATATAAAGAAGGTGTTAGAAAAGTATAGTGAGTATGATACAAATTGGATATTAGTGGTATGATTCCTGTTTGGCTTGTTAAATGAGGAAACAAGTGAGTACCTGATAGAAAGAACTGGGTGTAAAATCTCACCTAGAGTTAAGGAAGATTTATTGAAGTGGATTCAAATAGGCCAAGGAACAACTCCTGTTCTGGTGGAGTGATTCACAACTTGAATGTATTTCACTTTGTTTGAGATTCAAGAAGAAACATTTGTGAGCAATGCATAGGGACATTTCACTGGGATAGTTCTGAAAGACTGCATCCTGAGCCAATGTGATCAAATGGTTCTTTCATTTTGTGTCAAACACTGGACTGGACTGGACTGGACTCCTTTCATCCTGAAGGGTGCTCAGTTGCACTGGAAGACCATGAAAACAAGTTTGTTCCAGGGCCTCCAGATGGGTCACATCAGTAAGTATTGCTGGCAACCACAGGGTTGGAGTTTCTTGATTACATAATTTGGTGTTCTCCCCTGTTTTAAAAATGAAAAATGGTTGGAAGTCTTTCCATTATAAAAACTTGCTATGGTGAAGAGAACCTTCCTGCTGTCATACTAATAAAATTCCCCTGCCCCCATCCCCTATCTACGTTGCTCATTTTTTTTTACTGATTGACTAAGCCTATTGTGGAGACCATGTATGGAGGCAGGACCTGCTGTGTGAGCACTTGCATAAAGGACAAAGAGAGTACTGAATTCAGATGTCCCATTTTCTCTTCAAAGTCTTTGCTCCTAGGTGAAGGCAAATATCAGCCTGGAGTGATGTTTTTCTGCAGGAAATAGAAGCGTCTGTCTCCCCTGTACCATTTTTATAGAGACCCATTCTTCTCTGCAGAAAAGGTTTTTAAAGGTATTTTCATTTGCCTGTCCTTAAAATACAAGCCAGTTTGGCTCATGCTGTGGAGGGCTTGTTAGGACTTGGGTAAAACATCACTGTAAAAGTGCAGTTATCCTCTATGTCCTTCTTATCTGTGGGGTGCAACCTTCTCATTGCGGAGAGGCGTTCTTGTGTTACCGGATGACTGTCAAAGCACAATCCTCTACGCTTCAAAAAGAGAGAGGCCTATGACTGTGGAGCTGTCAGCCCAGTAGGATTGCTTCTGGTGTGGGGATAGAAACTTTCTTTGAAAATTACACCTTTGCTCAGAATTGTCCAAAGGTGGAACTTGGACTGAGACAGAGCTGAAAAAAGGCAGGTAGTGTGCCTTGTATTAGAGGAAGGAGCAGTACAGTCATTTGACGTGTGCTCTTTCATCAGTGCGCTATTTCAAGTAATAGTTTTTTTGTTTTTTAAAGGACAGTTAATATTAAGGCCAGTTACAGAGAAAGTCTTCCACCTTCCTAGACTCACACAACTCAGTGCGATGGGATACTGAAGACAAATGCTGAGAAGTTTTTCAACTTTGGTTTTTCAACGTCTTGCATATGAGGGAAGAGCTGGGACGGTGCAGCCTGGAGAAGAGAAGGCTTAGGGGGATCTTACCAATGTACATAAATACCTGAAGGGAGGGTGCAAAGAGGACAAAGCTAGGTTCTTTTCAGTGGTGCTCAGTGACAGGACAAGAGGCAGTGGGCACAAGCTGAAACACAAGAGGTTCCCTCTGAACACCAGGAAACCCTTTTTCACTGTGAGGGTGAACAAGCACTGGCACAGGTTGCCCAGGGAGGTTGTGGAGTCTTCATCCTTGGTGATATTCAAAAGCTGCTGTACATGGTCCTAAGCAACCTGCTTGAGGTAGCCCGAGCAGGGAGGTTGGAGCAGATGACCTCCAGTGGTCCCTTCCAACCTCAACCATGCTGTGATTCTATGATTTATGGTCTTTCAGAGACCCACTGTCTCTCTGCCACCACCTGCTTCTGGCTGAAATGTTGCCTTCTGCAGCAGATTTGTGGTAGTGCCCAAGGATGTTCTCAACCCTTCCACCACAAAGGTGTGGTCCTGCTGTTCACTCTGTGCTTTGAGAATCAGTTTGATTGATTGTGTGAGATTGCATTCGATGAAGACGATTTACTGTTGCTACTCTTCCAGATTTCTTTCAAATTAGGGTGGTAAGTGTCTGTTAAACTGGAAAAGCTGCTGCAGCTTTAGGTGTGGCATTGTTAGTCTTCCACCGGAATAGGCTGCTTCAGAGACCTCGTATTCTAACTAGAAAGATTTGTGTTGCAAAGCATAGCTAAAGCTAATGCATTTCTGAAACAAATGATCTGTGCTAAAGATGCCCTTTGAAGTCTTTTGAAGGCCTTTCCCTCTAAACTCAGCTCAGGCTATCTTGCACTGAGTTCGCAGTGAAGATCTATAGTCAGTGAAGCCCAACAGCAAGCAGACTTGCAGATACCCCTTTTCTTCCTGCTGGCTGTCCTCCAAGGGTGTTCTCAATCCTTCCAGCGCATAGGCTCCAGCTCTGTTCCTTTCATCCAGGTTCCAGCTACTAAACATCAAATTGATGGTTTGTGTGAGAACCTAAATGTATTCAATGGATGATTTTTGCTGCTTTTCAAGGTTTCTTCAGTGAAAGTGTCTCTTAAATTGGAGAAGCTGCTGTAATTTGGGGCCTGGCATTGGGACTGCTCCACTGGAAGACAGTACCTCAGAGGGGAGTTTTTCTTCAGAAGTAAACTTCTGTGCAACTAAAGCGCTCATATAAGTAACAGAGTTCAGAAAGCAAGCTCTGTGCAAAAGATGACCTCATTAGCTTTCCAAGGCTTTTTACCCTGAGGCTGTTTGACATAAAGGCTGCCTGGTCAGCATTGACTCCTGCCACTGAGGTTTTTAAGTCAGTCTTAACCAGATTGTTGAGTCTTGTTTGTCTTGTGGGCTTCTCATGTATTCTCATCCTGAACAGGGAGATGCTGTGCACTGCACTGTATGAGAGACAGCACTGCGCAGGACCTCATGGCTCAGGGGAAGGGGTGCTGAGCCCATAGTTTTTCTTTCTGTTTCTGTGCCCAGCATTTTTAAAGAAAGTCCCTATCCCCTATCTTGCCTCTGCTTGTCATAAACTCCTTCCTCCCACTGTGAGAGCTAAGCTTAAGTGAGAGCCATGCAAAGCCAGACTGTGCTGAGAGATCCCCAGGGTCAAGAAGACACTGTATAGATGTATCCAATTCACCCCCTGCCCTTTGGATGCAAAAGCCTGAGATACGGCCTTCTGCAGCCCATGATTACGTGCTCTCCACTTCTCCCTAGGGGTGCTGTCTTCCTGCTAAAAGTTCTGATGGGTAATGTGACCATGCCAGAGTTGATCTTTGCTGTAGGACCCACCAGTGGCATCTGGACACCTGTTGTGGTGGCTCAGCCTGCATTCTATCTCGCAGAGCAACCCTGTACTTGTGACTTGGGATGGTGCATGGGTCTCTTTTCTGTATCTGTATTTCCACTGTCAGTAGTGTGACTGGTAAGGAGTTTGGGAAGGGATGATGGTAGCTGGTACTCTCTGGGTGTTTTCCCATGAATGTTACGAAAAGAGCTCCCGGTGTTCCCTCACCACAACTAAGGAAAACATGTGAGGAAGGCCTGGCAGCACAAGTCTGGCACAAGTAGAGTGGAAAGAGCAACTTTATTGTCCTGCTCCAAATTACACTGATCAAGAGCCTGGCTGTCCAACAGGTAGAATCATAGAATAGTTTGGGTTGGAAGGGACCTTTTAAAGATCATCTAGTCCAACCCCCCCTGCCGTGGACAGGGACATTTTTCACTACATCAGGTTGCTCCAAGCCCCATCCAGCCTACCCTTGAACACTTCCAATGATGGGGCATCCACAACTTCTCTGGGCAGTCTGTTCCAGTGTCTCACTGCCCTCATAAACAATTTCTTCCTTATGTCCAATCTAAATCTACCCTCTTTCAGTTTAAAACTGTTGCCCCTTGTCCTGTCACTACAGACCCTGGTAAAAAGTCTTTCTCCATCTTTCTTATAAGCCCCTCTGAGTATTGAGAAGCCGCAATAATGTCTCCCCAGAGCCTTCGCTTCTCCAGGCTGAACAACCCCAGCTCTCTCAGCCTTTCTTCGTAAGAGAGGTGTTCCAGTCCTCTGATCATTTTCATGGCCCTCCTCTGGATCCACTCTAACAGGTCCATATCTTTCTTGTACTGGGGACCCCAGAACTGGATGCAGTGCTACAGGTGGGGTCTCATGAGAGCAGAATAGAAGGGCAGAATCAGCTCCCTCGACCTGCTGGCCACGCTTCTTTTTATGCAGCCGATGATACGATTGGCTTTCTGGGCTGCAAGCGCACATTGCCAGCTCGTATGCAATTTTTCTTCCACCAGTCTCCCCAAGTTGTTCTCCACAGGGCTGCTCTCAATCCATTCATCCCCCAGTCTGGATAGATACTGCGAATTGCCCTGACCCAGGTGCGGGACCTTGCACTTAGTCTTGTTGAACTTTGTGAGGTTTGCATGGGCCCACTCCTCAAAAGGTACCCCCACGCAGGATTTCTGTCTGGACCCTGGGCTAGTTGTGGCTCTGACTACTTTCCAGATCTGTGCAGTTACAGCCCTGAGGTAGGTTTTTGCTCTTATACTGAAGCACTGGGCTCCTGCTTATAGTACAGCTGGCATTACCCAATGGGCCCAGCTGGACTTGGTCCCTTGGCTCCTGTCTTTAGGAGTTCAGTGCTCAGTGGGGAGTACAATCACCCTTTTCCAAACAGTATTGGTTAATGCACAGAGAAGGAACATTGCTTATAAGAAGGGGTTAACAACAGAAGCGAAGGCTGTGAATGTGCTCCTGTTCCTGTCTCCTGCTTGGGGACATTGTTAGCTCTCTCTTGCTGGGGGCGGTTTCTCTTTTTCAGCCCCTGAATTCTCAAAAGAATCTCTGTTCCTTGAATTCTGGAGGAGTGTTTTAATCTGATCAGAGCTGCGGTGGTTTTGGAGACCTCTGTTGAGGCAGCCCAGTGCATTGCTCCTTGAAGGTTTGCAGATGAGGGTGAATAGCGCCAGCCTATCTTCCTTGGGAATGCTTCTTAACAGACTTGACGCAGCTAACACAATCTGTATATGGACAGCAAAACTAGAAATGTCTCAGGTAGCCATGAACAGTGCAGCATTTGTGATTACTGTGAATTTCATGTAAATCTGACCTAGCATTGCACAGTATGAGACACATCTGGTTTTTGGGTTGTTGGGGTTTTTTTTGCAGTAAACTGGAAGTACACACAGTTGCGCTTTGAGTGGGATGTTATGCTCCCTAACATGCTATCTTGATGTTTGTGAATTAGTAACAAATTCAGCTTGCATCCTCTAATGCAGATCATGTCTTCTCTGACTTTTCTAGGCACACACCCCAGGCAAAGGAGTCCAGTTCACCACCTGTGTCCCTGCTCTGTCAAGCTGTAGGAAATCTGGGATCAAATTAAAAACAGCCAAGTGAGAAAACTATTCTGTTCCTTAGAGACAAACAAACAAAAATGGCAATGCTTCTCTCAAATAGGCAGCTCACTCTGTTTACCTGAATTCTGCTGGTGAGGAAATCCCTTTGTTTGATGCTGTTAAGCGTACTGCCTGTGACCAGGTGTTGGAGAGGTGGAGTGAAGTCCTTTCACAGCCTGATACAGCTTGTGTTCACAATCCTCATACCATAGACTAATATGAAAGGGCCCTGCAATGCAGCATTTAGGAAAGGGGATTTTCCACGGCTCCACTGGAACCTGGCACTGTCCATCTGGGAACTTCAACTAAGGATGGGGAGGGGGTGGAGAAAGAGACCTTGATTTCAGATCAGGAGTTAAGATGCTTAGGAAGCGAGGAGACTTGCTCTTCCTCTGCTCTTTACTTCATTAGAAACAGGATAAAACCACATCAGAGGTATTGAAGCTGTTTCCCACCCCAGAGAAGGGGATAGCAGAGCGCAAATTGTACATCCATGGAGGGGCATCCACACTAACACCTAGGCCCAAGATCGGGCTGTAGTGAATCCCACAGATTCTTGTGAGTTTCCCTTCCTCCCCAGGAGCACAGTCCAAAGGCAGGGCTGTAGTAGCTGAGGCAAGGCCTGGCAGCTGCCCCCTGCCCAGGCCTGAGGGCAGAGCTGGTCTTTGCAGGAAAGGGCTGGGGTGTCCCACAGAACGAGTGGGGCTGGGGGCAGGCGGATGCCCAGCGGCCTGCAGGGAGCCAGGCCCAGTGCTAGGCAGCCCCGTGGCCGCCTGCAGCCACAGCCTGCTGGGATTGGGCGCGTCCCTGTCCCTGTTCCATCAGCACGACTCCGACTGGCCCCACAAGGAGTGGTGGGGCTGGAGGGGCTGTGTGGTGCCACGGCTGGCTGGGATTGGTGAGTGGAGAGGGTAGGGGTGGGGCTGTGGGGAACCCTCCCCTTGGCTGGGTCCTGTGTGGCCAGAGCAGAGCTATGGGGCTGAGGGGCCATTGGGTGCCTCCTAGGAGGGGATTGACTGAGGGGAGCGGGCAGTGGCTATGGTGCTGGCCCCTCATTGGCCGTGGGGTGGGTGTGTGGTGAGTGTGGGCAGAGTTTGTGGCCATGGCTTATGGTCATCAGCCTGGTGAGGGCCTGGCTGCTGTGATGACCCCACAGCTCTTCTCCCTGTGTTTCCCCTGCAGGTTGTGGTGGTGCCGACTCACCAGCACCATCTATGGGGACCTGGCCACAGTGCTCAGTACCAGCCAGAGCTTGAGAGAGCTGGACCTTGGCAATAATGAGCTGGGAGATGTTGGATTGCAGCTGCTGTGCGAGGGGCTGAAACATCCTTCCTCGCAGCTGCAGGCGCTGTGGTGAGGGACATGGGGCTCCTCAGGGCTTTTCCCAGAGCCTTTCCCACTCCAAGGTCTCCTTTAACTTTTCTTGGCTCTATGGGAAGGCAGCACTTCTCACTTTAGTTTACAGTGAGCTGAGTCCATTCTGTTTAAAAGGTGGCTTTGTTCCTCCCAACGGACAGACATATTGAAGCATAGGTCCCACAGGAGGTGGGCGGAGGAAATGGGAGCTGCTCCTGGCTCTAGCCACGAGAGGAGCACTGTGCAGGCAGAACTGGTGGCTGTGCCCTTGCTGTGCTTCTCACCCAGCTCTTCCAGGAACCCTGGTCACAGGGCTGCCTGCCTGGTGTGCATCTTATCAGCCCCCACTGCTGGGGGAGGCAGGAATGAGGCTGCTGGGGCAGGGCCTGGCAGCTGCCCACTGGCTGGGGCAGAGCTGTGGGGTTGAGGGGTACCTCCTGGGAGAAGATTGGTTGTGGGGTGGGCGTTGGTGGGGTTTGTGGCCATGGCTTATGGTCATTGGCCTGGTGAGGGCCTGGTGGGCGAGAGCATCTGTCCTGGTGGCTGTGACAACTCGGTGGATTTTTTTCAGATTGGTAAGATGTCAACTGTCAGCATCTGTGGGGACCTAGCTGTGTTGCTCACCACCAAGCAGAGCCTGAGGCAGCTGAACCTGGAAGGAAATGAGCTGGGAGACCCTGGATTGCAGCTGCTGTGTGAGGGGCTGAAACATCCTTCCTGGCAGCTGCAGATGCTGCAGTGAGGGACACAGGGCTCCTCAGGGCTTTTCCCAGCTGCCCCAAGGGTAGTACTCAGTGTAGCTTGTGGCTGAGGTGGGGCAGCTCCTGCCTGCATGCAGGGATGGTGACAGGCTGCCAGTGAGGTGCATCTGCAGGGCGGGGTCCCTGCTCATTCTGTGCTTGTTGCCTGCCGTGCCAGGACAGCAATAATAGCTGTGACAGATGTCTTGCCTAGGGGCATTCTGCCCCAGCCCTGGTCTCTGTAGTACCCCAGAGGGATGCATGCCTCTGGGCATGCTTCCCTCTTTTACTGCAGTAGAGAGGCTTGTGGGCAACCAGCGGAAGGGCAGGGCTATCCTTTTGACATTTCCAGTGGGAGTGAGCTGGAGAGTCAGTCCTGATCTCCTGGGTGCCCAGTGTCTGCCTTTGCACACTGTGCCCACAGCCATGTGTCGACACATGTCCTGGGTCACTCAGCTGCCATCCAGTCATTCCCTTTTACTCGCATGGCCGTCCAAGCTGCCATTCCCAATGTCAGGGTTCTTGCATAGATGCTGTCTCATCACAGCGAGCCCCAGGTGGATGTTCGAGTCGTATGGGGTATGTCCCATGGCACTGGGACCCTCTAGGCAGACAGTGAAATCCAGCTGTGCGCACACCCATGGGGCAGCGGGAGCACTTGTGTGCACAGTGATGTGACTGTGTCTGGGGAGAAAACAGAGTTCACAGAAATTCCCGCTTGTTGTCTCTAGCCTTTGGAGGTACCCAGTCAGTGGGGAAGGAGGTCAGGGACAGGAACTGGTGGGAATTAATCGAGAAGGTTGGTGGACTGAAGGGCTGTAATCACCTTTGTAAATAGCGTTGAGCCACGAGGATAGATGCACGGGGCAGAAGTGCTGATGTGGAGGGTGTGATGTTCACACTCTGGATGTTTTTGGGTGCTTTCCCTTTGGCTTACCTTTGGGGGAATGAGATTTCCAGTTGCTTGCAAGGAAAGGGCTGCAGCCGTGGCCTACGAGCGGTGGGCATGGCACTGAGCTATCAGTGTCTGCTGCCCCGATCGGCCCAGTCCTGAGTGGGTGAGACTGGATGGGCTATGTGGTGCCATGGCTGGCTGGGATTGATGGGTGGAGAGGGTGGAGTGGAGCCATGGAGAGCCCTCCCGTGGGCGGGTCCTGCATGTCTGGGGCAGAGCTGTGGGGCCAAGGAGCCCTTCAGTGCCTCCTGGGAGGGGATTGGTTGAGGAGAGGCTGTGGGCTGGGCTGGGAGCAGGCGGTGGCTGCGGTGCTGGCCCCTCATTGGCTGTGAGATGGGGGTGTGGTGAGTGTGGGCAGGGTTTGTGGCCGTGGCCTATGGTCATCGGCTTGGTGAGGAGCTGGTGGGTGAGAGCATCTGTCCTGGTGGCTGTGACAACTCGGTGGATCTTCTCCATTTTTGTTCTCTGCAGGTTGTGGCATTGTCAACTCACCAGCGGCATCTGTGGGGACCTGGCCACAGTGCTCAGCACCAGCCAGAGCCTGAGGGAGCTGGACCTTGGTGAAAATGAGCTGGGAGACCCTGGATTGCAGCTGCTGTGTGAGGGGCTGAAACATCCTTCCTGGCAGCTGCAGGCGCTGCAGGTGAGGGACATGGGGCTCCTCAGAGCTTGCTGCACCGTGGGCAGCACTCAATGGGACTGGGGCTGGGTGGCTGCTTCTTGCAAAGCTGGGTAGATGCTAAGACGCAGATATCTTCAGCGCTGGGTCCCTGCTCACCCCGTGCTCCCTCCCTGCCATGCCAGGAGAAGATCCGCTCTGGATCCGCTCTAACAGGTCCATATCTTTCTTGTACTGGGGACCCCAGCACTGGATGCAGTGCTACAGGTGGGGTCTCATGAGAGCAGAATAGAAGGGCAAAATCAGCTCCCTCGACCTGCTGGCCATGCTTCTTATGCAGCCGATGATACGATTGGCTTTCTGGGCTGCAAGCGCACATTGCCAGCTCGTATGCAATTTTTCTTCCACCAGTATCCCCAAGTTGTTCTCCACAGGGCTGCTCTCAATCCATTCATCCCCCAGTCTGGACTAATATTGGGGATTGCCCCAACCCGAGTTGTACTTCATGAGGTTCACATGGGCCCACTCCTCAAGCCTGTCAAGGTCCCTCTGGATGGCATCCCTTCTCTATAGCGTATCAACCATACCACTCAGCTTGGTGTTGTCTGCAAACTTGTGGGTGCACTCAGTCCTACTATGTATGTTATTTATGAAGATAAATAGTATTGGTCCCAGTATGGACCTTTAGACATTGAGCCATTAACTGTGACTGTTTGGATGTGGCCATCCAGCCAGTTCCTTATCCATCTAATAGTCCATCCATCAAATCCATATCTCCAATTTAGAGAGGCAAGAATGTTCCAGTAGGAATTGCTATTAACTTTCCCATGCATCCTTCTGTAAAAAAGATAAAGCTATAGAACAAGTTTCCTCTGGGTAGGCTACAATGGGGTATATATGGTAGTCTAGAATAATATTTTTAGTGTAAGCCCTCTGTGAGCTTTATTCCTTTGTACAACTCTCATAAACAGATAGATGATTCATCTGTTCTAAGAATTCTCATCAGGACATCCTTGACCCCTCTGTTTCTCAAGCTTTCTATCTCAAGCTTCCCTTGTTGGCAAGGGAAGGGAGTGTACTGAGTCTGGCTGGGGAGGAGTTAATTTTCTTCATAGGAGCCAGGGTGCTATGCTTTGGATGTGTGACTAAAACATCATTGATAACACACCAATGTTCTGTCTACTGCTGAACAGTGCTTGCACAGTGTTCAGGCTTTCTCTTTTTCACACTCTGCCTACCCAGCAAGTAGGCTCGGGGTGGGCAAGAAATTGGACATGACAGCTGACCTGAACTGGCCAAAGGGATATTGCATGCTCAGCAATAAAAAATAGGGTATAGGAAGGAGCAACGGGGAGGAGGGTGTGTGTATTGTCTTCCAGGCTGATTGTTGCTCAGAGACTGGCTGGACATCATTCTTATTGTGGGAGGGGGTGAGTGATTCCTTTTGTATCACTTGGGTTTTTTTCCTCTTTCCTTCACCTATTAAACTATTTTTATCTCAACCTGAGAGTTTTCTCACTTTTGCTTTTCCTCTTGCCTTCTCCCATGTCACTGCAGGAGTATGGGAAGGGAGGAGGTGAGCAAGCAGCTGTGTGGATGCTTGGCTGCTGGCCAGGGTCAACCTATCACACCTTTTGAAGATGATCAAGAGCAGCTGTGCAATGATACCAGCCAGCTCCTCTAGCAACCTGGGGTGAATCCCATCAGGTCTATTGTGTGTGTCCAGCTGGCATCAATGCTTCCCAGCTGCATCAGCCTCCACTGTGGTTGAAGCTTCACTACCACAGATACTACTAGAAAATTTCACCAAATCACAGAATGGCCAAGGTTGGAAGGGACCTCTGGAGGTCACCTGTTCCAACCCCCCTGCTCAAACAGGGCAATCTAGAGCCAGTTGCCCAGAACCATGCCTGGATGGCTTTTGAATAGCTGCATGGATGGAGACTCCACAACCTCCCTGGGCAACCTGTCCTAGTGTTCATTCACCCTTACAGTGAAAAAGGGTTTCCTGATGTTCAGAGGGAACCTCCTGTGTTTTTAGTTTTACCATTTGCCTCTGATCCTGTCACTGAGCACCACTGAAAAGAGCCTGGCTCCATCCTCTTTGCATCCTCCCCTCAGGTATTTTTATACATTAAATACATTGATATATATTTATATAATATATATATAGGTATTCATATATATCTATAACATTTGGTGACCAGGGAACCCTGAGGGCAGCTATTCCCCAGAAGAGACAAGATAAAGAAGAGCAATGAGTTCCTCAGCATTTTGCATGTCTTTGTTACTGTCCCCTGAGCAGTGGGACCACATTTCCCTTAGCTCCCCAAGCCTGCCTTGTACTGCCGATGCCTGTACAGAAGCCCTTTTCGTTGCCTTCCCCATCCTTCACTTAGTTCCAGCTTCAGCTGAGCTTTGGCTTTCCTGGCTCCATCCCTGCACCCAAAGGCCATGTCTTATATGCCTCCTGAGTAGCCTGTTCACCCTTCCACACTCTGTGCACATCCTTCTGGAGTCTGAACTCAGTAATTCAGGGGGGTCCCTGTTCATCCATGCCAGCTTCCTGCCAGGCCCTGCTCGACTCCGCGCACATCAGACTGGTGTGTTCATTGGCTTTGAGGATGTTGTCTCTGAAGATCCAAGAGGGCCCCACAGCCCTTTTGCCCTCAAGGACAGTCCAAGCAGGTCCTTAACTAACTGAAATCGGCTCTTGTGCAGTCCTGGGCGGTGATTCTGGGGGCAAACATTGTGGCTTTTTGGTTGCATTACCTTCTCAGTGCTCCAGTTATCCTGCAGACGCTCTGCTCCTGGGATTGGCTACAGCTGGAAATTTTTTGTCTTTTTTCTGCAAGTACAATTTAAAATAGAAAATAAATCTGATTAAAGTTTAATTTTAAGAATGCCCTGTGTTTCCAAATTCTTCTCTGAATTAATCAAATTTTTTATTAATCAATTTTTATTAATAATTTTAGGTTTTTTCCCTTTAAAAAATTAATTCATATTCCTTTAGGAGTTATTGATTCAGTAAGAAGAAAATTTCAATAGTACTATTCTGGCCTGAAAGTCTTCCCATCAAATTGACTTAACACATTCTCTTCGCCTAAGTAACTCATTGGATCTGACATATTCTCCTGGCTGGCTTTTCCAGCATTCACTGTCCATTTAGAGAGGTAGAAAGGAGGCCTCATCCTCAGACATGCATGTTGATAAATGCATCAGTTGGGCACAAAAGAGTTCCTTGACATCCCTGACTATGGAGACACCCTCTCTTAGCAACTGACAACAGGCATAAGGGCCTTCTTATGGCAGTGCTCAGAGCCCTTGGGTGTTGGCCCAGAAAGCCCTTGGGTTACGTCTATGAGCCCTGAGCATCCTGTGTTGAAAGGTAGCTGTAGAGGGCACAGGAAGACTTTGCCTTAGCACAGCCCTGCAGGTGCTGCAGAGAACAGGTGTGTGCCAAGCTGCTTAACACAACAGCACAGAGGAGTCTTCTGATTCCTTCCCATCCACTTAGCTCCCATGTGGGAGACCTGAATAACTAAGAATAAACTCAAAACATTCCTCCCCTTTCTCCCTTGTTAAATTACATCTCCAGCAACAGCAAAAACACCACAAAAAGTTCTTAAATGAGAATGTTGACACAGAGGGTCTGAACAAATTTTACCCTGTGCTAGAGGGTGTCTGCATTTAATGACCCCATTTAGGACTTGATTAGAAATCTTCTACTGGAAGCCAGGTTGGGAAGAAATTGCCCTGGGCTCTGTGGACCGAACAGTAATGGAGTCTGAGGATACATTAGAAAATAAAGCTTTATTGAGGCACTAAGAAAGGTGTGCAACAATGCGCCTATATGGTGACTCATCTGATCACCAATAGCAAACACAGGATCATAAGCGATGCCATGGCTCTGTCAGACTGCCAGGGACACAGTGTCTGGGTCATCTGGCAGCAACAGCCAATCATGCAAATGTCTTTTGAATGTGTGTAAGCGTTGTGCCACCCCTTGGCTCCAACAATGGCAGTGTGATTTGAGAGAATCTTACCTTACACGGACAATGTGGGCAGCATCCTGCATACACTGCTGATGTTGGTCAAGGGACAGGGTGTTGGGCAAGGTGTCAGCAGTTTGTCTACACCAACAATGTTGGTCAAGGTACAGGGTGTCAGGGGGCTGGGTGGCAGAAGCAGATTCTTTAATTTTAAACACACCCCCAGATGCGTTTTCCAAACCCTTGCAGTGTTCGAAGTGTTCACATCTGCAGGCCTGGCTCTGACAGCTCTGTGGAAGCTCTCATTATAGCTCTTTATAAACTCTGACAACACATGTAGGGAAAAGTTTTGTGTGCTGTAAAATATCTCGGTATCTTGGTTTTGAGCATCCTGTTAAAATGCTCAGCGACAGAGGCTTTTACTTCACTATTAGTAACAAAACGGTGAACATTACACTGCTTTAACAGCTTCTTTAAAAGGCTGGTTTAAAAATTCTTTTCCGCAGTCAGTCTGCTAAAAATTGCTTTAAAACCCCCAACAAATTCAGAACTAGTTGTGTTTTAGACCAATGGTGCACGCATGCTTGGATAATATGTCTAGCACTGTTAAGATGTACTTAACACCATCACTGTGTTTGGAAAACTGTTGCATATCCACCAAGTCTGTCTGCCATTGTGTATCCGCCTCTGCCACAATCACCTTGTTTCTTTCAAAGTGCTTCCTTGCAGCCTTGTGTAAGCTGTAAGCATCCTGGATTGTAAGCCAGGTTGCTACTTGGCTTCTGTTCAGATTGGCAATTTGCCTTTTAGCAGCTTCAAAAAGGGGATTTATACCCGCAAAGCTTCCCCACTTCCCCAGGAGCACTTGAAATTTCATTTAACAGAAGCAGTAGCATAGGCATATCTGCTGACACACTGCTACTTTCATACAAAACGAAACACTAGAAAATAAATCTAACTCAGTTACAGAGAAAATTTACTGATGGGGTATAAGGGGAGTTGGTTGCTAGTTAGACTTTTCCAGACCTTTTCCCTTTTTTCTTTGAATGCCACTGTCACTTCTGCGCCCATCGTCTTTATTGAGCTGCTGCCAGCCCAAATGGTATGGCAGAAAAGTCCCAACACATTCCTGACTTCTCCACTCTGTCAGTCAGCCAGAGCTTTCTGAAATGTTCTGTAAGATCATCAACCTAAGGACAAGGAAATATAAATAGCACCAGCCTGCACCCATAATGATGTTACAGGTAGCTCTAAGATGCCCCACAACCATGGGGAAGGGGAGCTCCCCCACCAGCACCTGCCCTCTCTGTGACACTGACCTCAAAATTCAGTTTATTGTTCACAGACCTATCAGCCAGTTCTTTTTTGCGATTCCTTTTGAGTCTTTTCCTTACTGTCCCCACACTCATGTTCTTCTGAAGTTGGCATTTTGTTTTGGTTTTCCATTTTTGCAGACAGCGTTGCCTCTTCCTTGTAGCACTGTGCAAAGCCCAAAGCCTGCCCCAGCAATACCATATGGTCATCCTGTAGGGCTGGGACCAGATGCAGGGGCCTCCGAGTACAGTACATAGGACTGGCCTCTTCTTTGCATGTGACGGGATTTGTTGCTGTTTTCAAAGGTGAAATTTCAGTTTGGGCAAGTAGCAGAAATCCTTCTTTCTGTCTCTTTCATGAACCTATCCATTCCCTGCTGGAAAAGGAGCTTAAAAACTGAAAAAGTAGAAAAAACCCTTTTTTTCCCCCACATGTTTAAAATGTTTTTTTCAAATGGTAGCAGTGCAGAAATACCTATTTGAGCACAGATTGTGTTTGCAGAGTTTGGGACACCTAACCTAAATAGAAGAATGACCTTCTTTGTTCTGAGTCCCTGAAGTGCAAAGCCAGAAAAGGCAGGATCTGCATTAGGGGAGCACTGCAGAGACTTAACCTGCCACGAATACAGTTCTGTTCTTTACGTTTTGGAGACCTTAGCCTCATTAAAAATTAATTTGTGTGCTGAAGGGTCACTTCAAACAAATGACTCTCAAGGCCAATGTGGATATTACCCCCTGTTAAGCACTCACTGGAACAGACTAGGGAACATATTTTTGCAGGTGCCAACCCTCCAGTTCTCTTTGCTAATCTTTTCTCAGCACTTCACAGGAAAGCATAGCCTTGGAGGTTTTAACTGAGAACTGAAAACTGATGTTTAAAATACTTTGGCAGGCAAAATCCTTTTTTTTTTCCCCTTAAAAATTGAAGGGATATTTATCAATAAAACCCAAACTCCAGAAAATCTTCAGCCCTTCCCATGGTTTACACAAAGTATCTACTTAACTTCATAACATCTTTAACAAAACTCAACCTCAACAAACTCTCCTACATTATTCTTCTGCTCATCCTGATGCAAACATTTGATCATTGCTTCAGTGCAGGGCTGAGAAGACATAGTTTTGACCACTGAAGTTTCAGAATATGGTTCATAGACTGACATTTATTATGCTGAAGCTCTATAGGACTTTAATGTACTTCAAACTAACTGCCACTGTCAGCTCTTCTTTTTTTCAGGGCCTAGAAACAGCTAGTAGAAGTCTTCAAGAGTGACAGTTGTGTTTGGCCTATACTAGTGTCTATTGAACAGCTACAAACCCAGCTTTAGGTGAATCTGATTGTTCCAGAAATTGCACCTCATCAGGATTTCATATTTTGAGTAGATTTCACATGAGCTGCAGCTGCACTGCACTGGACACTGTAAAACACATCTCAGGGAACAGCTTTTACCCAGAGAGCTAACGGTATAGATCTGGTACTGCAAACACAACTTCTCTGGGTGAGAGATGAATTTTGGGATTCCTCCACTGGCCATATTCCTCCATCGCAGAAACTCACCCAACCTCTACACACACTGAGGCAACCACTCCCCTTTTTCTCCAGGAAAAAATATGAATATGGATGAAAGCATCTCAGTACTGAGACTTGGCCCATGGAATGACTGCTGGATCATATCCCAACTGACTCTTTAACTTTGGAGGAAAAACAAAGAGGTGAACTTGCCCAAGGTCACTCAACAGAGAAATGACGCTGGAGTCCAGGTCTCTGTGTTATTGCACAGTTGTGTCATAAAACACAAACCTAGTTGGATGATGTCCTGGTTTTGGCAGGGATAGAGTTAATTTTCTTCCTAGTAGCTGGTACAGTGCTGTGTTTTGGATTTAGCATGAGAATAATGTTGATAACACACTGATGTTTCAGTTGTTGCTGAGCAGTGCTTACACTAGTCAAGGACTTTTCAGCTTCCCATGCCCTGTCAGTGAGAAGCTGGGAGGGGGCACAGCCAGGACAGCTGACCCAAACTGGCCAAAGGGATATTCCATACCATGTGACATCATGCTCAGTACATAAACTGGGGGGAGTCGGCCAGGGGGCGGTGACCGCTGCTCGGGAACTGGCTGGGCATTGGTCAGTGGGTGGCGAGCAATTGCATTGTGCATCACTTATTTTGTATATTCTTTTATCGTTATTATTATTATTTTCCCTTCCTTTTCTGTCCTATTAGACTGTCTTTATCTCAACCCACAAATTTTACTTTTTTTTTTTCCAACTCTCCCCCATCCCACTGGGGGCTGGGGAAGTGAGCGAACAGCTGTGTGGTGTTTAGCTGCCTGACGGGTTAAACCACAACAGATGATCATCTGGAAAAGAATGGGAGCTGTCTGAGTGACTTCAAACCGAGTCACTAAAACAAATTGTTTCCAAAGGAAATGCCCCTAAGGAGATTAAATCACTTCAGAGCAGTAATGAAAAGGCTATGGGAGTGGATGAGCTGAGTCAATGAACAGGGCTTTCTCATCTTTATTTCTCTGACCCCTAGTTGCTGAAAATGTAGGACATTTGAAAATTACAGCCCCACTTTGTTCAAATAATGACTCTGCTTAGCTTAGGAATTAAGCCCTTGCTAAGGGATAGTGTTTATTTTATTTTAGAATTTAATTGAAGGCTGTCCCTGATTTCAGAGGAAGACTTTTAAGAATAGTAAGTGTTGGGACACATTTGGGACAAGTGTAAAGAAAAGAGGACTTTTCAAAGCTATAGACTCTTCCCTCAGACCCGTGCCCAAAGGGCAGCAATGGAGACTGTGATGCCTAACTGAGCAGCTGGCTGGTGCCAGTGGGGAGCAGCAAAGAAGCAGTGGGAGACTCAGTAATCACAGAATCACAGAATGACTGAGGTTGGAAGGGACCTCTGGAGGTCATCTGCTCCAACCCCCTGCTGAAAGAAGGATCAGCTCTAGCAGGAATTCCTGTAATTTCTGATTTTTATCTAATCCCAGAGGACTTCTCCACACACTTGGAGGCAGTCTGTGGGAGGGCTTGGAACTCAAGGCAGAGTCCCCTGTTCCACCTCCAGCTTCTTTACAGTCAGAACATCAGCCGGCCTTGCCATTCCCAGTACTCCCCATAGAAGCACTCTCCTGCCTGATACAGTTTTTGTTGCATGTCCTGAAACTTTTTGTTACTGGTTCCTCACAACCTGCAATGTTTAACCTTCCTGACCTTGAAGGCTGCAGATAAGACCTCGGTAGGAAAGGTGCACCAAAGAGAATAATTAATAACCCACCTGCTGGTGTGAGGCTTAAGTTTCAACAGAAAGGATGGAGGACACCCCCAAATGCTGCTTTTGTTACAGATCCTCACCTGCCTCACACATAGTGCAATAATTTGGTTTCCAAAGTGTAAAGTATACATATTTTTTCTTTTAATCTGGAAAGATGTTCCTCTTGGAACCCCAGATCACCAGTGTTGAGTGTGTAACTCCCACTAATGCCCATTTATCCCAGCAGACACTGGCCAATTTCTTCAGCACTAGTGTCTCTTTCCATTGTGTTTACTTCCACCTTGGACCAGCCCTGGTCATTTTAATCTCCTATCTCCCACTTGAAGGAGATCACACCTCTAAGTGAAACAGAACAGGAGTGCTGAGGAAACTCACTCTGGGAGGAGACACCAGTGGTGGGACCAGATGTCCCAGGAAAATTCCTCTCCATGTCAAGAGTGACCAAGACAGCTTACTGCACTATCAATGGGGGAGAAGTACCTGGTAACTAGTTAGAGAATACCAGGACTATGCCCTGGCTTCAACAGAGCCACTGCCAAAAAAGAAACCAGCTAACTACCTCTCGGAAGAAATACAAAATTCCAGTTTGGACTCACCTCCCAGAAGAGGGAAATACACTGTTTTTTTGTTCTAGAACATGTGTCAGAGGTATCAGGAACAGAAGAGAAGCAGTTACCCTGACAGGAATCCTGCCAGCAGAAAGAGGAACGAGTTCAGACTAACGAAGTTCACCAGGGAGGACACAAGGGTGTGAGGGCCTGGAGTGGCACAGGCTTTTTAAGTAGTAAGAACAATTGTTCTCGGGGTACGCAGCCCCCTGAGCTGGAAGACAGAAATGGGGAGCAGAATGAAGATCACATAATCCAAGGGAAATGGTTAGCGCCCTGCTACACCACTTAGACATACACAGGTCTATGGGGCCAGATGGGATCCACCCAAGGCTACTGAGGGAGCTGGTGGAAGTGCTCACCAAACCACTTTCAATCATTTATCATCAGTCCTGGCTAACTGGGGAGGTCCCAGCTGACTGAAGGTTGGCAAATGTGACATCCATCTACAAGAAGGCCTGGAAGGAGGATCTGGAGAACTACGGGCTGGTCAGTCTGACCTCGGTGCCAGGGAAGGTTATGGAGCAGATCATCTTGAGTGCCATCACACAGCACGTACAGGACAACCAGGTCATCAGGCCCAGTCAGCATGGATTTATGAAAGGCAGGTCCTGCTTGAC
>NW_008795493.1:0-9108 GCF_000699145.1 Aptenodytes forsteri | reverse complement strand
ACTGTGTTCAGTTTTGGGCCCCTCACTACAAGAAGGACGTCGAGGCGCTGGAGCGTGTCCAGAGAAGGGCAACGAGGCTGGTGAGGGGTCTGGAGAACAAGTCTGCTGAGGAGCGGCTGAGGGAACTGGGGTTGTTTAGTTTGGAGGAAAGGAGGCTGAGGGGAGACCTTACTGCTATCCACAACTACCTGGAAGGAGGTTGTAATGAGGTGGGTGTCGGTCTCTTCTCCCAAGTAGCAAATGATATGATGAGAGGAAACAGCCTCAAGTTGTGCCAGGGGAGGTTTAGATTGGATATGAGGAAAAATTTCTTCACCGAAAGGGTTATCCAGCACTGGAACAGGCTGCCCATGGAAGTGGTTGAGTCACCATCCCTGGAGGTATTTAAAAGACATGTAGATGTGGTGCTTAGGGACATGGTGTGGTGGTGGACTTGGCAGTGTTAGGTTAACAGTTGGACTCGATTATCTTAGGAGTCTTTTCCAACATAAATGATTCTATGATTCTATGAAATGGTGGCCCAGAGCCCTGGGGAGCCTGAAACTCGTCTTCATGGTAAAGCATGAAGAGCAAACAAACAGCAATTTTGGGCTTGCAAAGCACGGCCAAGAGACAAAAAACTTGTCTCTTTCATCTGAAAGGCCTGGTTTGCATTTCCTCCTGGGTGAAAGCATGGTGATGCATTAGAATACAGCAGTACTTCTGCTCCCTCCTCAAAGCAACGGTCATTTGAGATGTCAGATTGTGACAGAAAGTTTCAGTACCTTCAGGCCACATGAATCTGCTGTTCACATCCTCCCCTTCATGGGGAACGCTACGGGGTCTGACTGGAGTTAATTTTCACCATTGCAGCCTGTATGGTGCTGTGTTTTGGATTCATGACTAAAACCGTGTGGTTTAGACTATTGCTGAATGGTGCTTACACAGCATCAAGGCTTTCTCTTTTTCCCACTCTGCGTCTTCCCACCCCCTTCCTCCTGCAATGGTGTAGGCTAGGGATGGGCAAGCAACTGGGAGGAGGCAGAGCCGGGACAGCTGACCTGAACTGACTGAAGGGATATTCCATACCGTATTATGTCATGCTTAGCAAGAAAAGCTCAAGGAAAGGAGGAAGAGGGGGGATGTTTGTGGTTATGTCATTTGTCTTCCCAAGAAACCTTTATGCATGCTGAGGCTCTGCTTCCCAGGAAGCGGCTAAACATCTGCTTGCTGATGGGGAGTAGTGAACACATTACTTTTTTTTGCTTTGTTTGCACGTGCAGCTTTTTCTTCACCTATTAAACTCCTGTTATCTTGATGAACAAGTCTTCTTGCCTTCCTTCTATTTTCTTTCTGTCCTGCAGAAGAGGGGAGTGAGTGAGTGGCTGTGTGGGTGTTGGGCTGTTGGCTGGGGCCAGCCCACCACAGGAATTTGACCACCACTCAGTTAGGATTTCAGATGTGATGCACTCCTGATGCAACTCAGGTTGAGGGGCTGAGGCCGACCTCAAGGCTGACTTGAGAAAAACAAGTCTCTGCAGAGCCATGGAAGAGCTCAGAGCACAGCCAAGACCCTGTAGGATGCCTGTCCGCCTGAAGGGTAGAGAATGAAGGAGGCTCAGATCCCCAGGCCATTTCACAGTGGGCTCTGCTTACCTCCAGCCTCTGTGGTTCACACATTTTCCTGCCACACAAGGCGTTTTGTGACTTCTTCAAGTGAAGAAAGGTCAAACTGTTCTCTGCAAATTGCATAGCCATTGTTCTACAGACTTGACTTTCTTGACTTCACTCTTCCAAGTGAGGGCGCCCATCCTGCTTGGGAAGTGGAGAGGATGTGAGAGGGAAAGGCACTGAGCATTGGAGAGGGATGAGAGACTGCTGAGTGCTTGCTTGAAAGTCATCCCAAACCAAGTTAATTTTTTTGCATAAGGACATTCATCCCAAAGACCGCACACCCTTATATGGTGCTGCAGAAGGTTGTTCAGGTCAGTGCTCCAGAAGGCCATGCCTGTTTTTTTCCTGGGTCAGGAATAGAGTGGCACATTCAGGACCTTTTAATTGCAAGGTGGCACCAGGCCATTCTCTTGTTGCATGAATAGAGTTGGGGAAAATGCTCTCGGGCAAACGTTGGACCCATGACTCAATGCCCACATTCTTACTGAAGTACATTTTTTTTTTCTGCCAGTGTTATCAAAACTCGCAGTGTCTGGAAGTGCCTTCTGTTGGACCCATGGAATCTGGTCAGAGCTCTTCATGCACCAACTACTTGTTAAATGACAAAATTTATCTAATCCACTTTCTGTAGCCAGGCAGGTGCCAGCTGATGTTTACAATGGTTTATTGTTCAGTTAAAGGGGGCAGAGTTCTCCGGATTGCTTTCTTCAAGAGAAGGCTGTGTGTCTCTTCCATGGAGCTGTTCTATGTGAACGACAAACTCATGTTTTGCAAGCACTGATTACTGAAAATATGCACTGTGGTGCTATTATGTTCAAAAACATCTAATGGCGAAAAAGAAAACACCTTGTATGTAAAGCTAAGGATTTATTCTTAGTAAACCTAAAATCAAGTCTAATCAAAGAATTCTTACTAGTCCAGATCAAATTATTATGGGAGGAGGGGAGAAAAAGTAAAAAAGGAGAATACTACTATGGAAAAATTTCAAATAATTCAGCACCGCTAAGGTGGATATACACACACTTCCCAGTGCCTATGTCTCTCTGTGCTGTTGTGCCCACCCTTCCACTGCTCCGCTGCTTGCTGAGGTTGATGGTATCTGCCTGGTGGGGAAAGGTTTGGCAAGTCCTCAGCACTGCCAGTCCTTCCCCAGGAGGAGTGAGCTCGTGATGGTGATAATGATGGATTCTTCCTAGGAGCCTCTTGGTCTCATTTTTATATGTTTGCTAACATACATTCACACCTTGCTCATTCTTCACTTGTCTGCAAGTTCACGCTACATCTGTGGGTACTATACATGGTGCATTTTACATAGGTCGGCCACTTGTTCTTTGTTCTCTTTGTTACCTCCCTGAAACTGGTTTTATCCAGCCCCAGGGCTGCATTTCTTTCACTGTCCAATGGTGAGATGTTTTTAGGGTCCTGGTGTCCAGGGCCACCCTGTGCCCCATCTCTCATCCTATGCCTGTTACTCCTCCACACTGCATGCCTGTTCCTCTTCTCAAGGCCTTTGCCGTCTCAGTCTCGTATTCCTCTACATTGTGTCATTACCTAAGTCCCGAGTGTCTCATTCCACACAGAATAGCTCTATTATTGTTGTAATAACAATACAACATTACAGGAGCAACAACAATACAATAATACAACTGAGTTGTATTCTTGCAATAATACAATTCCCTAACAAAGAAGAGGGTTCTACCGTACAAAGCGAAAGTAAAACAAAATTAGACAGCCACCTGGTCATTAGAAAAATTGCTGTTACAGCTAAGCCATGTGAAAACAGAGCTCTGGGCAGGTCGAGACAATTTCATGCAAAGCAAGCTTGACAAGCCTGAGCCTGGCACAGTCGGTGCCAGGCCGGTGGCCCCTTACCAGCAGTGGCAATATTGTATTCCTGGGCTATGCTGCATGGCTCAGCTCTGTGCTGAGGGCTCATACCCTGCCAAGACGCCTGTGGAGGGCTGGTGGTGTGGCACCATAGGGGTCTGTGGAGAGCATGAGGAGCAGAACCACCCTGGCCTTACCAGAGGTGTGGGTTAGGGTGTCAAAGGGGTTAAAACATGTGAAGAAATTTCCGCACAGGCCAGAAGCTTGTTGTGGGGTCACCAGCCAAGAATTGTGCCACTCAGGTGTGCCCACTGACCCCTCAGACTAAACTAAACACCCACATGTTCTCTATGGATAAAAAGAAAAGCATGAGAGCAAACCGTGGCCATGATTGCCTCAAGGTGTTGACAGCTTAGGAGCTCCAGCAGAAGTTTTAGCTGAAACCCAAATGAAATGAAGCAATGCCATATTAAAGCAGTCAAAGTCTCTCCTCCTCCAGGGTGAAGTGTGGTGGGGAAGGATTCAAAGAGCCAGCCCTTTCTTAAGTGAAGGGCAGGGAGCGAAGATGTCTCCCAGACAAGCTATGTTCATTCACAGAAAGTGATGTCCCAGCAGCTTTCCCAGCTTGCTTTTTGTTCTTTCTGGTGTGAAATATTGGAATGTGTCCACGGGCTGGGGCCAGAGAAGGGGCCCTGCGTATAAAATCACAGGGGGAAGGGAGGGGAGAAGAGAAGAGGCAAATGGTTATGGAAACAATAATAAAAACCCCCAAGGCCTTTTTAGGCCACAAAGCTGTTAGGGCTGTGGCCACTGCTTCCTGCCCTAAAGCGATCCCAGGCACAAACCCCAAACCGGCAAGAAAAACCTGTTCAGTCAGGGGGACGTGCCTGCCCTCTCCATTCCTTTCACCCTTGCTTGCTTGCCGCAAAATTCAAGCCCCCCACCTGCGGCACCTCCTCCTAGGAAGCCAAGTCGTTGGCTGTGAACCTGGAGGTGACTGGGGAAGACACTGCTCGGCCTCGCAGGGTGACCAGCCGAGCTGGGGGGCAGCATGCCTGCTGTTCTTTAGCTGGAAAGACCTGAGTTATGCTCTTACCTGATGGGGAAGAAGAGGAAAAGAGAAAAGGTGTGTCTGCCCTCTCTGACAGGATGGTAGATCAGTTGCTGGAAGGGACGGCAGAGAGAGAGGAGAAGAAAGGCTGCACTTTGCTCATGTGCTGCTCCACAGCTTCAGTCTGTGCAGAGCACTTGTTAGAGCACTTGTCCCGTAACCACCGGCCAAGAATTCAAGTCCCGTTAAAGCCTGCATCCTATTACATCCTATTACATGCTCTAATTGACGATGTTCGCCAAGCACCCAGTGCCAAAAAAGCTCTGAATAAGGGTGGAAGTTGAGTACAGCCCTTCTGCTCCTCTCTCCCTCTGCCCTCCCTGCAAAGTGCAATTCAGGAACCTCACAAAGAGAGAAAAGCCAGGACAGAGACACCTTTTCTTGCCCCCCGCCCCCCTCCTTTCCCATTAGATGAGAGCATAACACAACTCTTTCTACCTCAAGGCCCACAGGCAGGCCATGCTGTATCCATGCTGACCCAAGCTTAGATTGGCTGTCCAAGGTCAAACTGCCCAGGCGATGCCTCAGAGAAGCTTAGGTTTTGTTGAGGCCGAGCAAAGCTGAGAGGAAAGGAGGGAGCAGGCCTCTCTACCTAACTCAGCAGGCTTGGAGTGCCAGCTCTGGGCCTGTGCCTAGAAACCCTGGAGGGCAGGAGGTGGACAACAACGCCCTTGGTGTTGAGACTTGGCAGGAGGAGGCTGTGAGAGGGGCAGGTCTGAAGAACAAAAGTGGATCACAAGTCTGTGCATGCTTCTCCTCAGCCACTTCCTTGTCAAATCAATTGGGGCAATTTCATACCTTTAAAACAGGAACAAAAAAGCCCAAATCAGGGAGGCTGCACTCCCCAGCACTTTGGATTTATCGTCTGGTTTTCTACTTCAGCTGCTTTAGGGCACTTGGCGTAACCAGCAGCGCAGAGCACTGGCAGATGTTCCCCTGGCTGCTTCACAGATATTGTCAACCTGATAACTTCTATTCAATCTACCTTTGCCATGAAAAAAGTTATTTTGTCACACAGACCTGCTGTCATCACATGCAGAAATTTTCCTCTTTCAAGTGTGTGTGTGTACGTGCGCATGTGTGTGCACGTGCATGTGCATGTGCATGTGCATGTGCGTGTGTGTTGAATATCTCCCCTTCCTTGCATGCACTAGTATTCCAGCAGGGAGGCACAGAATGAGGTCAGTGTCTAATGGGAGCAGTTAAAGCTCATCTGTTTAAAATTTGCCTTGTCAAATCTAGAGCAAGCAAAGAGGTTGTACTCTTTGGGGATGGGGAAGGACACTCCCCATCGCATCTATGAAGGGGACTGAACTCTGAGCAACAAAAGAGGGATTTCACGCGCTTACTTTTTCAGTTATGGCTGAAAATACAACTCTGGCCCCTGCTGTGACCAGTCAGGAGATGACAGTGGCGATACCTGTGAAGCCACGAGCCCATGGTACTCACAGGGTTGCTGCTGCTGCATCCTCTACTGCACAGAACCAAAGCGACAGGGAAAGGTAGGTAACAAATTCCGCACTCCAGCTGAAGTGTGAACTGGCACCTGTGTATCACAGCAACAAGAGCAGAAGTCAGGTTGGTAATGGCCTCTGGAGATCATCTGGACATCAGTCCTGCTCAAAGGAGGGCCAAAGGCAAAGCTTGATCACATTGCCGAAGGCCTTGTCCAGCTGAGCTGTGAACATTTCCCGGGACGGAGGCGCTGCAGTCTCTCCGGGCAGCTTGCGCTCCTATTGATCGGGTCTTGTGGTAAAAGCATTTATTTTCTCATGCCCTTCCTGCAGCTTTCAGTCATTGCCTCTTGTCCCTTTGCTGTGCACATCTGAGAAGAGTCAGGTTCCACCTTCTCTCTGCCTCCCTGTGGGCACCTGAGAGAAACCACAATGTTCCCTCCTCAGCTTTCTCTTTTCAAGGCTCAACAAATACCCTGGTGGGTGTGTGTTTGTAACTTAAGGGTGATCCCGGAGGGTCTGTCCAAACAGCCTCTTGTTGCATGCCGTGTGCTCCAGACCCTTAGCCATCTTGATGGCCTCCTCTAGTTGCTGACCACTTTGTCAGTGTCCTTCTTATACTGGTGGTAACAGAGCAGACACAAGACACTGAACGCCATGCTGAGAAAACCCAGAGTGGCAGAGGGGGCCAATGATCACTTCCCTTAACCTGCTGGTTGTGCTCTCCCTTTTGCAACCACTCTGTGAGTGGCCTTCATTGCTGTGAGGCTGCACTGCTGACTCCTGCTCATCTCCGTGTTCACCAGGATGACTCAGATCCTTTCCTGCGGGGCTGCAGCCTGGCCAGTCTGGCTTTGTCTTGCACCATTCCATGGGGTTGCTCTAAGTAGACTGCAGGATGTCACATCTGTGTTGTTGAACTTTGCAGGTGCCCTGTCAGCCCTCTCTTTTGGATTCTCAAAGCCCCCCTGAAGGGCAGCCCTCCCCTCCAGCGTATCTTCTGCCCCTTTGGATCTGCCCCAGCTTGCTGTTGTCCATGAACTTGCTGAGAGTGTTGTCTGCCCCACTGTCCAGGCTGCTGACGGAGACACAAAAGGGATCAGCATCAGGCTCGACACCTGAGGAATGACACCTGTAACTTGGCCCGGAAAGCGGGAACGGTGTGCAGAAGTGCAGCAGCAGTAGCCAGCCCCGATTTCTCAGGGCAGCTGGTGAGATCATCAGGCAGAGCCACGCCATGCACAAGGCACCTGTGGAACTGCTCCCTGCAGGTTGCTGTGGGGGCCAGAGGCCTTTGTGGGGAGAGCAAGGGGAGAGGGCACATCTGGGTGTTTTGGAAGAGTGATCCGACTCTCAGGAAGGAGAGTCCCAACCCTCCGCTGGGCCACACGTGTGATCCCTGGAAGCAGGAAAGGAGATAGGGAGGGTGGTTACCGGAGGGGCTGACACAACCCTGATTGTGGCAGAGCCGCAGCTCAATCGTGGGGGCAGGACAGCCAGGCCTTCCCTGTACCATCCTCAGTCCTCCTTCCCTACTTCCTTCGGGCACTCAGGGAGTGAGTCTCCAAGCCCAAGGAAGGGCTCAATACCATTTGCTGTGAGTGTCTACGTGCCTGTGGTGCCCATCTCCTTCCCCCTCAAGCAGGCTCCTGAGCTCCCCAGGCAGGAGTCCTCTCCCCCTCTGGTGCTCTCAGGCTGTGACCTGAGTCATTGTTGAGTGCTCTAGAAAGGCACTGGCACTCATCCCTTTTCAGCTTCTCCTGGCATTTGTTTTTGCTGCGGTCTGCCCCCCTGGGGCTGGGTGGCTCTCCATCCCTGGGGGTGGGAAGGTCTGGTCTCCCCCCATCTCAGTGCTCCAGTGCTCAGGATTTGCACTCCCTCTGCACCAGCCTGAGCTTCAGTCCCAGCCAGGGAAAAGGGTCCTTTTGCCATGCAGGATTTCACCCTTCTCCTCTGTGAGCAGTGCTGCCCAAATTTGGCTCAGGTGTCACAGCCCTGCCCCTGGTGTCAGCAGCCTTTTAGCGCTGTTGGCTGCAGATCAGTCTCCTGCTCTGATGCACAAGAAAAGCAGCTTCCCAGGTTTCTGGTCTTTGGGCTGGGACAGGTTGGGGGAGGCCTCCGCACCTTCCCCACAAGGGGCTTAGTGCAGTGGGGGAGCATGTGTGTCAGGATTCAGCCTGGGAAAGGTTCTGCCCTGCTCACATGGTCCTTGCAAGCGGGACCCTTGCTAAAGGCACCTTGAAGAGCAGCACCCAACTTGGCTGATCCTCTCTGGCCCCTACCATGACCCTCCTGCCTCCACTTCAGTCCCCCCTTGGAGGCCTGGCTGGCTGCTGCCTCCTCTTGTCTGCATCTTGGCCCCCACGGCACGCCTCCTGCTCTGCACTGCAAATCCCTTGCCTGCCTCACTAAACAGGTCCTGGTGCCACCCGTCTGTGCTACAGGCCCTCAGTTACTGGGAAGGACCTGGCCTTCTCTCCTCCTCCTCCAGCCTGCCTGTCTCTCCCTCATGTGCTCTGGTAAAGAGTGCAGAAAGGCACTGGGCTTTTGTGTGCTGTCCTCTAACCTCCCATGTGTTTTTCCCTGTGTCCCCAGGGACCAGAAATGCCTTGTGAGCAGAAATGTTCACAGCAAAAATGAAGGTCTCAAGGCTCATCTACTTTTAGTCCTTGTCAGGGGTGGGACTTTGACCATAGGCCAGCACTTCTTACCTGCCCTTGGCTGGACTGTGCATGAGTGAACAACGGACCCCCTCAGGCCTCTCCTTGGGAGCACAGTGGTGTGTGCCCCACCGGTGCTGTGGGAGATGCATGCTAGATTCCCCAAAGGCAAGGAGGTGTGTAAGGGCTGTTCCCTTCCCTTTCGCAGAAGCGAAAACCTTTGAGACCGACCATCCATCCTAGCCCAAAGTGCCCTAGGCTGCCACTCCGTCCAGTAAGGACTTGACCCTTCCAGTGCAGGAGCTAAGGGGATTAAAGGGAGAGGCCTTTTGCTCTCTGCTTTGAACGGACACCTCTGCTTTCTGGGCTGGAATTTCCCTCCTCGCTTTTCCACACCAGCACG
>NW_008795492.1:4827787-4846059 GCF_000699145.1 Aptenodytes forsteri | reverse complement strand
AAAAATATTTATGAAACAGTCACTAGTTTACACTTTTTATCTGAAAAAACATAAAAGATAAACCATACAATGTTACCTGCACATGGGGAGCTAGCCCACTGAGGAGATTAAATGATTCATCCAAAGGAAACTTTGACCGAAGAAGTGACTTTTGATCTCAATCTGATGCCAAAAGGCCATTCTCACACCTTGGGCCCAACCACGTTTACCCAAACAGGCAGGACTGGGAATGGAGAAAAAGGAATTACTTCATATACTGTAAGAGCTAGCGTTGGCCCCTGAAATTGTTTTATATGAACATTAAGTGTATAGCTAGAAATATTTCCAAGCTGACACTAATACAACCAGCAATATCATTCATAATCTGAGCTGCACAAAATACCCCAAAAGTAAAAAATTTTCAAAAACATGACCTTCAGTTAATGTTAGCTTGCACATTTCATGATATGAACCAAAGTCTTTTTTAATGAAAAAATACACTTGAAGTTGATGAATGTTGCTTAGAATTTTTTTTAACATTAAACAGCAGAGAGGTTTGCAGAGGAATCTCTGTAAGTGGTTGTCAGACTAATATGCAACACAAAAGAATAGCTAGTACCATGGGTTTAGATTCCTGGTGTTTTCTCACATTAATCAGATGTGAATCTTGTAAATTATTCAGCAATTCCTCAAAAATGTATTATCCAAAGAGAAAACAGCCCTGAAATTAAGTTAGAACACTAGCCATTGCAAACAATTAATATAAACTCTGTATGACCATGTACGATACTGCTGTTTTCTTGGGCAGAGCATGGTGAGTGGTTCTTTGATATGGTAATACAGACAGCAACAAAAGCAAGTGTCAAAATAATCTGCCTAATAAAACCTTTTCCAGGAAATCTAAAATAAAAGGTACCCTCCAACTATATGATATAAAGCAAATTTTCTAGAACACGTTCATTACCATGGAAATGAGAAGATTCTGTATCCACAGTTAGCTCATCCCTTCCAGGAGGACAACTAACTAACATCTGCCATCACCCCTCTCCAGGGGAAAGGAATGTGAGCAGTCTTTTGGATTTTTTTTTTCTTACTGCTTACTCAAACATGTGCAATGGACACAAACAGAGAGACACTGCTGTAGGTTTATCTAAGCAAAGACCAGTCAAAGAAATACGCTACAGTCCTGACAGCGCTTAGCTCATATGTTCTGCAGTGCTTACCTCTCAGAAAGGCTCGTCTCCTCCTCAGATGGGGATGCCAGGGAAGTAAACTATAGCTTTTAGTTCAGAATTTCTATGGCTTTTTGAAAGAGGATGGGTAAGTATAAAAAAAAACCCAAAAGCAGAGAACTAAGTCAACAATCACCACATGAACAGGCTATTTATTGAGACATATGCCTCATCAAGGGGAAAATAGGAAAACTGCTGGCAGAAGGGACACACATTTTGAAATGCTCCTAGAAGAAAAATTGTCATCAATCCTGCCCAGTGAAATTCCATCTTCTGCACAAAGTTAGACAAATGGTAAATTTTCAGGGGATTTAGACTGCTTCATTTAATGCACCTAGCAATAAGTGTTAAAGCTAGGGAACTAGCCTTCTTGGGCTTCTTGCAGAGAGGAAGAAAGAGGGTTTTCCAATGAGTGATTAAAAGCGGTATGCTGACTTAGATTCCTACCTGCAGGCGGTGCAGCCTCAGAGCTCTCTTCCTTTTAACTGCAAGGGTTTCACCTCCCACATCATTCAACATTCACTTACTCACCACTGTCCAAAATCAATATTCCTCAATTTGGAGGTAGCTACCTGGTTTCCCAAGAAAGTTGTGTGCACCCCTTGATATGCAACCACTTGTTCATGCCACCAAATCTGGCAGAGGTCTCAAAACACTGAATTTCTACAAATATTATCAAAGCACATGGCTAGGTAGAGGAAAGAGCCCCTATTACACTACATGCTGCAGCATGAGCACCAGCCTTTTTTAGACATTAAGGGATCCATGCACAAACTCCACCTCCAAAGCAAACTCATAAGAAATCAGGGTTTGGTTTTTTGCTGTTAAGAAATCAGTGCAACCAACAGAGCTGGAATTTTCTTCCACAAAGAGAGGAAATAAAAATCAAACCTCAAATTAAATCTGGAGACTCTGTCTTGCTTTATCTTATAGCTGCCTTTTTTTTTTTTTTCTTATAGATCATGAATTTTGCCTTTCAGTTATCCAGGATTATTTCTTCAAACAGTACTGCCTATCTGAAATAACAGAGACCAATGAGAACTTCAATGCCTGTTTCCAAAGAACTTCAATCTTAGTGAACATAGACTTACTTGGAATGAGAGCTGACTGAGCTGTGATTTATTCAGTATGGCAGTTCATCTTAAAAAAAAATTAGAAAGCAAAGGAAAGAAAACAAAACATGGAAAAGGTTGAAGAGAAATCTATATTTTCCATATTATTCAGTTGAAAAAAAGGAAAAACATTATTTGGGTCTAAACTAAAATTGTTTGTTTGGCTTCAGAATGAAGTGTTTCTGGTTGTGTGTGGGTTTGTGTTGTGAAGAAGGATGGGACAAAAAGTTTAAGATTTTTTTTCATTATTTATCCATATTTTACTGAAAGATGCCATTTCAAAAGTGACAGTCAAAAACTGAGTTTAAAAAGCATAAAAATAAAGTAAAGATTTTCTTTCTAAGGGAAGATTTCAACTTTTTTGAAATGAAACATTTAATTGACATTTGTGCAGGAGGAGAGAGGCTTACTTTCATTCACGCAACCCTGGCCAGGTGAATTAACAGCATTGAGTCCAAAGCCCTACAAATTGAAGAAATTTTCTTAGGAGATTCAATTTTCAGTTAACACCTCTTCTCTCTACCCTGTGTATACTTAATAAGTGGTCGAGGCCAAAGAATATAATGGCTGTGTTTAGCTTCTTTTGCCTTTGTCTTAAGCTACACTTCACTTGCTCCCTTGGCAATACGTCTGCCTGCTTCTTTCATGAAGACATCACTGTTTGGAAAGGACACAGAAAAACCATTTGTCATCCCAGAGGGGCCTGTATCCGGTATCTAGCACTGTTCTCTCACTACTATTAGATCCCAGATTAAATGCAAGGTATCAGCTGCTACGGATGTTTCGTTTGTTTTTTTTCTTCGCAGCCTGTGTCTTCCTGGAACACGGCAAGAGGACAGGACTATTGCAGCCCTTCACTCCCAGGAGCTGTAAAAGGACTTGACATTGGGATGCTCAGAGCCCTTTATGGTCGGAGGCTTCTTCAGCTCCACAAAGCTGTAATTGTTTTTACCCTCAGATTCCTACAGCAGCTCCTTATCATGTTCTTTCCTGTCAGTATTGCTCAGTTTGTTGCTGTCTGGGGATGGGCGAATGCAAGAGCTTTCTACTACTTTTCAAACTTTCTCCCGGGTGAAAGCAGATTCCCTTGTCTTCCTCTGACATTTCAATAGCTTGAGTTGAATCTGGAAAGCCTCTGAAAAATCAGTTCGTTTCAACTAATCACCCAAAAGATTGGAAACTTTTTGAGAATCATCCCAAGCCACAGGGTTTAGCTTTTTCTCCTCAGTCTTTGAGACTTTTTTTTTCTCCTAGACAACTCTCTTTCCCCTTCCACCTCATCTGTTTTCTTTCATCTGAGCTCTGCAGCAAAGGCAAACCTACAGCTTCCTCCGTTCCTATGTTTCATATTCATTTCCAGAAGGAACGCAGGTACTCTGATGTTTGTGCTTAACACAACTTCATGTGCTCTGCCTTGGAGGGAAGCAATACTGGTAAAACCTCAAAGTAGGTAGGATTTGATTTTTCAGCCACCCTCACAAAAGCCTGACCAAAACAATTATCAGTAGCAATAATGCAAATCAAAGAAGCTGAATTAAATTGTTTACCTTCTGGGAAAGACTGGTGCCAGCAGATACCTGAATTAACACGTGGCCAGAAGAGCAATGCAGTTACCCACCTACTAACCCACAAGGGAGTAAATAGTGTTTTGGTAGCATTTAACCCCATCAGGAGGTGAGGCATTTTGTGCTGCTAACATGAGACATACAAGATTTCTAAGCGGCATCTTGTCTGCAGATGGAGCTGACCAGAGCAGAGATTAGATGAGTTGAAGAGCTGGCTTTGTTTTTAATTTTTCTGGTCAGCAGAGTTGCCTCTGAACCGGATCCTCTCAGATGCTCACAACACCATGGAAAGGTCTTGCTCCCCAATACTAGTACACTAGTAAAGTTAATGTTACATGGCAAAACATTGCTTGCTTTCTTTACCTAAGAAAATGTCCACTGAAGGGCAAAACTGCTGAATAATTATTGAGATTTTTTTATGCAAAGAATTAGGGATAAGCATGTATTACTAACCCCTTAAATCCATTATGAAAAATTACTATCTTCTTACAATCCAAATAGTTGGAGGCCTAATTAAATTATCAATTTCTCTTAGCTGACATTCAATGTAGAGCCCTAAAAGAGCTGGTAAAGAAAATACCTTGTCACTCTGCCAGAAGTTCATGCTGCTCAGCATGTCCTGTTATATGTCTTTAATCAGGAATGATGGCTGTTATGTCCCTTTTTATAAGAGAGTCAATGCATTAGACTACCTGTGATTTGGGCTTTATAGTCTTGCCACTGTGGGATATCAGATGCAGCCACATATAGTACATGTGTTCAGGTGAGAACAAGAAGGGGAACGGGGAGAAAACAGCTTAAATATAAAGGAGCTAATATCCACCTGGGTTTCTGCCTCACTCACTTCACTGATCTCAAAAGGGCTGGACGCTGCACAGGATAGGATGGAATTTGCCATGCTAAAGATCACTGTTATACTTTTTAAAAAGAAGGATGATTAGGCATGATCCAGGTTAGACTAAAAAGGTTTGTATTCTATTTCCCATATATGTGGTTTAGCAGAATCTTCCTTTCCCCCTCCTGACTAGTATGCATTTACATGAGGGGATAAGACCCTTGATTTAACAGCAGGGCTAATGACTGACAAAACAAGGTTTTTCTATCAATATTGCCAAGATGAGCTGGATCAGGAAACATGAACTCTGCCCAAAATGTAAAGATTTTAAAAGCTTTCAACATTTTTTTTACTTAAAAGCAAAGGAAGAAAGAGAGAAAAAGAGCACGATCAGGAGATGATATTCAGGGCAGGGATCTGAACCTGGTTTCCCCATAGCTCAGTTTGAATATCCTGGGCTCTAAGCTAGCATCTGTTCTGAGATCTTCCTCCTGTCGGCTGATATGTTTCCACAAAAATTTTCATTTTGATGAATTGCCAAGGAGACAGTTCTGCTGAAAATGCACTTACCAGGTTTGTATTCATCTCCATGGTAATTCACAGGTTTCTAGTTTCTATGCTGGCACTTTTTTTGTGCATCCATCACTAGTACCCACTGCTACAGAAATGATTCCATCTGATCCCAAAGTTGTGATGCTCCTGAGTTACCACTTGCGCTTCAAAAGCCAGAGCTCTTCTCTAGCAGAAGAGTCTGAGGAGGTTTAGCTAAAGCTGGAGGCCTGTGATCTATCACCCCTCCTGAGCCTGGTGTTGGGACATGCTTTCCTGCTGGGGTATGTCAAGTGCCAATGAGTGGACTGAGTAGGCTGAACCATGAATCGTGGCATGGGAAATAATAGTCAAGACTGGCCAGTTTTCCATCTGCTCCAAGGGCCCAGACAAAAGGTTATACTGCAGAGGCAGCATGCTGCTTGCTATTCCACAGTGAGCAAACAGCAGCTGAAGACACCATCTAAGCCTGTTACGTATATTCAAACAGGAAAGAGCGGTCAGAAATTAGGAAAGATAATGCCACTCTCTGGGCAGTTATCACATAGAAAGGAAAGGAAGGGATGAGGTCTGAGCAAGAGTGGCAAAAAGATCAAAAGACAAACTATTGCCAGCAAGAGAGGGCAACTAAATTCCACCTCAGCCTCAGCTGACCCAGCTGCTTCACCAAGGTAGCAACAACCCTGGTTTTCCCTGTGTCCTTCCTGTTTGCCCTTTTCCATGCCCCATTGCACAGGGACATGCAAACTAAACTTCAAAGCTGCGCTAAACACAGTACATCTGCCCATCACATACCCACGTACCTCTGTCAAAGGATTGAGTTCAAGTGTCCTGCAGAGCCCTCTTCCACACAACTTCTACTGATATTCAGGACTGATTAAACACTAGTTAGCAGCTCTAGGAGCTACACAAAGCAAAGATGTCAAGGCTAAAAAGCTTTCAAATGCAGTGAGGAAGTGCTAGAAAGTGTCCAGAAAATCTAGTAAATTGAGCAAAGGGCACTGTCCCATCCCTTCAGCTTTGCAAGTTGATTCAGAACTTCCCGGAGCCCCTTTCAGGCAAATTACACATTGTACCCAAAATTGCATTTGAAAGTTTTACAAGTGGATATTAATCAACATGTCAGCTACTAATGTTGAATCACTGACTTCAAATCAGAAAAAGTGCTGTGCTCAGAAATTCTAAAGGATGTTTCCAAGAGCCTTAGATCAAGATAAAAGAAGCTGGAATAGTTTTAACTGTTATTATATTTTCACTGCTAGAAACTAAACTGAAAGTTTGGTGATACAGTAGAAAATTATAATTATAAAAGCCAAGAAATAATAAAAACCAGGGAAATAGGTACCCATCCAAGAGTTCTGCCAAAATAAACTACAAAGCCCTAAAATTACATTAAGATGCTTGCAACTAGCATAAGAATATAATGTATCCACATGTGAGGTCAACTTAATACATGGAGAGCAAGAGATCTTTCTCACTAAGCTTCATACCAGGCTGGACAAAGATTTGAAATGAGTAGCAACTAGCTGCATTCTTTGCTTTTAGCAATCCTCTTTCACTCCCTCTAAACATTCCTCTTCTAAACAAAAAACTCTAAATTCTTTTGACTGGCAGATCACACACCACAGCAAGTCAATAGAAATGTTTGCTTTCCTTCATTATCTTTCCTTCTACAAAGTGTAGTGCTAGGATGCTGAATTCAGTTATGAAAATAAATGCATCACTTTTTAATCTGTGACTAAAGCATGAAGAAGTTTAATATCAGACACCAGCAAAATATACGGTGAGGGTTTAGTCATGCACTTTGATACACATGAATCAAGAAGGCTCTTTCTACAGACTATTATAACAAGCTGTGTGGTTATAAGTTGTCAAGCCTTAAAACACAGAATCAAGGCCCCAAAACAAAACAGACACAGAGATGATAGGAGTGGAGAGTAAGAGAAGATGCAAAATATTTGCAGCAGGATCAAACAGAAGAAGTTGCACTGTGTTAGAAGGAGCCTCTGTTTCAAGACAAATATGTAACAATACTCAGAGGAACACAAAAAAGAAAGGCCTGGCTTTTCTCTTGGTCCATTTTATTGCAAAAGTGCCACTGACACACAATTCAAATCTCCAGACTTTTCTGACACGCATTCTGGCTAAGACTGACACTAGGAGTAAGACTACTTTTAGCAAGACTGGAGAGCGCAGCAGCATGATATACTTGCAAAGCTAATGAGCAATAGCAACCTACAAACTGGAACACTATTGGTTTTAACTCTAAGAAATGTACTCGGGGGATACAGGCTGGTAGGTTAAATAAAGGAAATGGCATTCCCTTTCTCTAGATAACAGTGGTGATGACTACCTGCAGCATTTCTTATTTAAATTTTATAAAACTTGCACCTATAAGGGATTTTGAAAGTAGGGCAGTAACAAACATTAAAGCATTAGGCTCACTTATTATACCTGATAACTGAACTGGCAGTAAACAGTACAGATGATTAAAGGCATACAGGTTACAGGAGCGTTAAAGGAGATACCAAGATTACATTTTAATTTGATTAAGACTTTGTGAACACCAGCTTTATCAAGGGGACCAATTTTGTGCATTTCTTTCAGCATATGTCTGTACCAGATAAGGAGACGAACACCATAATCAGAGCAAATACAGTGTAGATTTTGCAGGGACATGTGAATTGTATTGTTCCAAAGCCATTGTGTTTCACTCAGCATTAGAGTTAAGAACACAAGAGCTGCAAAAGAAACACACTGCAAAATTACTTTTCGTAAGCATAGATGTATAAATCCCTGGGTTATGATTGCCACCTCTGAAACCCATGACCAGTCTGATACAGCCACAATATCTCAGTTACTGAGCACAGTGACACACAGATCTGCGTCATTACTGCATGAGACCCACTGAGACCCCAGTGATTTCACACAGATTGTGGCCCTCCCTTTCCTCCTTCCCCTGTGAGCAGTCCTCAAGTCAGGATTTTCACAGGACAGACAAGGCAGAAATGAGCAGTGTTAGGAAATCAGTGTTTCTGTCACTCTTAATGTAAGTCTTGAAACTACATGGTCTTCTAAATGGCAGAGAAAAACAAATGGCAGCCCTCATTCCCAGCCTGAACAATGATGCAGGTGTCAGAACATCTATTCTGACCTGTGGGGCAGCAAACATTCTTCTGGGTATAGGCACCTACATCCCTTCACAGCCACAGGAGAGATAGACAGGCGAGCAAATAAAAATTAATCATTCGTTAAAGTAAGGTGCAGAGTCCAGCTGATTAATATGGAAATGGAAGCACATACACCCATAATTTGGTGAATTAGATGTTTGCATCAGTAGGTCCTTTTCAAAGACATGTAACCGTCTGACCATCATGAACAGCAACATGCTTTTCACATCTACATGCCTGTCTGGTGAAGGACCCAAAGCAAAAAAGCAGCATTCAGCACAACAGCAAGACATCTTGGTGTCGGAGAGGGATGTTAATATAGCATGCCCATTACTCCAATTTAACCTGCTAGATTTATCTGAGAAGACGTGTGTTCAAAGGAAGATCACACAGGGAACTGCCCACGCCTGCCCCACTGAGCTAATAAAAAATAGGTTTGTGATTCCATGACCATATTTGTTCCATTCAACCTCTTCCAGGTGTTGTGGCAAAATAATGTGACATCTTTTCTGAAAATAATGGCAGTAAAAAGAAATTAAGTGACATGCTCAAAACCCCATAAAGCACCAAACAGCAGAAGCCAATAAAGAATGCATAATACCTACTTCATAGTCCCACGCACTGCCTATCCCCCTTATCCTGCAATTCTCACTTCAAAGAAGCTCAAAATACCTCCCTGACTGAAAATAATTTCCAGACTTTGCACAGAGATTATTTCACCCATCAGTAAAAGGCAGTCATTTCTGAAGTAGCATTTAACAGAGCACGGCAGCCTGGAACAAAAGGTGAAGAATAACTTATTTAAATGAAATGTGGGAGGAAATCTAGAAAGGCAGAACTTTCCTTTCAAAATTAGCTCAGGATATTGGGTTAAAAAAAATTCTGTACGTTGTGAAAATTACAACAAGCCGTTGAAAGAACAAGATCTGAGATGTTTCACGAGTTGACCAATCCATCTCCCCCCACCATCCTGATATAGCAACTGCATATTAACTCCAGTGCTGAAGGATTTTAGCTAGAAAGCCACCAACTGCAGCTCAAAAGCATTGCTTGGTGACCCCTCATCCAACACTGACTAAGCTAATACAAATAGCCTGGGGAAATCAGGCAACAGGCAATGCAAAGCATAACAAGACTGTCATTTATATGGAAGTTCTTCCTACCAGCAAGGTAAAGGTTCATCTAACATTTCCCCACACAAGCATGAGTCTGCTGACCTGAAGCAAAACCCCATGGTTTGTTCTCGGGAAGCTATTTGTCATGTTGAAATGTGCCCTGGATTCTCTCTAACATGTCCCTCTCAGCGTAGGTGTGGGAGCACACTGTGGACAGCTGTCTGGCCTGGGAATCCTTCCCTTAATAAACACACTTACTGCACAGAACAGCGTTTCAGCAGCCTAGAGTCATTCCCATCTGTCTGGATGGCATTTTTCCCTGCACCCCTATTAACAGATTTTTGCTAAGGGATACAGCTACCAGGCTGTTGAGGGGCTTTGCTAGTCATCCCATTGCATACAGAGTAAGACATTTCTATTAAAGGCACTCTCTGTGCCAGGAACCAAGGGTTGGCATCACATCCTCTGAGACTTTCTCACACCTGCTATCTAACGCAAAAACCACCATAACTCAGCAGAGAAGAAGGTGGTACAGAGCTCATGGCCACCGCAGGCTGCCAACAAGACAGCTTGCGTTGCCTCACATGACTAGAAAAGCCATGAAGGTCAAGTCATCCAACTGCCTGAAGACCAACAACGGGAAGGAACACACTATGAAAGGTTCCGATATGAAATTTCATCACATAGCATCATGAGAGACACAAGTTTTGGACATTAGAGTTAATTGCACAGAGCTGATCCCACACAGGAAGAAAATGAAAGATGCAGCAAATGGACAATCACAGGACATGAAAATAACACACTTTTTTTTTTCCTTTACAAATTCCGCATTCTCAGTATTTGAATGGCAAAGCCAAAGAAGGGAAAGCTCTTCCTTGCAGTGGTAGTTTCTATGGTACCCAGACAATTGTCCATGCTGTTATTTTAGGAATTCTCTGCCACTTTTCTGTTACATTGAGATTTTGTGGAGCGATGAGGAGTTGCAGGGTACAAAGCCTCTGGCAGGAGCTGTTTGACACCTCATGAGGTTTGCCCTTCTGAGCAGTAAGAGCTCCGACAAGTTGACTTGTTAATGATGGCTGCTTGCTGTCAGCTTACACAGCTTCCCCCAGCCAGGGAGCATGAAAGGGGGTTGCTTGGGATTTTGTCCCATGAAAGCTGGAGCTACTTCAGGGACAATTTTAGGGCAGAGTGAAAGATAGATTAAGTTATCACTCTGTGTTAACAGGAATAGGTGTCTTAAAGATGTTCATAGTCATCAATGTTAGAAATATTTTCATACAAAAAAATCCCAAACCCAAAGCAGTAACAGTCTGCTCACTTAATTCTTTGCTTATCTTGGATATTCTCAAAGATAATTATCCTTGCAAAAACATCATTTATTGAGGTTTTCCTCTCCCAACTAATTTATCCTGACTGCTCTTGTAATGAAATTAAAATCTCTTTCTCTATTTAGGATTTAAAATAATCTATTGCCTGAAACCAGCCATCAGAAATCCACATTATAATTTTGCCTGAAGAGTAAAGAGGACTAGATAAAGAGAGATAAGTCCCTTCTTTAGGATACAATTATCTTTCATAGCTTAAAAAAACAATGGTGTAAGAAATCACGTATTATAAATTATTAAATACTGCAACATGAAAATCAGCCTCTAACAAAAACCTACTCCAGAGAATATTCCTGAATACCAGCATCATCACCTTCTCACATGATCAGAATTCAGGATTTGTGCATCCATCCACATGAGGTGTTAACTATCCTAAGTAAAGCTGATAATGTTTCTGTCTTGCAGCAATAACAGAAGGTAGATCACTCCATTGGCAGCCTCAGGAATGAACTACATCCTCAAGTTATGATGTTGCAAGTTAATTTCGTGACTTTCATGGCTGGAATATAACAACATTATTTTATAATTAATACTGTTTGCTTTGTGTCAAAGCCTGGACTCTTTTCCCATGAAAATAACAGGTGAGGTGTTTTTTAAAGGCTTTATCTTACTATTGGTGGGGGAAAAAAAAATCAGTTCAGTTCCAGCTGTCAAAATAACATAAACTGCTAACATTGCCAAAATAATTCTTACATCTTTAACTCAACTGAGATGAAAAAGATAAACATCACAAATCACTTGTTTTATAAAATCCTTATCTGTGTTAGAAAACAGTTCTTTATACTAGGTCTTTCCTGACTTTGTCTTGGCCTACATAATTCTCTTGGCCTTAACAGAGAATCTTTTTACTTAGTTTTAACATGCCATTAGAAAGCTCAAGTAGCAGGCATCACACAGTGATTTACATGACCAGATTTACTGTAAGTATATGTTCAAGTAGACATCATTCAGTAGCTTCACATAACAAAACTTCAATGGTTATGATATCAATACGCATAACATTATCACTTCAGAATCACAGAAAAAAAATAAGATTGAAGGAATCTTTAGAGGTCTCCAACCCACTCTCCTGCAGAAAACATCTATCTGACTGGGATGGGAAAAATCCCATTTCTTAAAGTTCACCAAATTTGGTGCTGGCCAACCAGGAAGAAGTCCCCTGGGACACAAAACCCATCATATTCAGCCATCTCTAACACTGACAAAACCAGTATGACTAATAAAAATACTAACAAGTGTTTCTTTTATCAAAATTCATCAACAAAGCTAGAATTGAAGCTGGGATCTTTCAGATAATTTTATAACAAACATAGTGGCTGTGACTCAGCTGTGGTTAGCACACTGTGGTACTCACAGCATACCCTGGCTTCCCTAATAGGACACGGGTCTCTCTAGTTCTTGTGTCATATGTCCTGGCCCCATCCAGATGTATTACAGAGAATCTGAAATGCCACTAATCTGCTATATTAAGTCTGCTTCACTGAATCCTGAATACACATCATGTGTTTGTTAACAACTTGCTTCTTGCTTGGACTAATGGGACAAACTCACCTAACATCCAGCTCTGGATATCTACAGTTTATATTTGCTCAAATAATTGAGCAAATGTGAATTTCTGACCAAATATATACATATATCAGGGGCTTTCAGTGTTTTATTTCATAATAATAAGGCAGTGAAATCTTAAGTAGATCTTATGCGTAGGCTTCAAATTCTAATGTTTCACAGACAGGATATTTAGTGCATGGTGGTGTGTGTGTACATCTATTGCAATCCACAGACTCACTACTGATGATAGTGAAGGAGTTCTAAGTGCCCCAAGTCCTTTCCTTCCTCATTTTTTACAAGTGAAAAGCAAAATGTTGTAATAGGCACTTCTCTGAAACAGCTTCTTAAAATAGTATTTGTAAAATGGCCTTTGGAGGATTGCTGAGGTTAGGAGAGAGAGAAATTTGGCAGCATGAAATAAAAACCCAAATAAGGGCTAGAAGAATGATTTCTATGTCTTTCTTAAATGCAGATCTGACCGAAGTTATACATCACTGTGCTGTTCGTACTTAACTTCAAAAAACAAGCAGCAATGAGCTTGTGCCTGTCTCCACCAGCTGCACAGAGCCCTTAGCGTTTTCACTTGATTTTTTTTCCGCTTCATATTCTGCATATTGCATATCCAAGTCCTCCAATCCCCCAGGAGCCCTGTCGCCCTTCTTTCACCTTCTTGCAGCTGCACTCAAAGGCATGTGCAACCATCAGCCAGAGTTTCGCAGTTACATGAACCAGATGGAACCGCTGGTTAAGTTCATGCTAGTGTCACACATGATTCAACTCAGAGCCCAGTAATTAGACCATCTCCTGCTTCTGCCTGCATTTCTCACTGTCGGAGATACACGGCATTTTTATAATATTTGGGCTGCCTCCCTAGAGGGTGTCCCTAGAGAAAAACTGCCAGCATGTACACGGATACCAATAGCCTCTTAATGTTCAGTGCAACAATGCCAATTCATACTAGCAAAGGAATTGGTGCAGTCACTTCAGTCAGGTCATCTCCACTTTAAATACAGAAGCGAACTTAATAACAAATTAACTCTCTGAACTGCCTTAGCCTTCGGCCCCTTCCAGCAATCCTTTACTCCTTTGCAAGGGCACTTACTACTATGGTTTCTTAGCATGGTTTTATATTATTTGAAGACTGAAAATGATTTTGAAAAACATTTTGAAAAGGCAACCTCTCTTCGAAGAAGCATTTCTCTTCTCTTGGTAAAACTGCTACTAAATATAAGCAATGCTGTCTTCGAAAACCTACAGAGAGCTAGGAAATGAGACATGATTCCTTAAATATAGCTTCCTATTTCTGAAGTGTACCTTTACCTAATACGTCCATAATGGCTAGAAAAGAATAGGACTGTGTAGGCACTTGAGCAGTGCTAGAAATGGGGAGGAGGAGGAGGTGTTGCTTGCCTAGATTATTTCTAATAATGAAAAGATTTTCATGCAGCCTTTAACCTACTAGAAATTGTATAATATATATTAAGTCTCCTTTTTTCAGATCTTCATAATCCATCCAATGAAAGTAATGCTATTATCAACTGTCATTGGAGAGTTAATGACAAATTTTGTAATGGATTTTTTTGAAATATTATCCCTCACAAAGATGATCATTACTTCCTTCTAACACCATTTGTGTTAGTTCCTTCTTTAAATTGCAGATTCTCCCAGGAGCATAGCTTAATTCTGCTGGCCATACCCCACTGCTAACAATGACTGTGTCAGAAGTGCATCTCTTAGGACTTAATACATAAATTCAGACACACAGGATTCTGACAGAAAACACAGTTTAAAAAAAAAAAAAAAAAAGATTTTTTCATGACTAAATGTTTTTTGGGGTTTAGGGATTTTTTTTTTTCCAGTTTTCCTGTCCAGAAGTGTTTTGATTCCTAAACACAATATTTCAATTTAGGTCAATTCTACCCAAACTGCACTTCATTATTTGCTGTGTCTTGAAACAAGCCATTATAATGCTGTGCAAGTCTTACCATACCTGTTAAAGCACTTTGCATCATTAGTTCCAGCAATCAAACAAGTAAGGACTAGGATCTGATGTGACCACAGGCTGCAAGTACCAAGAGAGAGACAGACAATCAATATTTCTGACCACGGAGGATATTGCAGCTAACCAATACAAAACACATTTCCGTGGTTGGAAATCAAAAGTGGGAAAAAGACTTGAGGAGAGAGACATACTGTCAGCTACTTACTGACTGGTAAAGATGGCCAATTTCTTGAAGTTTTTCACTCAAGACTGAGTATCTTTCTAGAAGAGACACTAATTTTTGTATGAATTACCAGATAGGATTCCACACAGCATGTGCAGTACAGGGCGTCTGGAGTGACCGTGGGGGTGCCTTCTGTCATTCGTATCTCTAACTCATCACAGCTTTATCGCCCTCCCCCATTTGTAGCAAACTGCCTCCATGTTGAAGATGTCTTGACTCATCACATCCAAAGTCACCTGTCAAGCTCCTACATGTATCTCTTTATTCAAAAGGGCTTGGCAGAGACGAGGACTTCCCTGAAGCACCAAAGCCACCTATCCCTCTCTCACTCCCTCTATCCTTCTCTCTTGGTCTCAAACATTGCTGCCTTCAGCGCAGTGATATCTACCTGAATTGCTATGACATCCTATTCTTCTTCCTTCTCTTTTTCAGTTCTCCTCATTTGGTCCTTCACATAAAAGTGATAGGCTGCATTTTTTATTTATTTATTTTGCCTGAAAGTTATGAGCATGTAAAGTTTGACTGCAGTCTGAATTTCAGAGGCAACTTTTGCAAACGGTGCTATAGCTTTTCCTCTCCTGCCCAAGTCAAACATCAAAGGCATTTGAAACATATTGCCAATTATAAGACTGCTTACAAATGCCATATTAATGTATTCTGAAGCACATTCCAAATAGCATTTGTAGTGGATTAAATAAAAAGCAGCCATCGTTTTCTCTTTAGCTATATGGGCAGATTCACCTGCTGTTCCCTGTGCAGCAATGAAATTCACAGTGATAAACAAAAACTCCCAAGTTGAGACAAGATGTCTCATTACCATGGAGATAACGCGGTCGATGCTGTTAGAATCTCAGTCTCTATCTACATCCGATGACTTCTGGGAAGGAACAAATTACTAGAAATCAAACAGCTCCACCACAGTCTATTGAGATACAGTCACCAACAAGGACCAGATGAAAAATTTTAGCTCTTTTTATCAATGAAAGACATAAAACCAGAGCTTGCTGTGCCGCCTTGACGGCTTATCACAGACAATCTGCTTAGATAATATGTACTTGGTTCAGCTGGTGATTTCGGCTCAGAGGACTCTCCCCAGACTCACAGACTTCTTATTTCAGGATTGAACTTCTATCTGGAAAGTGTTTGAGTGTGACTTTTTGCACATTGCCTTTCCCAAAGCCAGAGGCCAGGCTCCACTTGGCTAGGAGGCCCTGGACTCTGGGATATGATTAGGTAGCACATACTGTGTGCACCTTCTTCAGTTTTGAGGGGAATTTTTTTTCCCCCTCAACTGACAGAGTTGATGAGTGCAATATCTCAAAGAAAACTTGAAACTAAATTTCCATTCTAGACAGAGGAGAAAGCTGAACAAGGGAGAAAACATGGATCAACACTCATAGACTTAAATATGACCTCCTAAGGTCCCTTCCAGCCAGGGTTATCCTATGATTCTCTAATCACTTCTAAATGCAAAAATCCAGGGTAGGAAAAGGCTTCCTTCTTGATTCCAATTTATAGCACTGTGACTGTTTTGCAAATTATGCTTTTTGATAGTTATGCTTTCTGGTGGTAACTAATTTATGAACCGAAAAATCAGGAAAAGATTTCTCTCCCTTCACTACTAACACCACCTGGCTTCCTAAGCTACAGACACTGATTCACATCTGTTTATAGGTCTCTCACTCAGTCCTGTCTGCCTCCATTTGTGTTATCCCTCTGTACCTTCCAATCGGCAGAATGGAGAAGGAAAGAAAATGCCAGTAGCAGAAAAGCCTAGATATTTGTTTCTCAGTACAATCTTTCTTCAAGGAGCAGCAAGATCTTAGGCTAAAGACTGTCACAGCTTTCATCAAAGTTGGCTTTAGTTAGAAGCATTGTAACAATAACAGCAGATTTACTAGGCTTGCACTGCACAACCTAGAATTTTCTAGAATTCAGTTACTTCATTACCAAACAACTTGTTTTGTCAGTTGGCTGTCCTTTGTTTCAAGGCACACCATTAAATTTAACCCAAGATACCCATATTCCAGAATGACAGGCTATTTCTATCATCGCACTTGCTTTACAGCAATAAATTCCTAGTAGGAATCACAGAACTGATGAAAGATGTGTTTCTGTCCATTAGAAACAACCCAATCCCATAATACGTATGCCACCTTCCAGAGTAATTCTTTTTACAACTCTGATTTAGGCCTAGTAAGACACAGACTCCCTTCTTATAGACCTTGTCATGAAGAAGATGTCAAGCTGCCTGTTGGCTGCATCACATAACCTATTACAAAGACTTAAGAAGCAATACATTATCTTCAAACTACCACAACACCATTTCCTTGTGTTGTAACTGTGGTGCAGTCACTGCATTTCACGCAGAAACATCGTCCTTTTCCCATCCACTCACTACGACATTCCCCTTGCCCACCTGCCCTTACAAAACACCAAGCAACCTCCCTGCTTCCAGCCTATTTCATTCCTTCTGCCACCACAGGAGGTTTTCAATGACACCTGGCAGCTCGTTGTGCAGCAAGAGCTCAGCTCTGAAACATCACAACCCTTTAAGTTCAAGAGGTATCCCACAATGAAATACCACAGCGCTAAATCACACAGTTCAAGTCAGAACGATGAGTAACAGGTTTCTCTCCATCATACAATAGAACTCAGTTAAATCCAGACATGGGGCAGGGAAAAAAAGTTGTCTTTATGAATAAGTCCTCCTGAGCCAGCTCTGACCTCCCAGCCCAGGGCAGGAGGGCAGTGAGGCTGTGCTGGAGTGTGCCTGGCTTACACAGCTCTGGAGCAGACCCCTGGGTCACACAGTGCCCCTCCAGGTACACGCAGCTCCTGGGAATGGCATAGGAATAACACTGACTCTGGGACTACCTTTGGGTTGTTTCCTACAGCTCCTGCATGATGGCAGTTCAGTCATAAATATAACACAGTACAAAGCTTTTTAAGTCTCTCTATTCTGCTCTGACCCTCTTATATACGAACATGAGTACATCAAGCACACATTGAGAAATTCCCTCCCACTAAATAGGCAGATTTTGAACAATTCAAACTTGGGACAAAACTCTGCTCAGCCTGCCTGATAAATTATCTAGCAGGGACAAAATTTCTCCAAGCTATTTTATTTTTATGTGTTTTCTTCATTTCTTTATGTGTTTTCTTTATAGGTTCTTCTTAAAGAAAGATGAGTAGCAAAAATATTTTCCCATTTTATGTCATAAATATTTTAGTAATATGGGTGTATATATCAATAACACAGGTATATAATAGAAGCTGTCTTTGGTTTATTTATTAACATTTACCAATGCTTTAAGAATCCATACTCAGAATGTGATTACAGGTTGATTGTTTTCTTTATCATCTTCAATGACATTGACTCTCTATTAAAGTTAAATTTTATTCATACAATCATAGAATAGTTTGGGTTGGAAGGGCCCTCTAAAGGTCATCCAGTCCAACCCCCCTGCCATGGGCAGGGACATCTTCAACTACATCAGGTTGCTCAGAGCCCCGTCCAACCTGACCTGGAATGTTTCCAGGGATGGGGCATC
>NW_008795492.1:4815559-4826266 GCF_000699145.1 Aptenodytes forsteri | reverse complement strand
GCTCCTTGTTCATCCATGCAGGCCTCCTGGCGTTTCTGCCTGACTTCCTCTTTGGTGGGATGCATCGCTCCTGAGCCTGAAGGAGGTGATCCTTGAATATTACCCAGCTTTCTTGGGCCCCTCTTCCCTCCAGGGCTTTGTCCCATGGCACTCTACCAAGCAGATCCCTGAAGAGGCCAAAGTCTGCTCTCCTGAAGTCCAGGGTAGTGAGCTTGCTGTGCGCCCTCCTCGCTGCCCTAAGGATCTTGAACTCCACCATTTCATGGTCACTGCAGCCCAGGCTGCCCTTGAGCTTCACATTCATACTTGCATCACAGACTGATTTATTTATGATATATCAATTTACAGACACAGGAGAGCACTGCAAAGAAATGCCCAGAAAGCATAAAGTGGTTGTACTGAAAATGACACCATAAGTACTGGGCAGAAAAATCACAACAGAAATAGTGTGGAGAAAAGTAGGGAAAAAAAAAATCAAGCAAACAACGAAGATCAGCTGACCAAAATACTGTACTGCAAAGCTTGCATCTTGAAAAGAAGTCTTTTAGGTGAGCTGGCTCCATGGAAAGGTGCCATGAGCTGAGAAGACTCAAGAAATGCAAATTCAGATGGACTCCTGAGATTATTAAGAATTGCCACAACCTCAGTTATCATTGAAGGTACAAGACAATATAAGATTATTCAATGACCTTAATTTTACAAACAATTTCTAAGACCTAGATGAATATATGTGTTTACATGGGTTTTTCCAACCATTCAGTTTAAAAATTTTGGAATCTGAAAGTGGGGGCAGCTGAATCCATTTCACTTCAATTTGTATATGCGATTGAAATTGTATTCAGAAATATTCCATTCACTAGATGCACATGGATATGGACACTTCAGGAGGTGGAACTGGAACTTATCTACCCCTGTCTAGACTTAGTGTGTGATTTTGATCAAGAGCCTTTTGAAAGCAGTAGGAATTGGAGATTTTGGTGCCTCCAAAGAAGAGTGCCCTGGCTGCTCTGAGACTCAATTTAAGTCTAGGTTTGTGTGAAAATAACTTCCTTAATTATAGGGTCATTGTGCAGATAAATTTCTTAAAACTGTGATTAGCTAAAATGTTGTGATGATAATTACTAGATATAGATTAGTTGTGAATAAGCTTCTGAATAGAATCTGCAGCTTCTGACTGGACCCTCAGCCCTTTTTCTTCACTTAATTTTAAGGTTCACAAACCAAATTCTTTCTCAGTTACTCTAAGGTGAATATGGAGTAACTCTAGAAATAATCTTTTAGTTCCTGAAATCTTGTTCTTATACCAAGTACAGACAACTATATCCAAGAGGACAGCAGAGTGCCTATAATTGCTAATGGAAAACACCCCTAAATTTTTAGGATATGAAACACCAAAAGATTCCAAATCTGAAGCCAAGCTAGGTTTTAGAGAGTCTTTCAGAAACCTTGGCTCTGAAATTATAAAGCTAACATTAGATACTGGAATCTATATAAGCTATACCAGGTTTTCTTTTATAGAGTCCATAATAAGAAAAATCTGATGAGGATAAGCCAAACAATCCCTACTTAAAGATAACTTCTCCAACAAACATAAGTTCTAAAATTCACCTGTAGAATTGTCTCATCTGCTTCACACTCAAACTTTTGAACCAAAAATTCCACCACTGACAATCCCCAGATTGTTGTGGCGAGATTTTTCTCTAAGCACTAGGAAAGCACTTGACCACATGGACTAGCAGTCCATATTCCTTGTCAAAGAGTCTTGGGTGCAATTCTAAGCATGCACATTTACTGTTCTGAAACCACAGGAATCTGTCAGCAAAGGATAAGTGATGACATTATGTGACGGGTGCACTCGACCCCTTCACCAAACTAGCAGTAGTTTGGTACAGGCTCCAAAGGAGGCAAAGGCCTGAGCCGTAGCTGGGCCAAGAACTCCTCTAGTCTCAATCTGTTCTCTGAAAACCCACAAAGGAGTAGAGTGACACTGAACATCGATACATACGAGCTTGGAACACCGATCATGCGATTAACGGGTAGCTTTTCCAAGACTCATTTATCAAGGAAGAAAGTTGTGGGTACAAGGAGTCTCACGCCTACCTTTCCATCACATGTGATTTGACTACGAGCCAACCACTTTACTCCACAAATATGATAGCCTAAGTGAGCCTTCCTTGCGCTCTCCCTGCTAGGCAGTGTGGCTGCATGGTGGTGATCTCCCCTTGAGCTAGGAGACCTCTCAAGGCTACTCCTCGAGGCAGAGAGACCTTTTACCAACAGCAGATCTTTGGATAAGTCCAATTTGAGCTCTCCCTGAATTGCAGCTGGACTGCACGCCAGGTGACTCTTCCCTTGAGCAGGGACACCTCTCAAGGTTTGAGATTCCTTACCTGAGACTAACAGATCCTTCCTTGCCCAAGGCGGAGAGATCCCTTACTCACAGCCAATCCTTGGTAAGTGACTGATAGTATGATGAATTAATATTAATGAAACATTACTAATTCATGTAGTTTTAAATATTAATTATTATAAACTTTGTACAGATAATTCCATTAGACATAGACCGTTGTCCAAGTCTGAGACTAAGATTGGACCTAGCCGCACCTAAGCTCCATCAGGAGTTTAGAAAGCAAGGGGGTCCACTCTGAACCTCATGACTCAACAGGAGGGTCTTCCTTACCCTTTTCATCTCCCGTCTGTGTGAATCATTCTAACTTGATTCTAACTCAATTTTCCTTTGTATGTTTCTTTCATGCAGTATTTAATAGAGTGAACCTTGCTATGGAACTTTGTTAAGTCACGCTTTTACAACATCATATTAAAAACCACTTTTGCTAATACCTTTGAAGGTGATCCTTTAAGCGATCTAAATCACTCATTCGCAACAAATTAGCATAGTCGACAGGTTCCTAAATCAGGATTTGCAACACACTAGAAAGAGGTAGATCAAAACTATTTCACTCCTGTCTTCAGATAAATGCTGCCAAGCATTAATTATTATGATACATTAACATCTCCCCCACTTTCATTACAGAGATATTAAAATTAAAAGTCCATTTTTGGCAATACACTTGATAATTACTGACATCAAATTGCAATGAAAAAGCTCAGAGCCATTCAAGGATATACTCTATGGTTCAGACCCATCAAAGTTGACGCAAATCTTACTAGTGAGTCAGATACTGAATAGTCAAGCTAGAACTACATGAACATGATTTATTCTTGTTCCATTCAGGCACAAACACATTTTTCAATAGGACTTACCTGTTCTCTTAGTCTTACAAAATAATGTACGAATTAGGATAAATCAGAATATGTTCTCCTAAAAATGTTATTTCTGCAGTGCTGGATACACCCTAAATAATGAAGCTGGTGAAGGGTCTGGAGAACAAGTCTTATGAAGAGCGGCTGAGGGAACTGGGGTTGTTTAGCCTGGAGAAAAGGAGGCTCAGGGGAGACCTCATCACTCTCTACAACTACCTGAATGTAGTAAGGTGGGTGTCGGTCTCTTCTCCCAAGTAAGAAGCAACGGGACAAGAGGAAATGGCCTCACGTTGCACCAGGGGAGGTTTAGTTTGGATATCAGGAAAAATTTCTTCACCAAAAGGGTTGTCAAGCATTGGAACAGGCTGCCCAGGGAAGTGGTGGAGTCACCATCCCTGGAGGTATTTAAAAGACGTGTAGATGTGGTGCTTAGGGACGTGGTTTAGTGGTGGACTTGGCAGTGCTAGGGTAACGGTTGGGCTTGATGATCTTAAAGGTCTTTTCCAACCTAAATGATTCTATGATTCTGTATTTGCTTACTAGGAGTGAAAAAACCATTGCCATTTTTAGTATCAATTTCAAATCATAGCATGCTTCAATATCCAATAGTATCTGACATCATAGATGTCTCTTTAGTTGCACATTTTACATACCGTGCCAGTTAGAAGATGTACATTTTTGTATACAATATATAACCATTGCACTTACACAAATACATGAGCTATGAGCTCCTTCTCTTTGCTTATTATGAAGTCCAGTTTAAGGTCTTCTTACACACCTCTGGTTTATGCCAAACATGATTCTCTTACACAAACTAATAAATACTCACTAGGCAGGAAAAGTAGTCATCAACTGTTCTCAGCACTGTTTTGAGGTTTTGCACATTACCATTACAAAGAGGAAAAGGGAGTTTGGGGCTGAAGCAAAAAAAAAAAAAAGAATAAAACTGGTAGCATTGCCTGGTATCAGATGCTGATTAGCATAATGCCTTAATCTCTTCTTGCTTACGGACAGTCTGGCTCCTTGCCCACTTGAGCATTTTCTTGCTCCACGTGGTCACCTAAATCATTTGATCTTGGATGTTTCTGGAGAGCAACAGACCATAAAAGTGTATTCTGGGAATCCTGAGATGCAATAATTACTCTGCCTCTGCTACGCTGACCTATCTCACCAATTACTTTGGCACATTAATACCTGCTGTTGGCACTCTGCTGATAGAGCAGGAAGATCAAGGTACCATCTCACATGCAGGCTGCTAGTGCAACAAAGCCAAGTACTTCTTTTTCCAGTCTCCTCATCAATAGAAATCTCTAATTACTAATCGATCAGCCAGCTCAGCCTAACACAACAACTCAAACCCCTCTTGCAGTCATTGTCTCGACAGGCCCTTTTATACAGTAGCTGTCATGTAGTCAAATACAGATTTTAGCTGCTGTTCACGCTGCAGCCATGGAGAAGGTTTCCACGATTCAGCCATTACTTGTTCTCACTATGGATTCTTTTCCTTTTTAAAAGCAAAATACAGGTCTTCCTCATTTCTGAATTGAGGCTGCCACTAGCATTGCCAATCCTCTGACCCATGACGCTTCCCCCTAAATATTTCCACGTCAGTCATGCATTCAAATCTGTATCTATCCATCCATCTTCATGGCACTTGTTCACTGCTCAGGGGAAAAGTGATTTTTATTTTTCATTTGATTGATGTTGCAATGTTCAGGATGAGAACGCATGATTAGAGCAAATTATACAGCGGACAAGGATTCTTCCTCAGTTACCTGTTTCCTGAATACAAAGGAATAGCAACATTCATACGCCACAAAAAGGAGCTATGTCTGCACCATCCTCTGCTGAAATCTACCCAAGGATTATACAGGCTATGCAGCACTTCAAAAAACATCTAGGGTGGTATAATCTGCAAAGGCACTCACCCTTTTCAAAATGTTACACATTCCTTGCGTGAAGAATCAGTCAGAATCTGAAGACAGATGATGAAAAGAAACCTCAGCACCAGCAGTTCTGAATGTGAATAATTTAATTTGAAAAACTGTTGGGGGGCAGAGGGGTGGTTTGTTTGTTTCAAAGTTTAAAAAGAGTCTTTAATTTGAAAAACATTGATTTCAATATGGTCAGGATTTCCCCCTAAGATTCCATGAATTAAAAGTCTTTAGCCTGGAAATATTATCTCCACAAGACAGGCAAGGCTAAGCATCACATATTTCTGTTACTACTCTGTGTCACACCCCTCTCTTCATGGACTCTGAAGGTACTGTACCACTTTTCTGCGAGAGAATTGCTCTGCTATCGAACAGTACTTTGCTGGCTGTAGTGGAGCACTCCGCTACTTTGAGCTCATCGGCTAAGCTACACATCCTTTTCGGGAATATACACTGAAACAGTAGCAATATATCAAATTTTTTTTTTCACTGGTTTAAAATATCCATGTACAGAACCATCTTGCAAAGCTGAGACTAGTGTTGAAAAATTAAAGCAAATTAACTGACTGGAATTAACTAATCCTCTTCAGTATCACCAAATAATCTTCTACAATTCCAGATATGTCCATCTTGACAAAAGCAATATACTCTCTCCTACATGAGCTCGAAGTAAGATGGGAAAGACAGAAACAAATACTTAGCTTTTTTAATTTTTCTTTCATATGATGATCTCACAGCTGTTTACAATGGAGAATGAATAGTACTTTGCAGAGGGGGAGACCAAGACGGAGAGTGCCTCACTGGCAAAGCCCAGGGTCCCATAATGATCCATGACAGATCTGTACACCTTTCTACTTTCAGATCCAGGACTGTGTAACTGCATTCTGTGGGAGTAAAGTTCATAAACTAGCCAGACACACAAAAAATATATTGTGTTTTCCCTTTGAAGCTACAGGACTTTTTTTAATCACTATTATTATTAAACAGAAGATAAATGTTATTAATAGCCCTTCATCCTGGTTGTGATCATTATAACATAATTATACATGTAAAAAGTATGCAAGCATGAAATATACATAAAAAAGTATGAAGATCCTGAAAAATTAAAAACACCACCACCAAAAACCCACTGAAACAAAAACCAAACAATCAAAAATCCAGCCATAAAAATAGAGAGCTAAAATGGAGGACTCACCGTTCGATTTCCCCCACTTCTTGTGTGCTGGCTGCTGCCATATGGGCATACTCTATCTACCACATTCTGGACTCCCCACATTTCCTGTGAAGGGTGAGTGATCATTCACTGGAGGAAAACTGGACATGTCTAATACTAAGAAGAGATTCAACACATCCAGAGACTGGGTGGACTTCTTAATGGCCGTTTGAATGGCTCCTCCTTCACCGAAATTCTGACCTCAACAAAGCTGGGAACAAACAAATGCAGAGGTTAGCAGGAGAAGCCCAATTGTATGATTCCAGTGGAGCTACAATTCTTGGAAAATGGGTAAAAACAGGGATCACGGAAAGACCACCTGCTATCTAGCTGCTTAAGTTTTTGAAACACCATTAAACAAGCCTTTGGCATTCAAACGAAACTTCAGGTCTTTCCGGAAAGCAGCAGGGAAGGCAAACACAGACATACACCACCTCTGCTGGAACACCTACGGACAAGTCTGTTCAGGAGACTTCTGAACATTTCTGCAGGGGAGGATGACTCAAGGAAATGTATTGCTCAAATAGTCTTTTGTCTTTCTTAACAGGCTGTTACTGCACGCAGCAATATCAACCAACAGCTGTGATTATATTACTTAATGCATGTGCCCATAACCAAGCAGATCTCAGCATTTACTATTCATTTCTTTTAATGTAGGATTCTAATTTGCTGAAAAATAACTGGTTTTTTACATCTGATAATGCCCCTTAGTCTGTGAGTGGAATAAAAACACAGATTACTCAAATCCTCAGAGTCATTTTTTTCTTTCTTCCTACAGTGAAAAGTTGTTGCAACATCAGAAATATTAAGCCTCAAGGCTATCTTCACAAAGTGTGATTGTTTAGTTTGTGCTTATGGTGACAGTAACTGGCTCGGCACCAGACGTTTCCAGTAGACCAGCAACCTGCAAGTATTTAAGACCCCTTAGGAGTCTGCCTATCAGCTCGACTTTCCTGGAAAGGCTTTTCGCTTTCACCTTTATCATATAAATATGCCTAACCTAGTTAAGGGACTATTTCTTCTATTTCTCTTGACCCTTTCTATGTCTCTCTGCTTTTAAAATAAGTCAACAGGCTAAAGATATTTTTTAAAATATATCTTCCCAAGAGAGTAATGCTAGAGGGCATACAGATTTTCAAAAGCCCTCAACAAGCATCCACTTTTGAGACTAAATTTTCAAAAGTTTACCACTCTGATGCATACTTAAAATCACTAATTTTAAAGCCAGGAGTGACTAATATCAGAATCTACTCTGACCTCTTACAAGGAACAGGCTGTAAAACTTCAACCACTAATTTATGCATCAACCTTACAACTTTCCTTTTTGTCACCTTATAGTCCTAATTTACATGCAGCACGTGATAAAATCCACTCCTATCCTTAAATGAATCGGTTCAATATTGAATTTCCCTCCCTGTTAAATATTAAAAGTTTTTCTATAATGTTCAGCCTTTAGTGGATATCATTGAACCTTTAACCTGTATTTGACTATATATGAAATACAACCTTGCGTAGGCAAGCAACGTTAAAAATAATTATGTTGAACAAACCTCTGTAATTTACATTTTAATTCCAGAGTCCTACTTAGAGTTTTACTAAATTCTAGAAAGAAATTTATTAAGGGGAAAAAAAAAATTCTTTTATACCTTCTGATTTTTGGTGTCTTAGTTACTAAAAAACTATAAAAATACTGTGCTATATTGACAGAAATAGTAACTCTATTACAACCATATAGCATAACTACGTTGTGAAACTCAGAGCGATGTAGAGAACAAATGTAAAACCAAGGCAGAAAAGGGACTAAATACCTCCACAGAGCAGACCACTATTAAACAGTAAGTTTCGGCACAATGCAAAGTAGCTCAGGAATTTCCTCAGCAGCTCTCTGCTGGAAGCAGGGGAAGGAACACGCTGGACGTGCTCTGTTCTTCAAACAAGCACCGGGTGCTGGCCATTCTCGGGAACCGTCCACAGCGGTGGACTGACGTTAGCTCTGAGGCCACTTTGTATGTTTAGACAGACAGATCCTGGGGCAAGGCACCAAGATTTGACCTAATGCATTGGCTTCAGTGGACCTTGGCTAATATCATTGCCTCTTGTAAGCTAATAAAAAAAATTGTTCTTCCTTTCTAATACATTAATACAATTCTTACTGTTTATATTAATAATAACTCTTATTAATATCAGCTTATCTCAATATTATCATACATGGGCTCCCATCTGAAAAGATCAGCTGAATAAAGGGCAACCTAATAGTACTCATAATCTTTAGACAGATGCAGCTTGTTAAGCAAAACCATCTGCAGCAATCTGCTCCAATGGGTTCTGCTGCTTATTAAAAATATTTTTGAAAACATTTCCACAGAGATAAGGAAAAACAAAGGCCAGATAGCATTAATGATCTTTCTTTTCCAAAACATTTGTTCATTATAAACATCATGCAGCTCATCATGCAGCTTAATAGGCAAACAAAAACAACAACAGTTCAACTAATGCCAAGACCACTCCCGACCAGTCTGACCAATATTAACTCCTTTGCTCCCCTGCCCTTCCTTCCCTACCTGTTTTCACTTGATTTCTACAGAGATTACAGTCTCCTGGGGGCATAGCCTGTCTTTCTGTTCTGTGTTTGGGTAGCACCTATCATAACAGGGTATCTAATCTCTTCTGTGAAGTACAGTACAGGTGTACTAAGAAATTTGTTGAAGTAAAAGTAATGAGCAATTAGTCCACGCTAGGTATATTTCCAGTTCAGTGTCCTAGATGAATGCCAGACTTCTCTGTACGTGGAGATCTGAGATATGCCTAACCATAAGCAGAAAATCCTAAAACATGTACTACCTAACAATTGCAGGTAGCACAGCTGAAGCAGTGCTGTCTAAAGATGGAGATGGAGAAACCAACATAGTGCTATCTCATGCATTGAGTTATCACATTCCCCATGTTGATTCACACTCTTGTCATAATGATTGGTTTCTTTCTGCTTTGCAGAAGTAATACCATGGATAGGCTTCTGCCTGAAAATTTACATCACCCTGGTAATGAGGAGCAGTCCAAACATGAATCTACATCCCTGAAGAACTCCTCCCAAGATGCTCACACTGAAAACTTTGACATCCACATCCCTATCAAAGTATTTAAGGCAGAAGATGAAGGCGGGAATCAAGACACTAACAGCTTAACATTTAAAGATAACACATTTTACTAAACTCTGTGGGACTTGGAAATGTGCATTCTTCCCTATGAAATGCTGTGTATTTCTTCCAATCAAGCCCTAATTTAACACCGGCAAAGAGGACACAGGTCTTTCACATGTCCCCAAATTGTTTACAGTAGAAGACCAGTTTCATTTTTAAGCAAGTGAAGTAAGGGCAGAGGTTGGCAGTACTACAGAATTCATTAAAGACTTATTTAACTTTATTCAAGGGGGTCCAAACTATGTGATCAAGGAATAAGCACTGTTCTCATTAGGGAACCAAAATCTCCAATAATCACTTTTTTTTTTTCCCCCTCATTTTTAACATTTTTTTTCTGCCCATGGTTGGATTTTGCTGTAAGTTTGTTTCCTCCATCTCTGAAACAGGGATGATACTCATTACCAAGACGAGCTTTCACAGTAATTGCTTTAGAGCATCTGGAAAAATAAAAGTGCTGTTGTGTTAATATTGGCTCAATTTCTCAGTGTTGGCAGATGACTGGAAGCATACCCACATTAGTGGAGTGGTTTCTTTTCCTTTAATACTGTGTTCATATTTGTCAAATGAAGAGCCCAAGTTTCTTCCAGATGACAGAAAGTCTTAGCAAAATCAATAAGAAATTCCTAAATAAAAGAATCTGTGCACATAGTACCTTTTTTTTTTTATAATTGCTTCATTTCAGCAAAGCACAGACAGATTGATGGAAGATCCATACATCAGAATTTATGCATGCCCAAACAGTTTTGATAGTTTTTGAGATGTTATTCCAATGGATCATTTGAAACTGGAGCTGAAAAGTGTGTTGAGTTTACACATCTAGGCCATTCCTCATTGACAAGTTAATGATTATCTTTTGGCATAAACTTCTCCAAGCTACTACATGCACAGTCAATATCGGCCAGAGTGACGAAAAAGCCAAATTAGTTGATGCAGTTTTCAGCTAAAATGTATAAACAATCATAATTACAAAGATGATTATCAAAACAAAAAGATAGGTATTTTAGAAGCATGTGGCTTATTCTCTTAATACCTTTCTCTTTCTTCCTTGGTCTAGATTTGCCCCTGAAAAAGAAGCTCAAGAATAAGGAAATGCGAAGGA
>NW_008795492.1:4786783-4815450 GCF_000699145.1 Aptenodytes forsteri | reverse complement strand
CAGGATTATTCTTCACTTCTTTCCCATGAGTCTGCTCTTGCAAGTGTTTTTTTTATTTCTCCTTTTTTCAATAAGGGCATTTTAACACTGCACTGAGACCATATTGCTGCCACAAGAATGCTCACAGAAGAAAAATGAGAGTCATAAATCCATTAAAAATCATTTAGCCACTGTTTTTAGAAAAAAGAAAAAAACTATTTCCTATAACAACGAAATACTGACAGGTGTTTGTGTTTTCAGAGTTCAGTTTCATACTGGTGTACCAGTGAACCACACACAAACGGAAGAATTTAGTCATAAAAGTCCATTTCTGCTACTGTAATTGTGTCCTTTTTAAGGATTCTGTTGACAGAATGGCACAACATGACACCTCTGAACAATATCACTTTGCCAGCTAAAAGCTGCTGCATATGTATGGCCTTATTCAACCATTAAATGAAGAAGCAGTAATTATTTTCCATTGATCCAGGCAGCCAGTCACATGATCTGAACAGAAAATACTCAAATAAGCATGGCTTAGTAAATAATACCCATGAAATCTATAAAGACAAATTGGTTTGCCATCAAATCAGCGTGATTAACGAATATGCCAAAGTTTATCAGCAGACAGTTCAGATGCAGAGTCAGAAAAATTGTCTGTGGCAAATACTGTGCCCCACTCTCCTCTCTAGAAATTGTATCTCATCATGGTAATAGCAGAAGTTAAACTGCTACTGAGATTTTATCACAAAGTTTAGCTGCTGTAGTCATCCTAAAACACAAACATCAAATCTCCTTTGGAGCCAAACTTTTAGAAGCTAATTGGAGGTTTTTTCCAACAAATGATAGCCAATTAACATACATTGCTTCTACTTTTCACTGGTTGTCAGAGAAATAGCTCTTGGATGTTTCCTTCTTGTTAATATTATGAATTAGAGATTTTTTTTTTTTTTAAGGGAGCGGGAAAATAGAAATAGAAACTGCATAGCTCAGAAGCAGATATCAGCAGGAATAGGAGAAAGGGCCATAAGAGTAACAGACTAAAGATATCCTACAAATTCAATCGTGGTGCAGGAGTTATAAGGTCATGCTGTTGCATTAACATGTAAAGATCAAGCTTTGCTAGAAGAAAGCCCAGCTGCTTGCTGGCAATGCTAAAGAGAAACCTCAACCCTCAGGACGACTATAACCCAAGAGATGTGGGTTAGAGCACAAGCCACCTGCTGTTTCAGCATCCTACCAGCCAGCAGGTAGGGACAATGAAAACAGTACCTGGAAAACCTGCACACCTTGAGGCTATGAGTATTTTTAGAGTACGAAGCTAAAGTCACTTCAGATTACAAGCCAATGCACAAGACAAGTAAGTCAAACTATGCTTGAGTAGAACTGCACATTTTAAGGGACCAGTGCTAAATCTGAACCACAGATCTAGAGCTGTGTGATAGGGGAGTGTCTAGGCAAGATCTTCAAAACAGAGAGCACGTTCACATCTCTTACATGCAAAGTAGCAGATACCCAGTAACACACCTGATGAACTTCTTTCCCCGAGTTCTGTCCCCAAACACGGGATCTTCTATGACCATAGAACAACCCATTCAGATATTCCCCACATACTCCACACAATCTAGATGAAGGTTGCTCACTCTAAAAATCATTTATGTATGATGCACCCTGACACACTACTCCATTACCGGTAATACAATTTCAGTGGCATGGACAAGTAACCTACATATAGTCATTTACTTTTGAAATGGTGCAGGGAATTTTCACAAGCTCAATTTATCAAGACAGATCCCAGAAAATGCATGCAGGTGGCACTGGGCATGATGGACACTTCCATGCATTAATGGCCAGGTACCATCTCATTACTTCTTTTCAGAAGCAGTCTTTTTCTCTCTCCATGGAGAAATATTTCCTCAGTAGAACAAGTAAACTGCAATGGCTAGCTGATAAAATCAGTTCTGAATGACTGACCACCCATTATTAATTATATCTTACTTGCATATTCAATTCTGGTGGCCTTAAAAAAGGAGACTAAAACATGACTGTTATCCCAATGATTAGGCTTTCTTCCTCATTAAAGACTTCTTTGCACACACTCACAGGGTGGCAGAACAACCACAATGGCAAAGAACAAAATTGAGATGGATCCCATGAGATCCATCAGAATAACCCTTCAGAGATTTGCAGCTACATCACATCAACTTCCCTAGCCAACTTGGCCTCTTTGTGACTGACACTCCTTCCTGGAGAAATCCTAGAAGGGCTTAAACTGATAATTCCTAAAATACCTTCTAGGGTATTGATAGCTCCATACGTTTAAGGATAATGCAGTATTTTATTCAGCCACAAAACATAAACAACTTTCTTTGATACCAATATTTCTTAAAGGGATCTTACTCCTCTAGACCTTATCATCACATCAACTTCCCTAGCCAACTTGGCCTCTTTGTGACTGACACTCCTTCCTGGAGAAATCCTAGAAGGGCTTAAACTGATAATTCCTAAAATACCTTCTAGGGTATTGATAGCTCCATACGTTTAAGGATAATGCAGTATTTTATTCAGCCACAAAACATAAACAACTTTCTTTGATACCAATATTTCTTAAAGGGATCTTACTCCTCTTAGACCTTATTTGGCTAGGGGAAAAAACACAAACCAAAAAAAGAAGTCAGAAGTTGCTCTAGGGAGAACATTAAGAAAATAATAATCATTAAAGAGATTATTTTGGTCTTTGGCTAATAAGCTTCATTTTTGCCATGCTGCGTGAGTTCTTCCCACACATTCTCATTAAAAAGAGAAGTTTTGCATTAGCCTTTACACATTTCCTTGTGGTGGAAGCTCTCTGGTGCCTCAAGAAGGTGGGAAGGCCTAAGAGGTGCTTCCCCAGAACTCCTATGTGGAAGGAAGTTACAGCCAGGAAGCTAGGACAAAGCTCATTAGTATGAGTGAGGGGTTGTTAGCTGAACCTGGATCATTCTTTAACCCCAGATTGAATTTAAGGACACAAGATACGCATTCATCTCTGCAGGGAGGGAAACTCTAGCCCTGACATTGAAAGCCAAAGCCTACCATAGTCCTTCTGCAAGTATTACTATGGTAGGCTGGAAACAAAAAGATTTCAGCATGAAGTTGCTTAAATGTTTAGCCATTGGTGGCTTTGATATTGTGTCAAGGGCTACAGAAGGACGCATGTAGAAATGCAGAGATGCTATTAAGATGCAGATGCATCTACAGCTCTATCTTAATGTTTCCACCAGCAGCACTGCAGAGAAGAGCTCCACAAAGTGCAAGAGCTACAACATACATACACCGTGCTTCCACTTCAACCTGGTGCTGCAAAACCCATGCTGATGCTGTCTTGCACAGACAGGTATGGGTGCACAGACCACCCTAGCCCAATACCTATCACAACACTTATCTACTACACAAAGATTCCTTGCACTTCTGCTGGCATTTGTCCTGGTACCAGAACCTCTGGCATGTCAAAAACTTCAATAAAACCGAACAAATTAAATACAATGCTGTCCTGTTTAACTGGCTTAGTGTGCATAATCTCTTACCTGAGGAATTCCTTGATTTTTTCAGAGTTGAATCAGGTCTCTCGCCTTTTAGAATTGGAGGTATAGGCTGGTGAAGTCTCATGGAAATGGTTTGGAACAAAAAGATTTGGTGAGGAAAAAGTTTAGTAAATTTGTGAGTCTTCCTTTCCAGAGACAAAAATAAATATATCAGAGGCAACATGAAATAATTGAGAATAAAAAAATTGTTCTGAGGATGGGCAAAATATTTTATCCCAAGGCCAAAGTTCATCAGTTTTCACTTTGATTTATTTATGCAGCACCACTTTGGGGTACGGTAAAATTACAGAGCAACAGCCTTCTGAAATTTGACAAATTTGTCATGTCAACAGATGGGCTGTAAGAACAGAAGCTCTGAACTGGGATTAAGGATGATTTGGTCTTGAATAATTCCATCTAACTGCTAGTTACAGCTAAAACAGCTAGATATAAACTTAGATTGCTATCCATCTATTATAAATCATTCTGTTCATGATGTTGCTTTTTCAGAAAAACTACATATATCTCTCCTTGTAAATTTTCCCCTGCTGTTCTGATTCTTTGAAAAAATTATGCCGGACATCAGGTAGGGGGATTAATATTTGCTGACCAGAAAAATGGATGCCTTCCCCTCTTGACATTTCAGGCATCACATTGAATTATGTTGCTTAAATCTAATCATAGCATGCTACGTTTTACCATGCTGTTATACCTGATGCAATAAATCACTAAATTCTCTTAGAATCAATCTATGCTCAGCTGCAGTACTGCTATCGTACCCCACTGGTTTGTGTCACATTTAAGAGATCCAGCACCAAACTCACACTGCAGCAGAGTGCTCCATTTCATGAGTCTTGGAATTACAGTGAATTTAAGGGCATGGATTCAGGTGATCAAGACTTCACTTTATTTGTTTGTATTTTTAGGATGAAGAATTCCTGGAACTAAGGTCCTTGATTGCTCCAGGAAAAGTAGGTAGTACTTAGGAGGAATGGGCAACTTTGGGACCCTCATTGGCTCATAATGGGCAACTTTGGGACCCTCATTGGCTCTCATATTTATGAAATCTATAGTAGGTTTGACCTAAAGCTAAACTTAGCCAAAGATTATATTCACATACATTAATGTATCCAAATACACATACCCCCCTTAGAAAATCATATTCTTCTGCTGCATGAACCAGTTCATGGCTGCAAGCAGACACACATATGAAGAAAGCTTCCCATACACTGTGTCATTAATCTGTATCTCTGGCTTCTTCATCCAGATCAATACAAGGTTGCTGTACCCATATGAAACATGCTTTTGCTTATGTAACTCTTCATAGGCTACCGTTTCCCAGTTCGGTTTTCCAGAGTGCTTCTGTTGGAAATAAAGTGTCATACGTATGTGTGTATGTGCAAACGTTATTTCAAGTCTAGAAATCTCCAAGTACTAGAATGACCTAGACAAGAAAAGTTGTTACTTCACAGCAAGCCTAGCCAATAATCACACAACTTTGGACTGAAGCATCAAAAAAAATAACTCCACTAATCTGTGACCAGAGCTCCCATAAATAAACGTCCAAGAACAGGCAAGGTAATAAAACTATCATAGCTGGCATTGGGGATTACTAATAGGAAAAAATTACTCAAATGCTAATCTGTTACAGTACTTCATTAATTAAATCTTCAACTTGTAGAGCACAATTTGCAGGAAATACTGTGCAGTTATGTACAGTAATTTACACAAAGACTGCCTGTCATAATCCATTTGTTTGGCTCATAATTTTCTTCTTCGCTGTCTTACTCACCCATTAACAGTTATAATAATTTCCAAGCATGAATCTACTGTAGCTTTTACACAGTATTTGCACAACTTGAGGTACACAGACACTGCAAACTGTATTCAATACAAATCGACTTTATTATATGTCAAAGCAAGGGAATAAAACCTAATCCCAGGCTTTCTGAAGCCTGCCATTGAGAATCTTTCCTTAAAAAGTAAACAAACATAAACCAGCAGGCCAGCCATTAAAAGGACATAGAACAATTCACACCATCAAATGTCAATAACCTTTATTGGAGTCTCCTTCCTAGAGCTAACTTTGCCAGTGCTCTTTCATGTTTTATTCTTTAATTCCCATAAGGGCAAGAAACATGCTAGACTCATCCACCAAATTAGCACACTCATGTCTCTGAAGAGCCATGAACTCCATTCCTGGCCATGCTCATGTTAGAACCATCAGTCAAACAGGCATTGCATACACTTCCATCCTCCAGCACTTGTCCCACCCAAAGAGGATGGGTGTGACCAACAACCACACCTAGGGACCATGGATATTGAGCTCAAGCTGTAAAGAAACACAGCTTCCTCCTCTGGCAACTGCCACTGGTAAGCAATATTATAGCTCTTGTGTTAGAATGTTTCTGGATACACACAAACCTGTAGGGATTCTTTGGCAGAATTAGGAACTAACTTCAGACACTTCTGGTGAATAAAAATTTCAATGAATATGTAGTTTTTGGAGCTTTTTGACACAGGTCTAATAGTAAAATCTAAACCACATTTTAAAGCCTATCAATAACTGCCTGCGCTTCACTGGAAGAATACCCTTGTGGTTTGCACAGTGCTTTGCTCTACTGCCTCCTTTAGGCTTTTCAAGAGTTACTTAGCTGCAGACGGGAACAGAATTCTGGTTTACATTTGAGTTCACCTAATTCTGAATCCTCTAGAGAAGAGAGAACAGAATGGTATGATCCAAATGCGGTTTTATAAAGCACAGGTCCAGGCAGCATAATCAAAGCATTCCTTTGACACATTTACACAAGACACACAGCAGCCTACAATCAGTCATACAAAGTGAGGGTTCTGCATTGCATGCAACTGTTTCCCTCTGCTGATTTCTCAGTCAATGTGGGGATTTTAGCATTGCAAAAATGACCTATTACTACTATAGCTGTGTGAATTTTTTTGTCTCCTCAGTCCAAATAAACCTGTAGCAAGCTTGCAGTAGCCTTGCCTTTTTACTAATGATCCAGTTAACCATTCCCCTGGCCCATCACTCTTTACCAGTTGGGAATTGACCATCTTGCTAGCCACAGGTGTCAGAATATGAATTTGTATGGTAACTGCTCTGACATGGTATTTTGTTTCCTGGCAAAACTACTCCAGGCCTTCCCATTGGATTGTTTCAAACAAGCCCCTTCCCCCCCCAAACACTGGCAGAGCAGCGTTTACCTCCCAGGTGCCCGCTCTAGGGCTTTCTGGAGGAGCTATCCTTTTCTGTCAGGCCACAGGTCACCAGGCTTAAACAGAAAATGAAGTTCTTCAACAGTCATGGATTGAGCCACGACACATGCAATCCTGCGTAAACAAACCTCAAAGGGGGATAATGAGTGAAGAACTGCAAAATTTAATTTGAGAAAGGCATGATTTCATGAGACTAGATGAAATTAGAGTTTGTTTTTTGATGTATTATGGAGTGGGATGGAGAAGAGAGTGGTTGTCTAAAACAAGCTATTTGTTCAGCTTTCGATAATCTATCCTCAAACAGCATGTTCCAAGTCCTAATTCTTGAGCAAGTAAATGCATTTTCAACCTTACTACACTCATGGGAATTGGTTGATCATAGCTAACAAAGTTACCAACAGAAACATTAGGAACAGAAAACTTTTTAAAAATTATCAATAAGACCAATAAAAAGAAAATCTATTTCTATCCTTTACTGATCAAGTTCAACTAACTGTTGTAATTACTTTTCCAAATTTAAACAGGAATGATTCAAGTTGCAGAAATTTAGTACACCTTTAGCTAGGCATCATTGCAAGGAGATACTCTCCTTCCTTGCTTACACATGCCACTTTTCCAACTCATAGTGTTAATCATCAGTGTAATGTCACTGACATCTGTAATTCCCATTTTAATCACACAGGACCCCAAAACTGTATTACACGTGGCACTAGAGTTGAGTGTATTCCCAATTAAACCTGAAGATTGACAAAGATGTATGTATTGCTCATTACAAAAATACATTACTCATCTAAATCTGTCATGGAATGATTCATGAGTAATTCATTTGTAAGCTATGCAAAAACTGTCCCTGTTCAGAGTTCCTTTCTAAATTTAGATTCCACAACAGTTCACTTTAAAAGAAATATTAAATGAGTGATGGGATGTAGAACATTATTTTTTTAGATAAAAATAAGATGTCTGGGGATTCTAATTAGTTCAATAAGCTATGAATGAGTATAACCAACTTTAAATACTAAGAATAATTTTGAGTCCTTGTTTGACTAATTAAGAAATACCTTTATTTGTAGCTGAACTGAAGAGTCCTGTTAACTGTAACTAATAAGCCTAGGCTAATTTCGATGACAATTGAGGCTACATAAACACATTAGAACTTTTTTTCTGCCTTGGAAACAGTAAAGATTCAGCTTCACAGTCTTGCCTCCAGCAATGCTTTACATAACCACATTTTATAAAGTGTCATCAGCTCTTTCAGTGCCTTAGGACCTGTGAAGGAACACCATAGTTCTATATATGTCACGCATATTCTGACTACTTACCAAAATAATAGGAAAATCATTAGCTTGGTTGACAGCATATGGATCAAGAAGGGTTAAACTGTTCTTCCCACAGCTTGACCCCCACAAAAAAGTTTAGAGAATAACTTTAATTAGATTCAAATTTCCAAATGGACCTCAGTTTTGCCTTTCGATGTGTGTTGCAGATTTTGCAAAAACTTAGATTTACAATTGAATGTCAAAGAATTTTATTGTTCCTTAAAATCTGTGTATGGACAAACATTTTCTTTCTTTCTGCATATGTGAACTCCAACTAAACATTCCCATTCAACAAGGAAATTTAAATTCAGCCCACTTTGTTGGCAATAGTAGTAGTACATTATACTTAACTTTCTAGGCACTTGTATTCTCCAAAGTGGTAAGATTCCTAAGGATGAACCTGACACCACTAGGGTTTATTGGGCAGATGATCAGAAATTATGATCAGAAATTCCCTGATGACACTAGATCCCACAGAGCAGCTCTAGCATGAGACTGCAGACATTCAGCATGAAATTGTTTCTGTCCTAAGCTTCTAGGTTTCTAGTTGGAGAACAGGAGCCTTGGCAGTCTTGGAAGACCCAGCTCAAAATAGAGCTCTCAGTACTTTTCCCTTTTTTACTTTTAAGGTAAGTTTGGATGACCTTGCTGGGTATAGGATATAGCACATTCCAAAACATCTGACTTAGTCCCTCTAAAACAGATATTTTTCTGCTGGAAGAGGTATTACTTAACAATTTTGGAAGCTAATTTTGTTATAAAATTCTTAAGTACTTTGCGCAAATTTAAACACAAGTGCAAATTGAAGCAAAGTTTTAACTATAAATTGGTATTTTGGGAAAAATAGTGACGATTAATTAATAATTGCACTCTGATAACACTGTGAACAAGGCTATGTAGGTACACAGAGATATTATGATTCCATATTGCCAGCAGAGTGCAGAGGAAAAACATAAAACAGGGAAATTACATCTGAGAAAGGAGACACAAAATCATATTTACATGGTCTTTCATCTCTGGCAGAAAACATGGTGATCTGGGAATTCACCTTAACAATCTTATCATTAGCTCACAGCCTGCCTAAAATGCACAGCAGACTATGGAAAAAAACGCATACAGCTTGCAGACAAAACCAGCATCTTGTTTCACTATGATCTATGTATTGCCAAAGGACAGTGACATTAAAAACAGGAAGATGGTCAACAGCAGCCCCTATAGCAAGTCTATGGTAAGTGCTTGAAGGTATGCGAGCAGTAGAGAAATTCAGCAAGTAGCATCTGTTTCTTTGATTTTGTATGAGGCGTTTTCCAGTAATAAGCCAAATTAATCTGAAAGCCAATGCAAATCATATCAACTCCACATTTTTTCTCTTGGAAAAAAAAAACAACTTGTACCAGGTCAGATATCTCAACCAATTGAGAATAAAATTGAGAACTATGTCAGGGAATAAAAAGATAACTTCTCTGATCCTGAATAATCCTCTCCAAATGCAGTTGATAGAGCACAGTGAATATAGCACATCAGCAGTCTTCTATCCAAACTGCTTCCCAAGGCAAGGTGCCTCATGAATACAACAGATAAGTGTGTGCAAAATGCTGTTTATTCTCACTCTAATTTTTTTTTCTTGCTTTTTTCATGTAACAAATGAGCACACTGGTACACTAGGGGACCCAGAATGTTGTTTTGTTTAAACACTTTACCTGTGAAGCTACATATCCACTCAGGAGCCAAAAGTAGCAGTCATTGTCTTTCACCTCACAGGGTGCAGGTCAAATCCTCTCCTGTTTCATGCCTCACTCATTCAAAAATTGTGCCTGAAAAATACCCCAAGTAATTTCTTTTGTACTCAGCATTACCCCCACCAGCACAAAAGACCACACAAGACCCAAGACACTGGAAAAATTACATATTGGTGATATAGGAGTCAAATATTATAAACTATTCTGAAGACCAGAAAGAGGAACACCTGGTGAGCAAGTATGCTGCTATTGTGCATTTCCCCAGGGCTGAAAGACAGACCACAGAGGACACTTGGTGAGAAGACTCAGTGGTGGAAACTGCATGGCATTACAGGGCAAAAAGATCTGCCCAAAGGCCAAATGGCCTTCAGCTACTCAGTTCAGCCAGCCACTCCTGCTAATACCATTTGGTTTCAAAACTATAAAAAAGTATACTCAAAAAGATTTTTAAAAAGGAAGCAGGGAGTGGAGGGAATAAACAGCCCAAGCTTATGGCATGCATAAATTGCCAGTCACATGTCTTTAAGCTGCAACAAATACGAGAAAAATTAAACTAAGAGAGCCTAAATGAACTAAAATTAGTACTGTGCCAGAGGAGAATATGTCCATTGCCAAAGGCAAGGAAAGAGTTGACAAATGATGCAACTACAGCAGCCAAAATATAAATCCCTATTCCGCACTCTAAATCTTTTTTTAACAAATAAATTAGTCATGCCATCAAAAGCAGAGATACCTGTGCTTTCATATTGGCTGATCTACAGGGATGAGAGCAGATGAAGTTAGACAGGACTGAGCAGGATTCAAAATGTCATGTTGTGTACAGTCATCAGGTAACTGAAGTGGTACTGCTCTTTCAACTTTTGGTGCTATGAAATCCTCAGGATTCACTGTTGCTTACTGACACCCTTTGCAATGGGTCCTGAGCAATTTTTTCACCTAAATTATGCTTCCATTTCTTTTATTCTTTTCATTTTCTCTTTTACTAGCTTGAGTATCAATGAGACAGGAGCAAAACTTTTTCATACTGATCTTCTTTCTAGACTCTGTGAACCAAGTACAGGCACTAAACAATTGCTACATGAAACAATAGGCTCTTGCTTTCAGTTCCAGCCTCTCCTGCGAACAACACACTCCTCAAAAGAAGTTAACCTGCCTTTAAAGAGCGGCCTTTTTCATGTAAAAGAGGAAGGTGTTAAGTTTATAGCACTGGATTTCAGTTCTTGATGCCAACGGGTCTGCAACCAAGCTTGGTAGAAATGAAAACCTGAAGGCTTGACCTTGAATTAACTGAAAGTTAGTAGCAAAACTTCCATTAATTTAAGGAACACAGCCCTCTAGCTGACTTGCTCAATCCATCCATCAATACCCACCTCACTCCCTGCTTTCTATGTTTGTACAGGAACTTTGCAGATTGGCTACTCTGTCCCTTTCAATATTATGAAGTGTGTAGTATAGCTTGTCTTATCCAAAAGGAAGATTTGCTTAACCTGAAATTTATTCCTCAAGACAACATTATCCAAAGAAAAGCTTATTATCTTAATTGAAAAAGATAAAAGAGAGCATAGGTGTGTTTCTAGCATCTCCTGTACCCCCCCAAAAGAGAAAGCGTTACATCCAGATCAAGTGAGTTATAGCTTCCGGGCTCCATTTATCTAATGTGCTACTGGAGATAATTCCCCATTCTTTGAATTGTTGTGCAGGAGTATAAATTCACTTTTCATAAAAATTCACTCTGACTGCTAAAGCCATTCAAAATGTCTATGATATCAATGCTACTAATCACATTTCCTCTCCATGTCCCTCCCTCTCTTTTCCCTCTAAAAATCGAAAGAGATGCTTCTATACCAACATTAAATGAATTTGTTTGCTGCCCAGAAGCCAAATTAAATGTGTTTTTATACTCAGCACTCACAGACTAGGGAGAAATAAGAATAAATGGGAGCCGTTAATTAAATCTCACAGGGAACCACATTGCTGCAAATGGAAAAGAAAACCTATTTTTCCCATAACTACTATTTTATGCTAAATGCATCATAATTGCTATTCAAGACCAGATTAAGAGTTTGTTTTTCCAGCATGAGCTTTCTTTTTATTTGTGATCAGACTGCAGACTAAGTCTGACTCTTCACGTTCAAACCTAAACGTGAGTTTTCTGAGTCATGGGTATGTCTGTGGTGCAAGTGTGATTGCAGAAACCCAAGCAACGAGGCTAAGCAGTGTGGTGCCTTATGAACCTCACAGCGCAGGCTCTCATATGGGATACCATTGTTCGTGTCATTCTGTGCTCCTAATAATGAGCCCTTCTAAATTCTTTGTCCCATGTTCCCCTTCCCAGGTTAAAGAGGGTAGAGTCTCTACGGGTCAATAACCTGCAATTGCAGTGCAGATGCATCCTGTGCTTCGTATGCCTTTGGGCCCATGGCTTCATAAACAGAGTCTAGGCCAACAGGTTTGCAAGCCTTAGAATCTTTTCTAGGTCTAGCCATAGAAAGACCCTTTCCTTGCCAACAGCCCTTCAAGTTTAAATGTGGTTTTAATTTACCTAATTGCAAGGTTTCCCATTTCTAAGAAGTTACAAAGGTGAATTTTGTTGAAATACCAAAAACGTCAGTTTTGTTCTGTCTTCATTTACGTATCTGTCCCCATGCACTTTCCCTCCCTCTGAGCTGATCAGTGAGAACATCCTAAACATCTTAAAAATCATACCTTGTGTGAAACAGCTTTTTTTTAAGAGAAATCCATAAAATGTTCCAAGCTCAACTTGTTCCTGCATTTTGTTACATTAAGCACATATGAAAGCCTTTCTGAGCTTGCAAGTCTTTTACGACATAAATTACAGCAGGCCATATAAAACCAAACACAAGACATCTTGGAAAGCACCAGGAATCACAAATTCTGAAACCACAGCCTGTGTTTAGAGCTAAATAGACATTTCTTGACTTGCTTTGAGGCAGTGGAACCACTCCCGCCCCCTGTGTGGTTAACATTTTACAATCAAAGCCCCACCAAAACCTGGTATCACTGTGACCCCTCCATTCATCAGACGGGAACTACAGCTCTCTGCAACCCGCACATCCGTGCTTTGCATCACACAGGGATTACTAACAGACAGCAGTTGAAGACAGTATTTCCCCCATGGGCATGCTCAGTCCTTTTAATACTCCTAATCCCTGAAAGGCTTAAGTCAAACTCAAATCAAATAAAAAAGGATCTTTAATAAAGGGAGGATCCAAGATCTCCATTCTCGAATTTGAGTACAGGAAACCAGCAGAGGGAATGCAATCCTCACATGCTTGTAACCACAGAGAAGGTCTGGCAGCGCCTGTGAATGTCCCAACAGCTGCACAGATGTTATTTCTAAATTGTACTTCCCATCTGAGCAAGTAGTTAAACAGTACAATCCTAAAGCCAAGTTCTAACAGATGACAGCCCAAATGAGATGAAAGAAAATCTTCCACTGAATACACAGCAGAGAGACCTCATAGTTTTACAGTAACGACAACTGACAAGTATAAAACAGTCTGTAGCCTCTGGAAAATAACACCCAGAAATACATGACTACAAAGCAAAGATACTAAATATGTGTGTATGCCCCCAGCTATACCTATCTAAAGACAGAGCTCTTTCTGTACACATGCTCACAAAAAATAGAAAATCCTATCATGTAGTCTAATATTGCGTATATGTGTGCACACAGGTATGACTGCTATCCCCAATATAATCTTAAGGGTTTTCCCCATAATTCAAATTACTTATTTTGGTCCTCTCACAAGCCCAGAGCACTTACTTTCCTGTTTTCTATAGTCTTAGGGCTTTCTACCCAGACCTTGCTTCTAAACCTCTTATTCAACAGCCCCCGATGCATTTAACCCCCCCCATGAACGTGTCTAATCCACTGTGAATCCACATATATTTGTCTTTACAAGTGGTTCCATAATTTATACTTTGCTTTACATGAAGAAATACTTTCTTTGTTTTACTTTAAACCTTGTGCTTTCTTGTTCTCCAGTTCAAGTCACCATTCTTGGGTTTAGAGGCAACTATAATTTAAAAACATACACATAATCTTTTCAAAGCCCAGTTATTCTATTCAGAATACCTTTATTTTACCCACGTATGGAAGCCACTCATCCCAGATATCCCTCCCCTCTTTTCTGCTTCTGTTTTGTGAGACGATGAGAATCAGAATAATGTGCTGTACTCTGCATGTGAACGTACATATGTGTGAATGTGAATGATTCATAAAGAGACAGAATGCGAGTTTTTGTGTGGTTCAACTTTACGTAATAATTTCTAAGACTGTATTTAGGTTTTGACTACCAAAAAGCTCAGGACTGATGTTTTCAGAGAATTACCAATAATTCAAGATCTTTCTCCCTGTGGGTACACCTCATCAGCATGTGGGCACTGATGCATTGTTACCCTTCCCTTCTTACAATTACTCTGGACTAAGGAAAGCGTTGAACATGGCATACAAGCACAAATAATCTTCCATAGCCATCTTCTCTACAGGTCCATATAGTAACCTTTAAAGTCTGGCAAAGCAGTGTTTTACATGACAACATCAATTCTGTCAATGCTTAACTGGCCAAAAAGAAAATCATTTCAGTCAATCATAGCTTGGAAAAATGCAATACTGTATTCCCTGAGCTCTCTCTTAACAAAATTATACCAACAATCTTTTATGAATATTCTCAAGCCTTTAAATGCTGTACAATTTAACAAAAAACAGTGACTTTTCAATAGGTTGATCTAATTGTTTTCAATAAGACATAAAAAGAGCGAATATAACTCCACCAAATAATTACATAGGATAGGTGTGTTTGGGTTTTTTTAAATGTGCAGAAAGAACATTCTCTGTCAAATGAAAAATCAAAGTAATTCCTAATAACTTACTGATTTCAGAGTAATTTCTCCTGAATCCTGTTGGGTTTATCCCTTGTTATGTGATTCCAAGGGACTTTCTAACATGGGATGGTAACTGGTTTGAGTTTTTTGGTTTTGGTTTTTGTTTTGTTTTGGTTTTTTACACCAACTCTTCTCATAAGTAATGATGCACAAAAAAATTGCATTTATCAGACAGTAAACCACACAGTCTCAAACATCACCAAAAGATCATAGAAAATGATACTGTAATGCATTCAAATCTTCTCAGTGAAATTGCCTTTTAAGCAGTAGTTTTATTTGTGGTTTTCTTATAAAGTAGGATTGATAACACATTGCAGTGCAGCTCTTGAGTCAGTAGCCATCTCCTGGATCATGCATACTGCTGTAGGAGCAAAGATGAGCTTTTCAAGTGTTCAGCACTCCTAACCCCAAAGCAGTTTTACTATCAGTTTGAATGGAAGTAGCATTATTTTACTACCAGTTTGAATGGGAGTAGCATTAGGCCGAGGGTATGTCAGGCAAAATTAAGAAATATGAGCCAGCTGCATCTGAGCACAGGAGTGCTGAAAATTGTGGATGCAGAGCCATAAAGTCTAATTAAAGTCTTAAGTACTTAAAGTCTGATTTACTTTACTAGCATTATTTCATTCTCTTAAAAATCTATGCATTTCTTTTATTCTTATTTCATTTAATCATAGTTTAAATATTTTTTCCAAGCCAAGAAAACTGCCACTTGTATGGTGAAAATGTTGAAATGAGATGCTCTCAGCAGTTGAAATCTGTTTCTTAGAGCTTTTTCCACAGAAAAAATGGATCAAATCAGCCCTTTCCCACATAATTCCGGTTTTGACAAATTGGCATTTCTAGATGAAGTATGTTCTTCTAAAACATCCTGTTCAGTTCTATTTAAATACATAAAAAATGTGAGCAGTGAAACTATGTGATGAAGTATATTTTATCTGGTGCTCCAGTCATGAAATATTGAACATGGCTACAGGAACCTTATTGAATAACAGCTCCAACAAAACAAACCAGACCAAATTGGTTTTTGGAGTTGTGAGGAGAAATGACTCAGAAAAAGTACCTGTGTTGCAAACAAAATCATTTTCATGTCATTACTTCTCTCACGGAGGTGTTCAGAATATCCAACTGCTATTTCAAGTATAAGGGGGGGTAAAATATTGTGGTTTTAATCTTGATAATGTGAAGCTCACTGCCGCCCAAATACAGCCAATTTAGGATGGTGTTACTCACACACAGCTGTGACAATATAAACAATTATATTCACTTTTTACAGCTAATTTAGATCTTATTACATGTTGCACAAAATAACATTCACAATTAGCATGAGACTGGTTACTATACCTTAATTTTTTTGGATGTGAATTCTTTCTCCAACATCCAATACTGGAGACTGCCATAAGCTAATCATATCCATGAGGCTTCACTAGACTAATCAATGAACACTGAATAGGCTGAAATTTTAATTCTCAAGCATTCCGTTTTTTTTCAGAAATGCATAATAGAGAACATAATTCAGTTTTGTAGATCTTCATAATTTGCTACCCTTCATTTAGTTTAATAATCATGTTATGAATTCATTTGTTTTACAAATTTACTTAATTTTTATGCTTATTGCCAAATGATATGAATAAAAAATTGTAGCAGGCCTCTGTACATTGACAAAAAAATCTAAAAATAAGTAAAACAAAGAGACAATGAGGAACACAGAGCTAAATACGTAAAATTAAAACAATTTAAATTCTTAATAATGGAGGTGACCTATTACATGACTAAAACAATGGGAGATAGATAAAAATATTGGCAAAAATGTAAATCAAGTAACTAAGATTCTCAATCACGTCTCATAACAGACAATAAGCAGCCTTCAACACAGTCGTTACAGCAATCAATTTTAAAGAAAGTCCTGGTAAAATCGAAGCTGTAGCAGCAGCTGACTAGAGACCAGTTTGCAACAGTTTGAAACTGGCAATAAAAATTTTCTTAAGATTTTTGAAGATTAAAAGAAAAAACAATCAACAGGAAAAAAAAACTCTAGCCCCATACTGTAGCCACAGTAGTATAACAGGCTAAAATCGAGGAATAAATATCCAAGTACAGAAGACACAACCCTCTTAAATTCATATTGAATAACAAGCTGCAGCACACCTGTTCATCTTCTCTGTATGCAAATTGCTAAACTTCGGTCCAGCTGTTAGATACCAAATCAGTGCATGTTCAAAACCAATCTGGGTGTTCAATTGAAGCCAACCAAGGAAACGCATCTCCTGCTTCTAGAAGATTGCCCAAACAACAGCGTAAAGACAATAGATAGGAACTCTGGGCATAGAAATAGTTGGGGAAAAATCATAGAGCATTATTGCAATAAAACAAAATTAATCACTTCTTGGTTGCTTCTAGATGGCTTCTCAGTGGTTGCTGAACACAGCCCACAACTGATCTGTCCTGATGTCTCTCAGGTTACTCTTTCCCCATTTTTCTCAGAGTTTAGACAATAGGAAGAAATCCCAGATGTATGGGGAAGAACTTCTACATGTCTGAAAAATGCTATTGATGTGCAATTGTAAGCAATTGATTAACGATTTGTTGCAAAGGCCACAGCAGTAAGCTGAGATAAGGAGTAATGATACATTGCATTGGCCCCCTGTTTCAAGGATGAACTCATGGGAGGGGTCAGATACAAGCAGATAATTAGCATTAAGAGAATTCAGGTAATCGAATCTGCTTGTGACAATGACAAAGATAAGAGGACAAGAATGTTACTCCCACCCCCAATCACAAAATGTTTTTGCTCCAGATTTGGGACCTGTAATGTCCCTGCTCTGATTAACAAGTTGACGTGGGTTTCTTTGATGCATTAGCAAATATCCCCTGTAAGTGCATGTATTCTCTTTATAACTGTGCACAATTGTATTTTTCTAGCACGTGCAAAGCAGGATCTGAAAGCATAATGAGGCCAGAACAGACAGTGTCTCTACTAAACAGAGCATCAGGAAGCAGTCTGCATTGCCATCTAACCTGATATAAAACTCATGACACTCACTTTCATATTTGCTGTTCTTTGCTGTTAATTATAGTGCAAAAGATTAAATTCTTCATCTTAATTCCTCAAGCAGTGTTGTCTGTGCGATTGGTCAGGAAAGTTGCATGGCATCATTTCAATCCACTTATTGCAGCACTTCTTAGCCAGACCTCTCAATCATAAATAATAATTTTACCACCACAGTCAATCCCTATCACACATGCAGCAGGAAAAAACAAGTTATCTTTACTAAAGGAAGATTCCCTTCTCCTAAAAGCTAACAGTCTGTGATTGTTTCCAACTCCTCACTTCTGAGCTAAGATAATACTGGGTGTGCCACGCCGGGCTCCACCAAGAGCCATCTCTCCATATTGTCATGTTATTTACTGTTTGATTCCTTAGAATGGTGGCAGTTAGCAAGCTACTTAAGGAGTCCATCCCCCCCAGGGGTGGATACCTGGCTTTGTTAACATTGAAATTATGATTCTATGATTATTGGTTTTCCTCACCTCTTTCTTCTTTCTCTGACACAGGATATAGTTGGGTCTGCAATCACTTGGCAGAGAACAGGGCAGCAGGGGGGAGATGCTGTCCCACCATTCTCTCACGATGATCATGGTTAATAAAGCTTCTGTCTGACCTGTCCTAAATTGTACTTGCTTTATTACACATTTGGAGTCCCCAGATTCTCCAACAAGATGTAATCACTGTTTAGGAATGGTAATGCATGCTATGTTGAAACTCATACATAAATTATTTATACCACAACTGATTGGGAAATTCACCAGATAATCTACTCATGATTATTATTCTGTTGGCTCTAAATTTTTTGTGAATTATGTAGTCTGAGAACAGATTGCTTGTACTTGGGAGAGAGATCACTGAACCAGTATAATCTTTACTTGACATGTCAAGATATTGCAAGAGGTTTATACCAATTCTTGAATGATATAGGAGTGTATAACTAAGTGAGGACCTGAGTTCAATATTACCATTAATAAATATTCTGTAAAGTGCTTACAGGCCAGGACGAATAAATGCATGCTGCAGTCTATGAGAAAGTCAGAAGTGGAAAACTGGCTATAAAATATAACAATGAAAACAATGATATTCATGAGTGGAAATAACTGTTTGCATGTGCAATTTACTGATTTTATTATTTCCATATAACCTGTAAAATAAGTTTGACCTTGTTCTAGCCCTCACATTATAGTAGCTTGTGTTTGATCAATCATCCTTTTTATATGAATAATTTAGTTCCAGTAATAGCACAAAACTCTGAAAAATATAACTGCGGGGATGTCTCTCTGTACTTAAGTATCACAATAACTAATGTTACAAAAGCAAGCTTATTTTCACCTGCTGATGTTTTCAGAATTAGCAGAAGATAACAATATATCTAAATTCAGACTTTTTTTTCCCCTGAAATATTTTCCATAGTAAGGGCAAAAATATCTAAGCTTCAAGGAATTTGTTTTAAAAAGACTTACACATGTAAATATTCCTGGCGCAGAGGTGAAAAGAAAAGCTGGTGAATCAGCAACATTCTAGTTTGTTGGACAGCTATAAAACAATAAAACACAAAACCAATTTGTTTTGGATCAACCTGATTGAAACAGCACTTGACCCAGAATAAAACAGTAAGATGCTTCTCATCAATTTCCTTCAACATTTAATTAAGGAAGGAGACCAAAATACATAAAATCTAAGAATCAAGATACTTAGGAGACTTCTATCATTAAAAGGGAAATCAATACGGCAAGGGATACAATCTTTCTCTTAAGATTCTCCAAATGGTTTGCTCATTCATCCCCCCACACTTTCATGAATACTGCCAAAGATCAGCAAAACAGTATGGCATTTCAGTGGCCATTGCATGAATTTTTTCTTCGTTCACCCACTTGGTCGTCCTTTCAAAGGAACCGCCTTGTCAATTGCTTCAGAACCGTTGTGCTCTCATTCAGGAAACTACTTAGGCCTAACTTCAGCCATTCTGAACTAAAATGTTCAAATGCACCTGAAAAATGTAGTTCTGGCTCAGCATGAACCAAGTGTCCTGCCCTTTACAGCTTTGGTCTAATAGTATCCAAGACTATTTAGCACTGCACTGAACAGGAAGAGAGATATCTATCTATCACACATCCATTTATACTGCAGCCACAGAAACACCAGCGTGGTTTAAAGTTAGCGCAGGATTCTTAATACCCTTAAAGCGGAGGTTAGAGTCATCTGCTGAGCTCAGACTGCAAAAGCAGACAGCAAGCTGGAGAATGAATATGAATAAATGCTTCAAATTAACACAAGAAAGGGTATGAGACAAATAGTATCATGGTAAATACACAAAAAACCTTCAGTGCTTTATCTAACCTCTACAAAGAACAATGGACTTTTTAAATGAATTGCTGTAACTAGTCGGTACAGCCTGCAGATACTGCTGGAAAAACACCTCTAAATATATTCACCATTGATTACACTGGGAAAAAATAAGAGATCAGTAAAACAAAACATTCATAAACAGGTTTATTTTTCCAGAACAAATGCCCAGTGTTCTTAATGCATTTCTAATGCTATATTACCAATTACCTGGCACAAAACCTGAAGGATTCCTTTTACCTGCGACTCTAGAAACACGAGTACTGAATTGTTTGGGAACTGGACTAACAAACCCCAAACCCACCAGGCCTCTCCTCTGGCCTTTGTTCCACAGGCTCTCCACCAGCCTGGAGCACTTCTCAGCTCCGTGTACATTCAGGCTGCTCCTTCACATCTCCTCCTCCTGCCCACCTTCCCTGCCTGATTTTCCATAGCAGCACTCCAGCCACACAAGCTGGCCCACCACGTCTCAGTTACTCCAATGATGCTTCGTGTGTTTGTGTACGGACACTTGAGATGGGCCTCTCCCTGCCCTGTTTTATCGTTCCTGAGGTTTCCCCTGCTCCCGTCACCCTGCACCACTCACTTTCAGACCTCTCCACCACTGCCTCACTTAACTGTGGCCTGTAACCTCCCTCCCCTGCTCCTCTTCAGCAGGCTGGCAGCCAGCTGGCAAAGGTGCCCTTGCCCCCCCCCTTTTCCAGGTGGATCTCATCAGGAGGAGACCACACCCAGGCCCCCTGTGCAGGCCCCCCCAGCCCTGCCATTGACCCTCACAGGGATAAGCAGCAGGCATAATAGCCCCAGAGCTGGACAAGCCCCAGCAGCTTCTCCACAGCATCCTGGGCCCCCTACAAGCACCCACACACCCCACAGGGAGCAGGCTGGGGCCCCTGCGCCCCGCAGGAGGTTCTCTGCCACTACCACCCCTCGCTGCAGATGTGTTGTTGGGATGTGGCTGGCTCTGAGGCCTCCGCAGATGGAATTCACCCCTCAGCAGCTACCAGGGCACTGAGCCTCTTCTGCAGCTGCAGATCTGCAGAAGGAGCCGCCTTTCACAAGGGCCAAGCCTCCCCCATTTCAGGAGTCTCCATACCAAGCACAGCCGCACGCCCTCCTGCGCAGTGATGAGGGTTCAGGCACTGTCTCCCCAGGGTTTCCGTGAAGATCCTGTCAGTATATCCCACCGCTGCCGCCCAACCTGACTGCCTGCTCCCTCAGCTCCTCACCCAGCACAGGCCCGGGCCAGCCCCAGTCCACGCAGCCTCCACCAGCCCCTCGGCACCCGTGGGCCAAGGCCTCCGACACGCTGGGCTGGCTGTCCCAGCTGGCACTGGACAACTGGACAACAATGCAGCGCTACAGGCTTGGGGAAGAGCGGCTGGAAAGCTGCCTGGCGGAAAAGGACCTGGGGGTGTTGGTCGACAGCCGGCTGAACATGAGCCGGCAGTGTGCCCAGGCGGCCAAGAAGGCCAATGGCATCCTGGCCTGTATCAGAAAGAGTGTGGCCAGCAGGAGCAGGGAAGTGATCGTGCCCCTGTACTCGGCACTGGTGAGGCCGCACCTCAAACACCGTGTTCAGTTTTGGGCCCCTCACTACAAGAAGGACATTGAGGTGCTGGAGTGTGTCCAGAGAAGGGCAACGAGGCTGGTGAAGGGTCTGGAGAACAAGTCTTCTGAGGAGCGGCTGAGGGAACTGGGACTGTTTAGCCTGGAGAAAAGGAGGCTGAGGGGAGACCTCATCGCTCTCTACAACTACCTGAAAGGAGGTTGTAGTGAGGTGGGGGTCGGTCTCTTCTCCCAAGTAACAAGTGATAGGACAAGAGGAAACGGCCTCAAGTTGTGCCAGGGGAGGTTTAGATTGGATGTAAGGAAAAATTTCTTTACTGAAAGAGGGGTGAAACATTGGAACAGGCTGCCCAGGGCAGTGGGTGAGTCCCCATCCCTGGAGGTATTTAAAAGACGAGTAGATGAGGCACTTAGGAACATGGTTTAGTGGGCATGGTGGTGTTGGGGCAATGGTTGGACTTGATGATCTTAGAGGGCTTTTCCAACCTCAATGATTCTATGAACTTCCGATGAAATGTGAGGAAGGCCCCATCTTGTTCCCATTGATTTCAGTAGTGCCATACTAGACTTGGAGAAGCCATTGATTTAGGCAGAGGCTGGGGTATTGAACACCTTGCAAGATCAGCCTCTTTCATTGCAAAACCATTTAGATGAGCTCGTGACATTCTCCAACTTCTAATTTGCTGAGATAGTTTCAACAAGGTGGCGTGCATCGCATGACTGCGTTTACGAGCCATCCCCGACTCAGGACTACCCAGATAGACTTTTATCACCAGCTGTGTAAGCCAACAATATATTGGTCCAGAGATTTTTATTGATACAAATCCTCCTCCGAGGTAATTTGTCTGGATCAAACTTTGCCATGTCAATTTGTAAACTTAATTAACTGTGGTTTCAATAAAAGCCAAGATTAGGAACATAATGATTAATTAGATCCTTTTAGGTAATGCAATGGTTGAATTAGCGAAATAAAAATAGTGGAGAAGCTGGCAAGATAACACTCCACTGATGGATGTAGGTTTGTCCTACAAAAGCAAATGCAAGAAGCATTGTGCATTAGCACAATAGAAATAACTACAACATTAATCATTGGAAGTATGTAAGTTAGACACAGCTCTTTTTTATATAAAGGCATAGCTATTGTAATGATATCTTACCCCAGAAAAAAGGGAAGCTTCAGCCTCTCCATATGATGTCAGAATTTAAGAATTATCTTTATCTTTAATCTCAGATAAGGAATCAGGGACCAGTTCTACTGACCCATATTTCTGAGATATTACATAGATGAAGATAATTCACAATTTTTCTCTTATTTATGTGGGACTAGTAGGCCTTTAATTAACCAGTATTGCACATCAATACCAATTATTATTGTAATGTTTTAAAGCTGTTCTGAGATTGAGTTCTTTTTTCTGAATCCTGGATTTTTATTTATTTATGTATTTTTATAATATGTTAAAATATGAACACACACAAAATAGCAATTCCAAACATTCTGGTCACTGGCGAGAGCTCTGGAAATAACACACTGACCGTTACAGCAGAAATCCCAGCAGGTCCTCCTTTTCAAGAGTTTAGAATTGCACCAATGCAGATTTCTGTGAACTGATATCTGAGACATCAGTTTCTCCCATGTCCCTTTTTAAGTTAAAGCTCTTTCCTCTATCTTTTGCAAATTTTACTGTAAAAAAATTGACTCTATCCTCTGCTTGGAAAGCATTTTAACTATATACTACTAGTATGTAGTTATTAGAAGAGCTGCTACACAATGGTCAGAATTTCACAGGTGCGTTAGGACTTTGGTTTACAGAAGTCAGGAAGAAACTTCTAAAGCTTAAATACTTTTGGAGGATTTAATTAAGCCATTGTATGTCTTAACATTTTCTTTTTTCTGAATCCTGGATTTTTATTTGGATGGAGAACATTTCTTTAGGTCTGCAAGTAATTGGTAATAACCAAATGGATTTAGCAGTGGTCCCAATAGTCTATTCTAGTTCTGCAAAGACCTTGCAGGCATCATTATTCATTTGTCCCTCTTTTTCCTTCCACCCCCTCTTTTCTCAACTTAGACATTTAGCTTGGACTAAAAGCCTTTTTGATATGGGTACAATTAAACTAAGTGTTTGACTCCTGGCAAAATAAGACTTCTGCCTAACTTAAGTTTTCTTAATAGTAAGTATAATACAGATCAGAAGATAAAAATGACTGATTACTTTCTACATGCAGGTAAGGCGAGTTTAATCTCCTGCATTATTTCCATATTTTCCACCACCACTTTTTAGACTAAAAAGATTTAGAGGATGGATATTTCTCATTAGGTTGATCCACATTGGTAACTTCCTTACTTTGTCGAAGGAAGTCATAGCACTCGTTTTTGTTCTAAACAACAGCATCATGTGAGTTACAGTGGGATGAATCCGGTTCCAGATGCTGGGGCTACTCATTGTCACAGGCGTTGTTCTTTTTACTAGCCAGTACTGAAATTTACCGGCAGTATTGTTGTAGCATAACTATGCCAAATAAGTTTAGTTGTGCTTAATTGTTTCCCATACACATTTAAATCTGAAATGGTTGTTATAACAGCTAATAAATTGTGAGACTGAATTTCATAGGTAAATTCAAAATTAATGCTGTCAAAAATGTGTGAAATGGGTTGACAAAAAAAAAAATCAAGAAAATCACAAATCTTTAAGTATTCAAAATTGCAGAGCTTTTTAGGGGGAAAAAAAAGGTAAAACTATATGCACTACCTATTTTCTTTTATTCTCACTACAAAAACATAATTGCAACTGAGGAGCTAACTCGATCATTTGCAATGAGTCACAATTAAATGGAGGCTGCCAGACTCAATTAACATATCAGTTTAGTGCAGATATCATTCTGTCAAACTGAAGGGAGAACGGTTTCTTTCAGGTCCCAGGAGTTTATTGCTTCTTGCCTGTGAAAAAAGCATACTTCATTCGAGCATTTCCAACTCCTGTTGCCACTGCCTAACAGTACAGAAACAAAAGCCTAAGGACTGCAGCCTATTAGGACTCCACACATTAAAAAACATTGGCCAGAAACTGGCATAATAAAACGCTTGCATGTCTGTCCAAAATAAGTCATCTTAATGTATTTTAAAGTCATTGGCTGTTATGCTTTAAATCAGATTAGTAGGGCTTTTGTGCATGTGTTCTGATGTGGTGGTTTGTCTTTTTTTTTTTAAAGCAACTGTGGTAAACATTAAGATTTACTTAAAGTATTAGACTAGTTCTTACGGGTGAGCATTTGAGTGGATTTTATTATGTCTAATAGGCATTGAACTAAGAGTCGAACGCACTCTATAGGCAACCATAGGGTTTTCCTCCTCCACCCAGCCACATTTCAACAAAACTTAACATCCTTTGCTAACTGTGGTTCCAGCTGCCAGCAGTTTGAACTTGCAGCGAGACAAGGGGCCACTGGGCAGACAGAACAAAAGCCCATAACCCTCCTTCCCTTAAGGAACCAAACTACAACATAACAATGGGGAAGGGGGTCACAAAGCAGATGACTGTGCAAGCAGGAGGGAACAGGAGTTGGAAGATGCCACAGCAACAGTTGTTCCGAGGCTTTCTTTCATTCAAAGGCACAGCATGGGACTGCTTTCCAATAACCAGTTTCCAGACCAGTCCATCCAGGCAGCAGTCCTGCTCTTTCCAAAACAGAGGAGGCTGCTCCTCCAGAAAGATGAAACCCACCTGTTGTCTTCAACTACAAAATACCCTACTTCCCTACTTTTCATACTTCACTTCAAAATCTACAAGCAGTTTGAGCATACTTATTCTCCTGAAACGTGGGGGGGGGAAAATCCCTCACTTGGCTAACCTCTTTTTTCATTAGAGATGTTTTACAGAAGCTCAAGAATGCCACATAAAGAGAGGAGGAACTGCCAAACAATGAAGTCCTAACATATCGAGAAGACAAACTTGCACTCATAACTCACCCCATCAAGCATTTGGTTCCACGCTCAGTCAGTTTTGTGTCAAGGACAAGAGAAAAATAAAGAAGGGAACACTACCTTCTCTCCCAGGAAGGGGTGTGGCAGGACTCTAAAAGAGCAGCAAACGCAGCTGCTTCCAATATTTTTATTTATTAATTTATTTTAAAGTGTAGTTGAACTCCCTTTAAGGCAGCCACACACCTGTAATAAGAGAAGTTGATAATTTAGCCACTTAGCAGCACAATTTCAGCAAACCTAGCACAATCCCTACTCCTGAAGTGCAATGACTAGTGCTACAAACTTCAGAAGAAAGCTCCCTCACCAAATGAGTATAGGGGGGTTTCCCTTTTTTTTTTTAAATTTGTTTTTGTTTACTTTTAACTGGAGAAGGAATAAGTGCTGGAGCTGATGGCATTATTCTGTTTACCCCCTTTGGCAAAGAAGACACTAGCATTTCAGTGCTACTTACCCTGTCACTTTTCATTCCAGTTCCTCCCACTCATACAGACTCTCACTGCTTTCTGCTTGCCTTGTAAATAAGTATTGTGTCTCCCAGCTAACGGTCAGGCTTCAAAGCTGACAGCCAATTAACCATCTTTTGGCGGCTCTTGGAGCGTGTGCCTTCTGCCAACGTTTGAACCCAATCCATTAAAATCAGCTCTAGCTAAGCACAGATGTTTTCCTGATTGCTTTCTGCAGACACAAGAGGACAATGAAACTAGCTGCCTGCGTACAAGTATATTTCCCAAATGTGCACTGGCCTCTCCATGTGAACATGAATTTCATATGGGAACAGACATGAATTGCAAAGGTGCAATGTATTGGTATTCATTATCCAAAGAAAATCTGGGGAAAAAAACCGAAAACCCGCAAATAAAAATATTTTTTAAACTCTTTAGAATCATCCTACATTGCTAGTTTATAATTTATTAAACATTAGAAACTTTCAGTACATGGACCTCATTAGCCCTAGGGAAACTCTTAATATCTGTAATACTCCTTATTTCTCATTAAGAAACAGATAAACAATTCAGAACATTTTGATATTACTGTGTCACAGTTGGGAAAAGATTTTTTCATTAACTATTTAAATTTTATGGCACTGTCTGCGGTATTTTCTGCTTTGCTACAACAACAGAATTAAAGGACAAAGGAAAAATGATACTTTCCAGCGGAACTGAATTCCAGACCACGCTTTAAGGCTCAAATGTTATGCACTCATGAAAGGATAATAAAAATCTTTAATAACTCCATGGAAGTATGCCCTGAAGGAATGAAACTTAGAAGACATGAATAGGTCATCTAAGGGAATTTCTTCGTGTTTGAAACTAGAGAAATGTTGACAGCTGCAAAGGAGTAGTGACTATGCACATTACGCAATGATGTATTCACACAACATACTTAGGCAGCCCTGGGAACCAGGGCCAGAAGCTGGGACTAAGCAGCCTCAGGATGCACCTTCTCATTTTCTAACACTCTTTCTTTAGCAAGTTAATCTTGCATTCTTAGCTGTGTGGCCTCAAATGTACCCTCATCTCACTGGCCTTGCACCTAGGGCTCCTTTTAGAAGCTTTAGCTTCTAAGTCCTACCTAAGCTACATAACATTTGCAAAGCAATTAGGTGCTAAGTTGCATGTTGCTCGGATAATATGGGAACACTGATATACGCTCACACTTATTTTTTAAGGTTATTTTTCTTTTCCCTCCTCTGAGAGCACAACACATACAGTTTCACTGTTTTTCCTTTTTATTTTGAAAAAATACTTTAAAAATGAGAAAGCAAAACCTCTTTTATCTTTTTTTATTAGTAAAATAATGTCTTAGCATTAGCTACTAGTAAAGGATTGAGCTAAGACCCTGCACACACTACCCCTCCACAATATATGAACATACAAGCAAGCACACACAAAAGCGCTATAGGAATGACTGGAAATGTGAACAGCACCTATTTTTTTTCTCCTGCTGTGTCTACTCACATACAGTGATCCACTGCCATGTTTTTACATAATGACTATAACCAAAATCAATAAGCTTTCCCCTTTTTCTTCTGATCTCCTATAATCGTTCATATAACCACTAAGCAACACCTTCAGTAACCAAACACACTGCATGTGCTCCACACACATTAAAGCCTTTTTCAGGTTTACAGAAATCTAGCAAATAGCTCCACCTGAGAAGACCAACTAACCGATGAACACCAAGTTGTTTAAGCAAGCTACACAGTCGAAAACTAAGAGGCATATAAGGATATTGCGCTTGTTCAGATCAGGGGTCCATTTAGCTCAGTCTCCTGTCTTCAGCAGTGGCTGCAAACAGACCTCGATGCACTTGCAGCTTCAAGTGCTTCATTCACAGTGTCTGGTATTTATTTTAATAAAGCCATGACATATTAGACAGTTTATAAGAATTCAGTCTATTTTCTGGGCCTGACCACAATATGGGGGATGCTTTATAAAACACAAATGTGCAGCGGTTGGCAAGGCATCCATCAACTTCAGTCATATTCAATCTCTCTTAAGCCTTGGAGAGTGTACAAAAGCCCCAGCACAAATGTCTTAACATGCAGCTCAGGTGTGGTGTAGGACACTTCTGCTCTTACTGCAGGCCTCAGCAGTCACAAGTGCTGGTGCCAAGGAAACCCACTCCATTTAATTTAATTTGCCAGAAACAAGTGCTATTTATGAGAAGTTTCTCTTCCTAGAATAAAGGAAATTTATTATAGGAATGGAGGCCAAATCCAATAAGACCTTGCTATCCGGATCTTCCATCATGGTTCAATGTACCGTGGAGTAATCAGTAGCATTTGACTCGCAGAGGCGATTAGCGCCGGTGCAGGCGTGTCCCGCAGTGGAACAGCGGATCATGGCGTACAGGGGGGTTTCCTGAGCCGGGGAACCCACAGGGGAGCACAGAGACCCGCCAGGAGCCAGCAGCTCTCACGAGGGTGGCTGACGAGGTACAGGCAGGGCCAGGAGTAACGGCTGCCACCCCCCACTCCCACTA
>NW_008795492.1:4760064-4782561 GCF_000699145.1 Aptenodytes forsteri | reverse complement strand
GAGGTGGTGGATGCCCCATCCCTGGAAACATTCCAGGTCAGGCTGGACGGGGCTCTGAGCAACCTGATGTAGTTGAAGATGTCCCTGCCCATGGCAGGGGGGGTGGACTAGATGACCTTTAGAGGTCCCTTCCAACCCAAACTATTCTATGGTTCTATGATTTCCATTTTGCAGGATTTTATACATGAATCAACAAAAAATTTTGTTTGTTGCCAGACAGTGAACAAAGAAGATATCAGTCTGGGAACTTATTGAAAGAAATTTTAACTTTAAACAATACCTGTTTTATCACTGAATCTTTTGTTGGGGACACCTGACAGATATAAGTAATTCCTGGCACACAGTGACTTGCAAATTAAGTTTATAGTTTGAAATTATTTTTTCTGGCAGTTATTGATAATAGAGATTACAACAGCTTGCTAGTTAAAATGTAATTTAAGTAGTACTCATATTTAAACACTAGCACTACTAATTTTGGATGCCCATGCCGACAAATATCAGGAAATGATTGGCTACTGCAAAGAAGTTAATAGTGCCACATTAAGAACAGGTGTGCTGGTTCAAAAGGGTTCTCAGTGTAAAAAGCAAAAGCTTCAACTAAGAAGAAAAGGCATGTTTTGAAGTGCAAAACACTATTGCATGTGAGGTTCGTAAGGGAATCAAATGAACAGATACAGCTCACTGAATCAATAGAGTTCATCAGTGAATTTGTCAGAGTATATTCTCACATATCCTAAAAAGGCATTTGCAAGTGTATCCAACAGAGCAAAAAGTTATTTGCTTTTTCACTAATTTTTCAGAGTTGTCCTGCCACGTTTGGCAGACAATGAAATCCAAACAAGGGCCTCTCTTCACATATCATATCCATTTACATTTGCATCTGGCCAGGGTGCCATAAGAATCAGGTTATGATGTTAATCAGATATGTACCTGAGCATTTAGAATGATCAGCATTTTATCATCATAAATTTCACTTTTAACTTGAAATCAGTTCCATTTTTCAGTGACAAACTGGAAATTTTGTGTTCAAATGGAAGTACTTCAAAATAATTTCATTTAAAGTGTATAAACATGGCATATAACCACGCATATATTCTTATTCAATTTACAACAGGCCTAGTGCCAAGCCTTACTGACAGGTATGATATGGACAGTTGTCTCTTTTGGGGCCAGAAGGTTGTTAGAAACAAAGAGAAAACTGGAATTAGTTTCAGGGAGAAAAAGCAGACTAGAGGTATGGTGCACTTGGTAAACTGCATGCTTGTACAATTCATATCCCAGGGAAGCCCGAGGCTGTTAGAGGATGCAGTATGTTCTGGAGAGAAAAATGGACAGACCTACACAGGCAGAGGCTCCTTGGAGGTGTCAGGCATGTAGAAGTCAATAGTTTGAGACTCTTAAAGGGGTAAAGCCCAAACGAACCGTAACGTAGAGCTTTCCTTCGTTTCACCCAGTAACTTAAAAATTTCTTTAGCATTTCTGGAAGAAGGAAATTCAACTCTGAGTGCAACATCAGGTGCTGTTTACATATAGTAATAATAAAATACATAATTCCCTTAAAGACAACACTCTTTCTCTCCCTCCTTCCTCCCAACATCTCAATAGCCAAATATAAAAAAATTAAGTTGGAGGGAAAAAAAAAAAAGACACTGAAAAGCCTGGTAAAGTGATTTAGCACAGCCAATTTATCTGTATTGCTACGAGGAAGAAGGAAATTCAACTCTGAGTGCAACATCAGGTGCTGTTTACATATAGTAATAATAAAATACATAATTCCCTTAAAGACAACACTCTTTCTCTCCCTCCTTCCTCCCAACATCTCAATAGCAAATATAAAAAAATTAAGTTGGAGGGAAAAAAAAAAAAGACACTGAAAAGCCTGGTAAAGTGATTTAGCACAGCCAATTTATCTGTATTGCTACGAGCGGGTAGAATCTGTTATCAGAAATAGTCGCTTTTCCCCCAGTCTTCACTGATTCCTAAGGCTTTTCTACATGGACACATCAAAGAGTGTGAACACTTAAAGACATTTGCATGATAATATTAATTCACACACAATTCACATCATCTTTTGATCAGGATTACTTTGATTATTATAGACAAGATGGGTTATATTAAATTTTTCACACCTTCAACATCATGCTGTGTAATTGTTTGCTCACCTAATTGCCATGAAAAATCACATCAGCTGGAAATAGCACTGCTAAAAATATCTTAAATCTGATTTTAAAAAATCACTCTTCCTATAGAGCAGGACTGAAAGTAGATAGACCAAGATAAACCAAGAACACTCATAAATAATTCCAGTGATGACACTAATGAGATAAAATGCTGTGGGCTTCTCCTGGCATGTGCCAAGCCGTTAGATTACAGTGAACGGTCTACAGACACTACAACCTCCTAAAACACTATTCTTACAAGCTAGAGCTTCACCATATTTTTAGGATATTAGTCACCATATCTTTAGGTTTTGTGTGCAGGTGAAGCACTGCAGCCTCGTGAATGCAGCATAGGACCAGGACTTAAACTACGGGTCTCATTTCTGCACTTCAATGCATTTGATAGGTGACCTTACGAAAAGTCTTTACAACATGGGGACAGCGATACTACCTCTGTTATAAATGACTTTGAGATCGACTGACTGAGAAGTGCTCAAATATTACCATTGTGAGGAACACGTGCCATCAGCAATGGGCAGATTTTGTAGTGCCAGGATGGCATGCTGTCAAGGTACAGCATGACAGTGTGACCTTCTGGTTGGAGGCAGACTGGGAACAGAGAGTCTCTGTTGTCCTGTCTGGTTCACAGGAGGCTGTAACTATGCTTGTAGGGTCTCCACAGAAAATCTAAGCAAGAATAAGGTGCTCTTCCAATTTATAAATGTACCATTTTTCTACTCTGCTCGCACATGTTCTCATATTCTGTTAGCACAGGGAAAATGGCCTGAAGAAAAGCTTTTGGCTTCTGGGTGTTCACTTTCCTGCATGCAGACCTCTGAGATTCATGGACTTGGAAGGTTCAGGCTCTGGACACTCGCTCTGCAGACCTGGTTCTCAGCCAGCTCTAGCTGCAGATGCCACTGACCCCGGCCAGGCCTGTAAAAGATTGTCTGTCCACAGGCTAACCCTCATTCACCATCAGAGATGGGCACCGCCTCTCCTACAATGCCACAGCCAGCTGGCATCTCAGAGGGCACCCACTGAAGCCACCATCTGTGCGGAGCAAAGCCAGAGTTACTGCGGGGTACTCACTCATGCCAGTGCAAAATCCTTATGAACCAAACCTGTACAGTACAACTCAATCTCATGGATTTCAAGTCTTAACTCAATAAAAAGTATATGGGCAAATTCAAGCACGGATCCACTTTCACATGCCCACATTAAAAGCACCAGTAACACCCAGCAGCTTCGTCAGTTACAGTGCATCAAGGAAAGGAAAACAGCCAGCAGATGGTCCACCTCAAGGCCTTGCTCTGAATCAGAGACAGTACATCATCAGGACCTGACTTCATTTGCAGTGGCAAGTACTCAGCACCACTGGAGAACAACCCAAGCAATTGTATAAAAAGTGCCAACAAGAAATCCCATCAGAATTGATCAAGCAACGCTCACGTGCAGCTCTCAAAGAGCTGAAGCACATAGCATCCCACAGCAAAGGGGACACCCATCTTGTCACTTCCCAGCACGACGTGGAGACAATTACCTGTCTCTGCAGTCTAACACAATCTGTGGAAGTTCTCCAGAGGAAGAATGGATGCACTGTTGTTATTAAACAAATTAGGGAACAGACATATTTAACACTCTCCTTTAATTTTTCCTCTGAAAAATCCATAATGAACTAGCAAAAGATTAAAATTTGGTGATTAGCACCTGAATAATAACAAGTAATTATTTTTGAGCCAAACAAGGATAGAATATCCTGGGTAATTTATACTGGGTAATTAAGGTAATGAATACTTGAGAGTCTATCAAATAAATAGTCCCTAAAAGTGTCGTTTTAATAGGGGCATGATTATAGGCAGCACTAAAGAGGATTGAAACAGATACAACATACCTGTTTCAGACACGTATTTAAAAAAGGCATAAATCTCATCACTTAAGCTGTTGTCTAAATTCATTATTGAATAGGGCCTGTTCCTGGAAGCTTGTTTACATGGGCAAATCTACCATCAAATTAACTGGTATAATTATACCAATAGCACCACCTGAACACATTTAGATCCTTTTTTTTTTGTTTGGCCTATCTTGCACCAATTGCTACATGATTGGATGAAGAACTGGCTCTTGGAGTGTTTCCACCCATGGACGAGTGAGCAGATGGAGGGATCCCAGCATAAGAGTTCATCTAATTTGCTATCCCCATTGAGACACGAAGGTAATATTCCACCTTTCAGTACAGCAACAGGAAAAAAGTGCAAGCATAGACTAATATGACTAATTCCAATACCACACCTCAGCAGGACAATAAAACAGGTAAAGGCACTCTTTAATGCTTTAACACCCAGCACAGGCAGTGAGTCATCCTTCTGAATCCGTTTGGGTGCCTTGGCCAGAGAAATGAAGCTGAAGTAATGGTGAGCTCTTGCTGACCAGCTCAGCAAGCCCAAACATTATTATGTCTTATAGCTCTCCTCAGCCAAATTATGGCCATTTCTTATCACATCTTGAAAAGGGAGTCACTCTTCCTCAACACAGAATGAAGGGAAAATACAGCTACAGAGGATTAAGGAGTCAACTTGCATGGCCAGGACCCATCCTTGCAGTGGGGTCAAGGATAGGCATGTCCCCAGGTCACTATGGGAACAGCATGGGTCACATTACCTAGCTCAGTGAAATAACAATAACCAGTAATCTGGGCTTTGCAAAGATGCAGTATGTCCCCCTGTGATAGGACTGTATTTATAAGTTTGAAGATGATAATATTTGGAGGTGGCAAGTTGTTGGATTTAATATATTCTTCCTGCTAAATTATATTATAAAGTTGAAAGGACAGACTACATTGAAATTTCCTTAATGAAAATCTAACTGCTCATAATATGACCTGCTTCGCTAGGTCTTATGTCCTGATTAATGAGAAATCATTAATCTCATTGGTTTTCACAAGTAAGATGAATCTTTAATATATAATGAAATAGCTAACAAACATTAGAAGAAAACTCTAAGAAGCAACAGAATATCCACTTGCATGTTTGAATCCTAGTATCTACTGACCAATTAACCAGTTTGGATAGGTTGCCCCATGCTAGCAACAACCTTACAAAATGGGGGAGAAGGGGCTTACGTTTTTTAGAAGCCAGTCTTTGGATTAATTGCAGTTTTATGCAGTTTTGTTTCACTTCTTCGTTCATCTCCGTGCTTCAGTTTTATATGACTTCTTGGTATGATGTCCAGCTTGGAGTTTGGTCATGACCGACGGTTTGGAAGATTTCATACATGGACTTCCATCTCTGTTTTAATAAAATGCTGAGTTTGATGGAAAATTAATTCACTAAGCCCCTTCTATCTTTCCTCAAAGACAACATAATTCTGTTTTTTTATTGCATTTTGTTGATTGATCAGAAAATTGGTGCTCCTCACAAAATTTGTCCCTACATTGGCACACTTCTCTGATTGTAAGGGTCTGGTTCAAAATTTTGCGTGCCTGTTTGAAAGCATAATGAAGTCTCTGATCATCTATTTTCTTCCAGGCAGGTCACAAGTGTTTATGAATCCTCCCTATTACTTTCCATAGAAATACAGGAGAAAATAATTCTGCTGGCTTAGAAAATACTTTATTTTTTTCTCACATAAGCACAAGCTATAATACTCAAAGTAATTTATTTCTGTGAAAAAATTCATATGCTAGGAAAATAATTTAATAAGCTAAACAATTAATCACTACAGCAACCCTACCAATATTCTTTTCTAATGTAATTAATATGTTGCTGAACATTTTTTAATTTGTTTCTGGAAACAATTCTGCAGGCTCCACTATTTGCAGTCAGTAGCAGCACTATCCTTCAAGTGTTCATCTTGACACAACCAGTGGAAATGTGCTTTCTGCTCGCTTCATCTTGTTGTACACGATACTGTGCAGCACTTGCCGTTCCACTCCCCATGAGTTTGATTCCCAGCACTTTCTGGTCAGGTGCTAAAATCCTCAGGCCAAATCAAAGATGAAGCTGGCAAACATAAGTCATCTTAAGAAAAAAATGGTCGTATTTTATTTTCCTCTTTAAAGGAAAGTATAAAGTAGCCTAAAGTAGGAAATATTCCTATAATTTGATGTTATGCTTTACATAAAGTGACTGTAATTTTGGCAAAACAATAAGATAAAATGAACCACACATAAAAGCTCTGCTTAGGTTAAATGGCTCTAATCCAATAGGAGCAAGAAGAAACCAGCAGTTTGCATTTGGGAAAAAAAGCATGAGGATTCATCTGACAGTGATATTTCAACAACTTCATCATGAACTGTCCCAGTGTTAAATGTCAGCTGTTTTTGCAGCAAAGCGTGGAAAGTATTCCTTAGTTAAACAGCAGATTTCTTTGTTTTTTCATTTAATAACAAATAAATTAGGAGTAAGCTTTTGGTTTTCGTCAGCTTGACAATTGTATCACTGTTTTGCTGGAAATAAGAGCAGTTGGCATTTTCTTCATGCCAGCATATGCATGTGTGAGTTGAATTGTCTCTGAACTACAAGCAATGACAAGATACTCCTTGTGCCAGAAAGCACTTAATTATTGCACTGCAGCCAGGTTAATCTCGTGGGTGGAAGCCCCTATCACACAGCCACGTGGCAGCCACAGTTTCTGCACTAAGGAAAGTCATCTCTGGGGTAACTGCTTAGTCACTTTAAGGAGTAGAGACCTGCCCTCTTGGACATAGACCACCTAGTTTTATTAAAAAGAACCATGGTCTTTCTAACCATATGGAAAAAACATAGAAATAAAGGGTGCAATCAGAAGACTGTAAATGGATTATTTGATTTTCCTAATGTTCAAAAGGATTTAAGGGCTAAGGCAACTTACCGCTCTCATACAAATGACTTTTTGGCAGTTTTTTCTGTCTATTAGAGACTCCAAAATCTGCTGTGAATTGGGATTTACAAGACCAGCACAAAACTAACTTTTCCTAGAAGAGTGAAACCTATACTGAGATACCAGAGAAAACCATTGCAAACACTCTCAGCGATGAGGCAGGAAACTCAGAGTCCCACAGGAAACATTGCACCCTCAAAGCAGCAAGCACAGCGGGGGGGCACTGGAAACCTTACAAAAACCACTTCTGTTTTCACTAACAGAGTACCAAATATTGATAAACTGTCCAATTAACCACAAGGATGAAAGCTTTTTTTTTGAAGCCTGCTAGCAAGAAGTCCTCCATAACTGCACCCAAATGTACAACTATCATCTTCTCCTACCTCTTAGCAATGTCACTCCGGTTACATAAACATGCCGTGCACACTGAATTTCACATCACTGATGCTGCTTGAAGCATGCCATAACATTTTCCAGCCAAATATATACAACACTCCAACTAATATGCATATACATATATCTCCAGTACGCAGTTAATGAGATGCAATTATTCACAGCTGATAAGACTCTTGTTCTAAAACCCTCTACATGAAAGCAAGAAAGATTTGAGTTGCAGGGAGACTTCTCCCTTTCATCAGTACTGTCAATTACAATTCCAACATTATGTAAGAAACAGGAGAAATTGGCTCTGATCTGGCTAAAGGTTAATAAATGCAGTGGTTCAGGGAACTAGAGCAGAAGAATACTAATGGCTCCTGCACCTGGAATGCAGCTTCCCTCTTCATTCTAATTAGCTTCCCCCATGTCAGTGCATTTACAATGCATTTGTGCCCAATGTATTTATGAAATAATGCAGGTCTTTGGCTTCAATAAGTCAAGTTCAAGTCAAACAGAAGAAACAGGGTGTTAACAAAAGACTGACCCCGTTATCACTAGTTAGATAGCATAAAATAATATTGACAGCTCTTCTGCTCCTCCATCCCCACTTTAAAAAAAAAAACATGCATTTTTCTCTGGATTAATTCACAGATACGTTTGTTTATTTTCCAATGTTAATATTTTTAGATTTCTCTGTAAATATTCTAACTTCTTCTCATACACCAACAGATAACAAAAGATGTGCAGCAATGCTGCATTTCTTGTGAAACCGTATTCTCAACAAAACGTGAAAAATCTAAACTCAGTCAAAATGCTATAGCAAGAGATTTCCTGGCATTGAAGCGGTCAGGAATACACACCATATATTAAATTAAATGTCTGAGGGCAAAGGCAAGGGAGAGACTTGAGGAGTGATGATCCGCTCATCTCTCACAATGCCGTCAGCAAGAGCAACAAATTACATGCGAGACATGCACAGGATGAAACATGGCTCCTTCTCCCTGTCAAAGTGTCCTCCCCTGCGGTGGCCTAGGGTCGCTGTCACGCAGCATCATGGAGCTGACAGTCGGCCCTTGCACCCCTTGCCACCGTGAGATGAATGATCTCTCCCAGGCCCTGACCACCAAATGACACTTAATCAACCACCTGCTTTTTGTCAAGTCAGTACCTCATCAGAGAGTGGCAAAGTAAACTGGTCAGAGAAGTTCAGACAACGTTTTTGTCATGAGATGTGCCACATCATTTCCTAATTCTCATTTGGGTCTTTAGCTCTGTAAATAATGACTCCCCAGAGCAGGAGTGCAAATCCAGCTCTCCTGGCTGACCACCGGGTTTTGGACACACGGCCTCCACCACCAGCTGAATGTTTTGTGATTTGTGGAACATGTTCAAGGGGAGAGACACTACTGGTATAACCAAAAGTGATTAAGGTTATAAATGGCACATGAAATTAGGTATCAGAGGGAAAGTCAGTGGAGGGAGTCTGGGTTTGGTAAACTGCTTGTCTCCCAGTACTGTCAATGTGCATGAGATGGTGCCCTTCAAACCAGGCAACCCCAGGAAGCAGGAGATCTCCCTCCCTGCTCGCTGGGGCTGCCTCGCACCAGGCAGTGACCTGCCCAGGGTGGGTCTATGGCCAAGGCTGAGCCATCACCCTCCAGCCCTCCAACCCTCCCACCAAAATGTCTGCACTATAGGTAGGACTGTTATTTTCTTGATCTGCTTTCTTTTTCCAGGACAGGGAATCCATTCATTCAGCAATGGGAAGGGGATTGTTTTTGTAGACAAGACACAGAGAGCATCAGCTGCTGCCAGAAGGAAATAATGCGGAGAAAACCTGCAGCTGCAGGTGGGGCAGCTGCCAGCATCCCCCGTCTGCTCACCTTTCGGACCAAAGTCTCTCTCTTCAGGAGTGAGGAGCTGCCTCCTTCTGTGAAGATTGCTTCTGCCAGCACAGCAAGACAGTTCCAGAGGCAGGGGTACATAAAGCAGCAATTCAGTGAATCCCAGGCATATTTGCTATCTCTAACACCAGAGCAGGATGTCTGAAAGTGGGGCAGTAAATAGGATCACATCTGAGGGAAATGCAGACCTTCAGCCAGTTGCCAGACATGGGCATGAATCTACTGAGCAAACAAATATTTACCTCTACAGTAATTACTTCCATGTTGCAGTTACATGTAAACCAGCAGCTGTGGGTAGGGGCTACTTTGGGAGGAACTTCTGACTGTTTTGAGCATATAATAGGTATTCTTGCCCTCCAAATGGTTGTGTTAAACCTCTGGAAGGGTTTATTTTGGTAAAGTGTGAGATATAAAAATTTAACTCTATATACCTGGTGTTCCTGAGGCATTTGGCCAAGTGTTTTCAAAGGGTTGCAAGCTTGTGGCCAGTGTTATTTAGGGCCAAGCTTTACCAGTGACTTAGGTCACAGCCTAAACCAATGGCAAACCATCGGTAGCATGCAGATGTGTTTCAAACATGCACTAAAAATATTTTCTTTTCCTTCTTGACTGAAAAAACCAAACACCTCCTGCCTATATTTACCTGATGATGTCAGCTCTCAGCCTGTCCCTCCAGCAGCTGGTTTCTGCCATCTCTGTACCTGAGGTCCTCAGTTGCTGTTCCTCTGTACCTTCTTCCAGGCACGTAGTGAGATACAATCGCACACAAAAGTTCACTCCTTGCTATGAAATTAGTCACTGCTGCCTGTGACACAGATTATTCCCTGCATCATAATGTTTAATACCAAGGAAAGATTAATTAAATTTTGTGGAACTATGGTTCAGGTAGCTCATTAGGGACTGTTTGCTTCTTTTTATTTAAGTTTTCATTAGTTCACTTTAAGTTACATTACAGGCTGTAGCCACTTTCCCCTTCTTGCACTCAGCAGATGAACTTAGACGTTGCCAGGATTGTAAACAATGCAAGGTAATTAGCCCAAGTAAAACTCGCTCCCTCCGGGAGTGACTTTTTCCGTGATGTACCTTCTGCCAAAGGAAACCAGAAGCCCTGGGAGCTCTGAGGAGGAGGGCCGGCCTGTGAAATTCCACTCGGAGGCACATATTCACTCTACAAAATCAGTACAACATGCATCCCTCTGAGTGAGACATCCCACCTCTCCCATTGTGGGAGGTGGTGAAGAATTACACATACCATAACTTAAATGTTTTAGAAGCCACAAACTCTGGAGACACTTTTTCATGCAGCTGGATGCAGTCACTGGCATTTGGGCTCTGTGTAATACACACAGTGTCTTTCAGGCTGAGAAAAAATGAGGACCCGGTGCTTACAGGCCTGTGCCCAAGAACCTGCCTTGCCTGCCCCACTCCTTGGGCTGCACGTGTGTGCTGCTGAGCAGTGACCTGAGCAACTATAACTGACTGGGCTGAGAAATAGCTGAGGAAAAAGTTAATGTAAAGAAATACTTCCTTTTTAGCCCGAGCATGGCACATCTGGTTCATGCCAGAGTGCTTCTGCACATGGGCAGGTCAAACAGAAAATCTCCTCAGTCAAAACATGGCAGAAATACAACTGTTCAGTCATGAGTGTGACAGACCCGCTACGTTGCTCTTACAAACTTGATTGAATATCTCGCAGTCCTTCAGGCTTTTCCCACAACTTGAGGTCTTGATGGCAGATGCATTTTCCGTCTGACGGCCCTGATGACGGGCCACAGCCCCAGACACGGCCCTTTGCACAAACAGCTCTCCATCTTGCAAGTGCAGAGTGAACCGGGGCAGGGAAAAGCCTGGCTAAAAGAAATAAGCAGTTTTATTTAGTTTTTGTTTCCTTTGTGAAGCCCATCAGCTGCATATCAAGTTCTTTGATCGCCTGTTTGTGCCAGAAGAGCAGGAGCTGGACTTCCCCGGATCACAGGGGAGCCTCTCCTCATGCTGCTGCTCCTCACCAGGCTCATCTGAACCCATGCTGCAGTTCCCCAGGGTCTGACCACACATTGTCTACCCTAGTTTCTTCACTTTCTCTGAGTGCTATTCTCCCAGTTTCTCCCACATCTTCTGTTTTGGACACAATGACCTACCACAGGGGTGTGTGACTCCTTCCCTCTTCAGATACTTCATGCGTCTTCCCATGCACTCAGGCCAGCCTCCTCAAGCTGGTCCCATCAGTTCTTGTCACAGCCAACTGGACAACTCCAAAGATGCGTTTTGAGTCCCAGCTCTGTCTGAAAGACTTCAGCTGAGCAGGCCTGGCCGTAGGGCAAGTGTTGGAAAGAAGGATCAGAATGAGTGCATCGGTTAAGCAGGAATTTCTGTCAACTTGCATTTTGGTGGATGGGTTTATGTTATCTAAAATAAACCATGAAAACATGGTTTTCAACATGAGAAATCCATCAAATCTACCTGCTGATACGCAGGGAGCATAGATGAATGAGAGCAAGAAACATTATTTAGAAAGGGCAAAAAAAGGAGTCCATAATGCCAGAGAACAATGGAGGAATGCGTTTCCAGGATGGGGTGTTAATGGGGAGTTGCTATGAAAAATGATTAAAAGCTGGTAGAAAATACAGGCTGCGCAAAACGGATGTTATCAGGTTCAATTTCATTTTAGTCATCCAAGGTACTGAATCAGAGTTATTATAAAAACCAGTCAATGGTCTCAATAGTTTTCCCTGCCTGCATGTTTATTATCAGGTTTTTTCAGATTAAGGCAAGAATAGTGAGCAGCTCATGTTGAAATACAAGGTTATGAGCACATTTTTCATAGGTTATAAAAACTGTATTTGCCAAGCTTCAAGATGCCACATTGCAAGGGAAGGAAATTAGAGAGTATAAATCCATTTGCAGCTGCACTTTATTCCAAAAGTAATCATGTGGGGAAATACAAGGATTTTAAAACATCTACTACATAGCACACTCAACAGATAAGACATCTACACTGGGAAAAACAGATTTTCAAAGTTTTTCAGCCTGATACAGAAGTCAATGGAGTCAACGGCATCCTCGGTACCTGCCTGTGCAATACACGCACTTTACCTTTTTTCTTACACTGCACACACCAGCTGAACATAAAATCTGACAAGGCCTTTCATACCCACCACTTACAACCAACCCTGGCACTGTCTGAACTGAAAGTTTTTGTTCCCTGTGCAACCTGTCCTATTTTTCTTTTTTTTTTTTCAGGATCTGAATTCAGTGTTAGAAGAAAGAAAGTAGTTCATTGTTCACAGCTTAACTGATGTATTTCTGCACCGGCACCTGCGTAGACAGTTTCTCTCACAGGTATGAAAGGACATAACATCAAGGATGGCTGAATAGAAACCAATCCCTCTGACGCTCCACCGCAACTAGGACAAACCTGATGCCAACAGGACAACCACAGGTGAGAGAATGCGTCCCCTTGCACGAGGCTGAAATTTAGTGTCACGTCACCTGTGGACAAACCCCGAGGTGGTCCTGCTACCCACCACACATCAGGTCCTCATTTCATTAGCTGTTGTTGGCGATTTAACATAGAAGAAATACAGGTTTGAAGACGGGTGCCAACATTTCAAGTCATTTAAAAGGCCATGGCATACCTGAAGACAACATTGCCAGAGTCCACTGCATATGTACGGCTCCTAAAATCTTATGATGCTGTCTGTCTGTCAGGATACGTCACAGTGCGTATTCCCAGGAGGAGGTAAGGTATCACAGGAGAAAGGATACTAGGGAAAATGGAGAAAAAAAAAAAAAAGAACTGAAAGAAAAATTGTTATTTATTCTAAAAACTTGTTTCTTCAAAAGAAAAACTCTTAATTTTGTTGAGAGCTAAACTTCTTGCTGACTAAGAAATTTGCCACATGTGTCTTTCTTCCCCTCTATACATCTGAGGACAGCAGGGTGCCATGTGTTGAAACAACATACTCAGACCTCATCATATTTTACTTGAAATTACCTTTCACAGAGCTGGAAAGGTGGAAGACAATTTCCAAAATTAGTTAGGCCTTGCTAAACTAGCTTCATTAATGTAAAAAAACTTCAAAGTAGAGACTTTATTCCATCTGTAGCAATCAAAATGTAAATAAATACAAGAATTCAAATCATTCATCCAAATATTTGGAGGCATTATATCACTTTTGGGAAGTGTAACACTTACACCAGCACATCAGGGAACAGAAAACTGGCTCGCTCACACTCAGGAGATTCATCTGAATCAGATGGCAACACTATTGAATTAGATGGTGTGTAGCAGGATGGCACTACACCTCCCAGTATTCAGACCCTAAATCAATATTGCTGTTGTATAACATGTTGTGCAGCATCTCTTATTCAAAATACAATATTTTTATTCAGCAGTGTAAGGATGTCTTTCTTCTGCTAGCTGTATGGGCTGAATACTGACTATTTTCCTCATTTAACTGAGAAATTTCAGTGGGGCACTGCCAGGTTAGATGCTACACTAGTAGCAGCTGCCTTGTAGCTGCTCCATCCTGTCCCCAGCACTGTCACGCTCTTTCTGCACTGGGAAACAAGTCTCAGTAGCAAATACAACTTCTTACTCACAGTTTCAGTACTCCCAAATCAGAGTTTCTGCTGGGGATTTTTTTTTTTCTTTGAAACAGCCATTCAATACTTTATTTGTGGATGGGCAGCTTGTGTCAACCTATTGAGTCACCCGGTGACATCCATTCCTCCTGCTCCTCCCTCTCACCTGCCAGTTCAACGAAGGGCTCCATGAAAAGACGCGTTAGGTTTTTTTGGCACAGGCTGTGCAGGGAAGGCAATTAAAAGACATGACAATATTAAAATAGGACTGTCGCCATCTTACGTCCACAAAGAGATCTTTAGTTTGACTGGTGAACCATTAAAATGCAGGCCCGTAACGAAGATGTAACTCTGGCACAAAGATCGTTTTTGGAATATGAATCAGCTCTTCTGATTAAATCTCCGAAACCATTATTACAGGACTTTTCTTTTTATAACCTATCTCATTAAAAAAATATTTGGATCCCTCTTGTTATAGTTAGCTGAAATTCTCTCATTAAGTCCTCTTTTACAGTCATTTTTCTCATGCTGAAGCTCTTAAGGGGAAATAAAGCTGTTTCCTCCAAAGGGCTTTTCCTTTGTGCCCCTTGTAGGGAGGACAGAGCGATAATGTTCAGGACAGCTGCTCTGCACTGTACACAACCAACCAGCCAGCAAAAACAGTGAAAAATGAAGCCAAGAAAGACACTTCAGCAAGTTCTAATTGCATTGGGCTCTAATGCACAGCAAATATCACAAGCGTGGTCCACTGAAAAATATCATGTGGAAAAGTCTTTAAACAAAAATGATCTAGCAACATAACTTATACAAGGTTAAAAGAAAATGACGTTTCTGTGTAAGATCAGAACAAACAGTCCAACAAAGATCAAAAAGACTAGCGTTCTCCACGCGTTGCTGTTAGTTTCAGGTCTGCACTTTTACAAACGGTACTTCCTCCATGTGCTCACACTGCAAACACGTCTCATCAGTATGAAGGGCAACATGGTGTCAGTTCTGTCAACGATTTGCAGTTTGTCTTGCAGGTAGTTGTTGCATGAGACCAATTTGGAGGTTTATATTCGTTGCTATGTTTCATCCTAAATGTTGGTGGCTCCAGAGATGTGCTCTGCTTCGTTACACCTCTCTATACATTCGGCTTCTGCTGAGAAATGGTCAGATACGGTGAAGTTATGCCAATAGTCTTCAAGGTAGGAGAAAAATGAGTAATTGAGTATTTTTAACTATTTTATTGCTGCAAAGCCAATTGGCCTCTGGCAAGACTGGGAGCTTCTTACTTTAGTGTCTGCTGCATATGAGAAAGTGCCAAGAGACATTAACTCCAGCAAAGACCTTACTTACAAACTGTAGAGGATCTGGGGGGAAACCAAAGAGGTGAAGTGACTCACAAGATCCCATGACATGGTAATGCCGGGGCCAGCGTTAGAAACCAGTCTTTGAGACTCCCAGTCCAGCAAACTGGTTTACTCCAACCAAAAATAAAGCAGGACTTTCATAAAATCCTACTGTCAGGGAAGTGCAGGATTTTATATCTTCATCCAGGACATAGTAGCAGCATACAAACTGGCCAGCTATCCCTGGCACCTGGTGCTATCAAGGTCTGTTCAACACACACAGGCAATGTTCCTCTGGCCTTACCGACCACTGAGCCATCTGTCCCCCTAAAAATCATTCATATGATTGGTGCTAAAAATCAGCAAATAAATGTCTGTGTGGCTGCTAAATCAGCAAGTAAGGGTCCTCTCACATTAGAGAGGATTTGAGAAGCTGTTTCTTTAAAATATGCCCACATACACACACATGTGCGTGCACACACACACACTTGTGCACACACACGCATAGAACCACTCACTAAAATATCAGCAGCCCTGACTTAGTAAGTCACATTTCAAGACTGTTCAAGCCCTGCAATGCCTGGCAAAGACTAAGAACCCGGGACCAGCTTTTCCCCGGGTTACACCAGTATGATGAAGCCAGTGGGAACACTTCGCAGTTAGGAGGATCGAAGCGTTCCCGGGTCGTATTTGGTCTTTGTGCACATCAGCACAGCCGTTCGTGCACAGGCTGCCGAGCCAGAGTTACTCTGCATGCTTACTGGGGTAATAGACTGCAGTTCACTCTGAGTTAATTTGTATTTAATTCATCATGGGTTACCTCTGTGTAAATAACTATCTCTCAACTTCCTATCTAAAATCATGGGATTTTGTTGATACAGCATTGAGGCAAATATGGTACAGCATTACAATCAGACAGACAGCAAGAGGGTACAAGTATCACGCTGCAGATAACCTCACATCCTACGTCCTCTCTCAGCCTCAGGAAGAAGAAATGTTTCCAGAGAAGTATGCAGAACCAGCTGGGGAATACACTGATGTGAGCAATCAGCTGGCAACTCTGGTTCATACACTTTCCAATCTACCCACCCACTGCTCTGAAAATATGTAAAAATACCATGACCAAATGGGGCTAGTTTCACCATTGGCTCAATTTCTCCCTATAAGACCAGTTCTGCTACCAGTATACAGCTCCCCAGAGAAGTAAACTTGTGATTTTTTTTAGGCTGCAGTGTGAAAGAATTCAAGACGTGTGCCATTTTCTCAAGGCATCAATATTTAATACCTTTCTTGATAACCTAAACTGTGGGTTTCTCATTCTCTGACTTCAAAGCATTTAGTGGTCTAACCCAGTACGCCACATTACATAATCAAGCTTTTTTTTATGCTGAACATTAACTCAGAAAGTCCTCAGCACATGGAATGCAATACCATGAGACGCAGGCATTCAGGCCATGGAGGTATCTATATCTATCCGGCATCCCTCAAAACACACAACTCCTAGCCCTAGCACTGTTCCGTAGATGACTGGTCATTTCTTTGCTGTTCCAAGCTAGATTGATTTGAAGGAGATCTAAAATGACCTATCAGACACAAATATTTAGGAAAAAATATGTTAGTGTTTAGAAATGCCAGAAAATAAATATACATAAGGCGAAATAATTTAAGCTATCCAAATGTTTTGAGTGCAAAAATAACATCTGGAAAAAAAGGTTATGGATGTCATTATGCTCTGAATACTGAAATCATCTCATTGCAGAGTGGCAGTGCAGAAATAAGCGAAATGTTATTTTTTATAGAGACAGAAATAGAAAAGAACATGGAGATTACAATGCTTTTAACTAACACATGGAAATGTGCTGACCATGCAGGTCTGGTTCAAGGTGCAGCTCACACTTCCATGATGTTCTAGCAGGGACAGAAATGGAGAAAACTGTTAGGAGTAAACAGAGAGAAGGGGAAATAAGAAGGAAGGTGATAATATCAGAGCTGGGTTTTTTTCGGAGAAGAGATATGTGAAAGCAAACAGAAGTACAAATATAGTTAAGGTCACACTGGGTGCTCCCATTCGCTAAGATAATAGTGCATCCATGGAAAGGAGCAGCAGAGGATTTAAAGCTGAGCAAAACAGGACCTGATTATCTTCCAGAAATCATTCCAGCACTTCTATTTAGGGTAAAAATCTAAATGGTGTCAGAATTTGAGATTTGATTTGTCATTAAAGAGTTTAATAAATTATTTTCTTGGTTGGTTAAGACTTGCTGTGAGCTGTCCTTGCAGGTGAGAGGCATGTTCACAGAGATTTGCACCATTTTTTGCAGGATGCTTGGAGTTGTCTAGTCCTATTTGAAAGTTTCTTCCATAGCAAAACCCCTCAGCATCATCCCCACCCTTATTTTTAAACATAAGCTCTTCACACACATTTACGTATAAAATAAAAAAGGGTAACAGGAATTAACATGCACTGCAGTTTTCAAAGCCCATATTAGGAAACACTCACTGTGGCTAAACCAATGCAACAGCAGTTTTGTTCTCAGAGGAAAATCAAAGTTATTCTAGTCATCCTCATTCCTACTACTTTTATCCTCTCCAAGGTACGCAAATGGTTCTTCTTTTATAACTGCAGTAAAGGAACTCAGAGGCATTTCAGCTACCAGGAGAATTATACAATTTGCCATATTTCTCTTGCTGGGAAAGAGGAGGGTAAAATCAGCATCATGATATTATGATACAACTGCAGAAGCTTTTTCTTCATTTGGCAAACGTCTCAACGGATAAAACCGTACCGTCTTGGAAATTGGAAGTAAAACCTGTCCGAAGTCTCTGTTTTCCCTTGAGCATAGAGAAATGCCTGTTACAGTTCCTACTCGATTTGTTTTTCCCTGTGCAGGACGGAGGGAGATTGCTGCTCATAACCAAGCCTCTGAAGTGCCAAACATCATCAGTCCCCAAAGTAATTAGTGCAGCTACACAATTCTATAATGAGAGGGTCTTAGACTTTCAGACCTGGTTAATATTGTATTTCTTCTCTCTAGAGTCCTGTGCTCAGATTTTCTGCTCTTTGTATCTTTCATAGCTCTTTACATACAGTGTGAAATGTTACTGGCCTGACCGCCAGCACGCTGCATATGCGGTCTTTGAAAAGGTTCAGCGATCTCCCTAGATGTGTCACGTCCAACTAGCAGGCTAAGGTCCGCTCTAAAAAGAAGAGAAATAAAACACCAAAGCTTGTGCTTTTGTAGCACAAAGGGGATTTTAAGGATTAGTGCTGTTACATTACACCTGGAGACCACTGGAAAATGTCTTTGACCTTGCAGTAAACTTCTGTAAACAACGTTAATCGTGATTATCTTCTATATTACCGCCCCTGTTACCTACTGCAATGCTAAGAAACTGCAGTGCATTAATATCGTTATTGCCATAGTTAAGGAACAATCATTGCTTACATTATATACATAGATTATTTTTAGTAAGTAAGATTTGAGCATACCGATTTGAACAGAATGCAGTCAACCTCTGTAATGATCGTTCACTGTAAGCTAACTAGTGGTAAGTAAGTAAGTAAATAAAGTAGTAAGTAAGTAAATAAATAAATAGTCAATAAATTACCCCCACAGAAAGCTTTTTGGGGAACTTCTAGAAAGAAAATATGGAAATCAATGTAGGGACCTTCAGCGCATGGAATTTTCTTTCTTCAGTGGAAAGAAGGACCCAGTTGCAAGCTGTGCTGCACATGGGGAGATGCCCGCTGAGGTAGACTGCCAAGCGGGAGAACAGCAGCAGTGGCAGAGGATCACACGATAGATTCAATGCAATTTGTGGAAGCCGCAGTTTGGTTTTTGTACTGCAACAAATCTGCAAGGGGGAGCTAATGCTGTTTGTAAACCATTGGAAGAAGCAGAGGCGCAAGTGGCTAGTGTGATCAATGGGAAAAACTCACCACGACAAGTAGGGTGGATGGTGTTTCTGTCTACAGAGACGAGCAGACTTCAGCAGTTGGCCTTAGAACAGGGGTTTTTGCGTCCAAATTACAGGAAGACACTTGTGTTAATACCAGGTGAATTGCTCAGTTTGCTATGAACGCTGCTGGCAGTGCTATGCACGATATGTCAGACTTAAAAAGCTTCCATTTCCCAGTCACCACTTAAATTTTATTTTTTTTTAGTAAGCAAAGTCTTAGAGGACTGATAGTTGCCATAGACACATCAGCAAAGACTCAAAAGAACGATCTGGGAGAATACGGCTATCTTTGAACCAGATCCCAAAGGGAATCAAAGCTGAAGCTGAGATGACTCATAGACGCACAGAGAGAAATCAGCTACGCTGGCAGGTAGAGCTGGGAGGAGCAGCCTAGATACAAACACCAGCCCAGCTCTTCAGCCAGAAGACAGGAGTCAAACTGGTGTTTCCAAATCAGAATCACATGGGCTGTTTCCTCCGTCACCGTTTTCCTGTAGAGACTCCTGCTTCTTTTACATGACTGAAGGACTTGAATTGGCCTTTGGTGGTCATCCCTGCAGGTGACCCAAAGCCATTCAGATCACCATGTGTTATTGTGCAGAACAGATTAGCCTGTCCATTGGATAAAGATTCAAGATCAGATAAAGATTCAATAACCCGGGCACACTTTTATTTCATGAAATGGGGATGTTTAGCTAAAAATAGAGTGGTGTCTCTTTAAAATGTCCTAGCAGAGGACAATAAGCCCAGCAGTCTTTATTCATTAAAAACCTCATTAAGGAGAGAATTCCAGTTTTATATCGCTCATATTATCTGTGCAGTCATGTTTATCTTGGGAACAAATAAATGGGACTGTTCTGCTCTGAGACATCTGTGAGCAACCTTTCACCTCCTGTCTGTTATTTTTATGTTCAACACGAAGCATATTAATCAAAACTGTGCTGTGGATTTATATAATGACTTTCATCCCACTGCCTCGAAGAACGTTCTTCTAATTGCCAAGGGTGTGTTTATGCCCATTTCGTGGAATAAAGGAAGGCTTTCATTAGTGATGAGATGGCCTGGAAAATGGGGTCCTACAGAACCACTTAGGAGCGCCATGTGGACCTTGCTTTTTTAGCTCTCCTGGCCAGGCAAATGGTCAAATCTTAGAAAAGATTTTGATTGCTCCACTAAAACCTCTATTTTGAGTTAAGTCTTGATTAACCAGAACATTAAACAAGCTTGCTGATAACAATGTCATAGAAGATGTATCACACCTCTGCCATTTTCTCACCCTCTGGTTTGCTGTCCCCCATCCTCACCTAATCGACCACCGAGAGCGCTGCCACGCCAGGAGCACTCCACACCCCCAGCTCTCCAGCTCTTCTCAGGGATGGCATCGTTCTCAGCAGGACACCTCCTCCTCCTCCTTCGGCTGGATGCTGCCTCCACAATCGCCCAAACAGCTCCTGCACTTCTGCAGCCAAGATCATCTCTTCATGCAGGCCCACCGTGTTTTGTGCATCTGATGTATTTCAGAATAGGGGAAAATGATGCCACAGGTTAACGGGCCATCCTTAACTTAGCTCCTACTGCTCCCTCCGTTGAGGGAGCATCATTCAAAGTAGACTTCTCACGCGGAATGAATTTTTCATAAGTTAATTGTCTCCGTCCTTTTCATGAATTAAATTAAACTGGGAACATCAAGCATATACTGTCAGCTTTAGCTTCAGGCATCTTCACCTTTAGATAATTTCTAACAGCAAAGGATGGTTCAAAACATGTGGCTGTTAACACCTTTCAAATCAAATCAACTACTAACAAAAACCCAAAGGTAAGCCTTATTCATAGATGACACTTCATCTTGTACCATTTAACAAGGAAGACAGACAAGAATGATACCATTGTTCATTTTCATATCAATTGGCAGAAATTATCTTTATTAGAAAAATGAATTTTTCATATATTTACAATTTTTACATCATTTTATACTTGGCACGTGTGTTTTCCCCAAATAGTTATATACATTTCGGTACACACAGACATTCGAGTCCCCCATTCCCTTAATGTTTTTCTACATATTTAACAAAAATGAAGAACACAATACAATTTGTAAAAAAACCATAATAATTATATATTTCTCTATCATAAAAAGTTTGAAGCAAACATTTTTTTTAGATATGTTTCAAAATATTTATACAGTATTAGCACTCAGTCATGCACTGGGTTGAAATATGGTCGGGGTGAACTGCTGTGAGACGGTATGCGTGACGCGGGAGGGAAGTGCGTGACTCCCAGCTCCTTCAAGCTGCGATGTGTGCTGTTGGGTAGATCCAGCTGCCACCAGGATTTCAAAGGCAGGGACAGAGGGGTGCGGGGGCAGCCGGGTGTACGCGTATCTCTAACACGACAGTTAAAACTGTGTGTGTACAGACACTTGTGTGTTAAAATTCACTTCAGTTTGCTAAACCTATCTAATAAAACAGGCAGTCACTGGAAAGTCAAAACTAGTTTTTAATTGTTCTCTTTTTCCCCAAACCCTTTCTTCTGAAGACTCCATTAGACTATGAATTTTATAATGAAATTCTGGATTCTCTTAAAAATTAATTATTTTCTGCTTGATTCCATTTCACCAATATTCTTTTATTTCTACTCTAACATCGTGATTTATTTCCCCAGGTGTTAAGAGGTCTTCAAACACCTACTCTTCTTTGCAAGCAATTGGAAATTTATAACTTACCCACCCTTTGGTTTGAACTATTACACTCTTGAGAGCGTTACAGTAAATTGCACTAGTAAATAACAGAAGTGGTCAGCTTTTTAATGTACTGTGTATGGAATCAAATGGTTCCAAGATTTCTGGTAAGATGTTATTTATGGAATGCAAATTTCTCCTACTGCAATGTAGATTAGTGCTCCGTGCAACCAGTACAAATCAGTACACTTGGAGTTTTTCCCCCATCAGAACAAGAATACTTTTCCAACTGTACTAATAACTAATTTTCTTTCTGGGCAAAATCCTACGTTAGTATTGTGAATTCTTATTTTCTCAAGATACAAATGAAACTAAACTGGTCTTAGGATGACAACTGAAGATCCAACACAAATCTTCAGTTACATCTCATTTTTCAGAGTTCAACTGCAAATTACTTCTAATCAAACTCAAAATAGCAATACATTACTTGAAACTGTTAATAAATGGTTGTAGAATCTTTGTCACAATGCTGAATTTTTGTCTTGCCCCTCATTCTCCCCAAAAACTTTATACATATGCATATATATAAAGCTTATATATAGCTTATATATATATATGTATGTATACAAAGACTAATCAGGAAA
>NW_008795492.1:4722064-4757453 GCF_000699145.1 Aptenodytes forsteri | reverse complement strand
ACTAAAGTGGTCTTAGGATGACAACTGAAGATCCAACACAAATCTTCAGTTACATCTCATTTTTCAGAGTTCAACTGCAAATTACTTCTTTTCAAACTCAAAATAGCAATACATTACTTGAAACTGTTAATAAATGGTTGTAGAATCTTTGTCACAATGCTGAATTTTTGTCTTGCCCCTCATTCTCCCCAAAAACTTTATACATATGCATTTTTATAAAGCTTATATATAGCTTATATATATATATGTATGTATACAAAGACTAATCAGGACAACACATTAAATATACATTGTTCAAGTAAACAGGTAAAATGTTTTTAAAAGTGTAATTTGACATTTTAAAATTTCTAGTGGTTTTTGTTTAGCAGCACAGAAATATTAGTGTTTCATCTAAGCCAGCAAAAATTGTTAAACAGGATGAAAGGAAGCACAAAATGCCCTTCAGGTTTAGTGTAAATTTGAATCTGATGAATTAAAATTAACATTATGAACTCAGAGGTGAAGTCCTTCTGAGAGAACCTGAAATGTATGGATGCAAATTTTGCATAAAAATAGCACACTTAGTTAAGAATCAGGTAGGAGTTTGCCTAACACGTTAATGAATTCTGTTTGTACCTTCTGGTTTCCACAGGGAAGACACAAGATATACTGTGCATGTGCATGTGGGTGTGAGGTGTGAAGACAGAAAGATCAAGCTGTTCTTCATCAGTGCAAAATGGATGTTCTGAAGTGAATAAGACTATTTCAAAATATTATAGCTGATATAAAGTATAAACTGTAAACAGTTCTTATTAAAAATTGCACTAGCTTCCTTCCTAGCTGCACACAATTTTACATGATGCAATTTCCGTATCTCTGCAACATGAGGTTTGGTTTTCGTTTTTTTAATTGTGAGCGTGAACTGCACTAAGGATTTGCTCTCCCATCATTCACTCACACATCCCTATTTAAGTCAATATCCAGACGTAGGCCTGGTAAAAATGAGCTAACCAAAAATCTTCTTCCTGCAGACGAAGGGCTTGGAACCAAGTTCTTCTCCAAGACACACTTGCAATGAACCGTAGACAAAATTTGACCCTACAGAATTTTCTGTTTCTGGGTTAAGGTGGAATTATTAACTATCCAACTCTCTCTTTGTAAAAAAGCTCAGGAATTACTTCAAACAAATGATTCCAAGGTATTTTTTGTCATAAGTTTTGGTCAGAGCACTGTAAATTTAGAAAAGAAGCCGAATACCACAATCATCTCTTGGTCAAAATCTCCACATCATCAATAATAGCAAGCTCAAAAGCCTGTGCATTGAGAAAAGTGATTCTGACTTAAACACCACTGCTCATACCGCCTCTGTGTGCAAAACCAACTTTGAAAACTGCCCAGTCTGCATGGAAGAATACACGGGTGCGTACTAGAATGCTAGTGCACACACCAGCTGGTCTTTCCTGGGAATTTTTGGGCTTTAGGTATCCTTCCTCAGCTACCTTAAGTAACATGTTTAATGACCAGGTGTGGATCGCGTAAGCTGTCCAGAATTTTAAAGTCAGTCACCAGGCCAATAGACCCTCTCTGGCCGTGAAATTTCAAAACAGTACGAGAAGACATCCTTTTCCTATGGCTTCGTTAGTTACAGTGAGTACCATTTCCAGCTCTTTCAGACAGGAACTCTCCTCTGATGTGTTTTCACGTGTCCTAGCACAATGCCATCCTGATCCCAGCAAGTCCTTTAGCCTCTTCTGTAACAGGTATCAAACACTACAATAAATGCTGCTAGAGGATTTGTGGATTTAGGAGGTTTGGAAAAGAGAGAAGAGAATCACTTAAAATAAAGCACTGCTGAAATGTGTCCCACGGCTTTGGGAGATTACTCACACATGACTAGGTTGGAGTGTATGCACGCACGCGTGTGTATACTGTATATATATTTACGTTAACAAGTTTATTAATAAACAGCTTCTTATGGTATTTGGTAATTAAAATATCAGGCTTGTATCATTCAAAATAGTGCAACCTACATAGCAATATACAGGAAAATTACACACATTGTTCCTATTACCATTAATATGCTTGTGCATATCAAGATGACAGGATACCCTTTTCCATAGGATTAACCTTTTGCATATTTAATTGTATTCTTTGGCCCATTTTCCTGTGAAACCTTATATGACAACATAAAGACTTTGGCTTTGAAAAAGAAGAAAAATCCCGTTTTTTTCAGTGACTTTCAGAAACTTAAGTAGAATTCAAATCACTTTAGTTAAAAATTATCATTTCCTCCAGAAACCACACACCCCGCAGCCTGTCACAGACCACCCGCTAGTGTGGATAACTGTGAACCTCCAATTTATTTTTTTCCACTTTTGAAGATCATTTATACTTCAAATATTGCACAACACATCCTCCAAAATTTTTCTCAACTCCTCTAATCTTGTCCCAACAGAGAACAAGAAAAGTCTCCTTCCCCAATAGCATGGGAAGGCACAGCAGCCTCGTGAGGGCCTTCGACTGCATCACTGTGAGTCCAAATACAGGGTTTGCAATGTGAAACAGAAGCCAAAATATATTTCCAAAAGGTTTTTGCCATTAAACACCATTATTAAACGGGCTCAATAAAAAATTATCAGACTAAAGAATCATGTAGTAATGATGTAACACAAATCTCTTCAAAATGGCTATTCTTACGTACTGCAATGCACAAAACAAAAAAATGTATTCTCATAATGCATTTGCTGAGAAAAACATATCGTTTCTTCTAATAGTACTAGAAGTGCAAAACAAGACATTCCCCATTAAAATTTCATGTCACTGTAAATATTACCATTTGCCCACGTTAAAGCTTAGTACCATTTATGAGAAGTGAGGAAACCTTCATCAATTCCCAAGCAAAGTATCATCTCACTTGGAACTTTACAGTGCACTGAATAAGTATCACAATATTTATTGGTATTTATTTTCACAGTTTTATAACGTGCACATAGAAATATAATTTTTGAGATATATTAGTGAAAACAAATACTAATACAAAAGGGAAAGGACAAAACATCTAGGAGTATAACTGCTTATCACCACTACTTTGTAAGAGTTGGAGAGTCAAAACCATCTCTCTTTTAAATATGTAATACTATATTTAGTGTGGTTATCTACTAATAAAGGTATTGCATGACAACATTACAGCATGGTTATATTCTCTACTAATTTAGCGTTGTTTTCAATACAGGTAAAGAATTAAGCAAAAGGTAAAAAGTGTCATTTAAGTGCAAAACAACAAAAATCTGGTAAATAGTGAGGTAACTTAATTATATTATTTCTGGTTCTTAAATTACAGATATGACAAAATCATCACAAAATCAGCAGTGGATTCTTACAGCTGTTTAGACTGCCATTCATTTAAAAAAACCAGTTTCAACCACAGCAGATACATCCTGCAGTATGTAACAAAAAAGCTCATGAACCTGCGAGAACAACTAAGTGCATTTTCACTGCGTTGCAGGGCGATGCACGCCTGTAATCCTGACTTCCAAAGTTGCGGGACATTGGAAGAGCACGTATTTTTAGAGAGCATACTCTGTACACAGGTCGAGAGAAGCAGGGCAAAAAAAATTTAAAAACTTGACTGAAGTGAAATAAATGAGGAGCTTATTTACAGAGTGCAGTAACCCTCCCCAGCAGAGCAGAGAGAAGCGAGGCAGGATTTCTGCTCCCATTTAACAGAGCAACAGACACCAGAGAGCACAAACAACCACCTCTCCGTCCCACAAACATTGCTGCTACGCTGTAATGAAGGCGAGCATGGGATTAATTCCACAATGAAAGCTGAGCAGCAACAAGAATCTTACACTATGTACAATATGTGCACATCAGACAGAAGAGTCTGCATGATCAGAGCGATGTAAGAGACTTGATGGTCTTGAGGCTACTCCCATTTAACCACAGCTTCACAGGTGACTCCAGCCAGAGCAGGTTGAGCCTTTCCTCTATCATACCATATACCTGTCTGTACTTGCATTTACGTCCACAAATACATACACGCCTGTGATTAAACTGTGCTCCCTCCTCATGTTAGTAAATACTAACATGTTGCTAGTACATTTAAGTAAGACAGTACAGGCGAGTTTGGGCAGGTAAATGGCTCACATCATAAAAGTCGTACTTTAAAAGGCCTTTATGCTCTTTCTGAAGTTCCTTCAGCACTGTTACACTTTGAAGGCTCAGCTCTCAATAGGAAGGAAGTTTAGGTTAAAAAAATAACATTGGTAAAACAAACAATTTGAATGTATCGCTGGAAAACTGTTTTTACATCGCAAACCTGTACAGGAAAGATATCTACTTTAAAAGGACTTTTGAGCTAAGATAGGACTAGGGCTGGGAAAGGGAAAGTTTAGTAAGGGAATGTAAGACGCTCCATCTTGAAAGAAGCACATGATGTGATGATTAACACAACACAATCTAGCCAAGCCACAGGATGGTTACTGTTCTGTATTAACTAAGAAAGGATTTTGCCATAAAAGATCTGTTTTCACTAGGTTTTATATATCAAACATCTTTAATGCAATGTAAAACAACAAAAAGATTCACCTTTTGAATCCTTCCTAAATCCAAGCTGACTCTTAGACCCTTAGATTCATACCACAGTTCCTGTTCTACGTTGATGAACCCAGCAAGGGAAGGAATAGTACCAAAACCTTCCCCGTCACTAAGATGCAAATGCTACACTGCAGAAATAGGAAAATAGCAAGTTATTCTACAAGGCATAGATTCTGACACTTCTATTTCATGCTGGATAGTCATGTGGTATAAAGAAAACGATGATACCGACTAGGCTGGGAGTACTGCAAAACCCACAAACGACAGGTGCTGCCTTAGTAACTACTTGTATAAGCACAGGAACCTATATGCACCTGCAAGGTTTAACTTGGTACTGACTTGCAGATTTAACTAGCAGATTTTTGAGGCTGGGGATAGACCATTACTTTTCTAAGTCCACCTAACTGAGATGTCTTAAGTTAGGAGCCTATACTTTCTAAAAAGTTGACAGAGAGAGGTAAAAATCTTTCAGGACACATCACACACATAACTGCTTCCAAGCCTTCAGTGCTCTGAACTACCACCCGGAGGGGGCTTTCTCTCTCTCTCCCTACTGGCAAGAGAAAGAGCTTAGCCTTCCAGCACAGAAACCCAAAGCTACACACACAGCTCTAGCTTTCGATTCCTTTAAAACTACGTAAAAAGATTTATTTTCACCAGGGAAAAAAAAAAAACCCACTCCTGATTTCCCTTGTGAGCCTTATTTCACTTCCTAAGTGTTCCTGAAAGATCATAGAGAAAGAGACATGTATTTATGAGATGCTGCCAAAACACGGTGAGCTGGCAGTGATTTCGTTTCTGTTTTTCCACAGCACTCTTTCTCCTAACCAAGCTTCTTAGATAGCAGAATAATGAATTCTGAGCAAAAGCTGCAAAAACATTAAATGAGATTTTCCAGAAATACAAAAACTCGTAATTCTCCTTAATTTTATCTTATATATTAAAATATCTTATTTCCATGCGTTTAAGTTAGTGGGTGGCTACACTGCTCTAAGAAACACAAGCAGAACACAAAATCCATTTGAAAGGAAAAAGGAAAATTTACTGTGGTGAAAAGGGAAAGACAAAAACATGAAGAAATTCTACAATGTCTTTAAAAGAGGAAAAAAGCAAGAGGCAGGTATGTCTATGTAGCTGTTTTTACCTCCATGTACCTACTCCATTCCTCAGCAATTCAATATCCTGCCTCCATAAAAGTTGTCATCCAGGAGCAGTGTAACACTACAGGACATGCTACCAAGAATGGCCCATATCATTTACAGCCTGATCCAGTTCCAGCTGGAGTCACGGGAAATCTTGGTGATAGGAATGACCAACAAACTGCTAGAGCTGTAATCAGGAAAATGTAACAAGTCACCAGCACCATCCAGAAAGGTACAGAAAGGATGGCCACTTATGCAGGAAGATTCTTTTCTCCTCTTCAAGAATAGCAGCAGCTAGAGTGAGAGAGAGGGAAATACAGAAAGGCTTGATCTCAGTTTAATTGAAAGTCAGTGCAAATATATCAACAAAGCTCAGGCAATACTCAGAATTCCACGCGCTCTACGGCTGAGCCTCACAAGCTGTGGCTTGTGGCTCTACTGTTGAAGATTTTTCTCCAACTTCTCAGCTTCTTCTTCTTTACACGTATACATCCGCAACCACACCAGCTACTCGCCTACAACCCTACACTTTAGCCTTTTCTTCCCCCTTTATTCACTCATATTATATGCCAAGATCAAAGCAACAAATGCATGCAGATTCTCATTCCCTCTACTTTCAGTATCTGTGTTTTGTTTTTCTTTTTTTCTCCTTTAAGGCAGCATCTTTTATTTCCATGTGAACAACTGCTGTGCAACGTTATCAAGTCTTCCCTCTGTCTCTTTCATTTGTTTTGGTTTAGGGGAGGTGGTTGTATTGCATATTTACTGCTAATAATAATAAAACTCTACAGACACCAGAAATCTGCTCAAATCCAAAAAAGCAAACACTGCAATATATTTCTTTATGGCTAATTTGCTTGTACATTTCACAGAAGGATAAATCCACCTGGGTTTAGGATGTTTACCTTTGGATCTCAACAGTTTACTTAGAAAATGTTGTAAATGGGAATTTTTCTTTCCCACAACTTCACATACAGTACTTGTCTGTATATTGAATTATGTCTGTCTAGTTAGATAGAGATGATGGTATAAAAGACTTGGAGCAATTAACAAATATTTTGAGAGCTTTAAGACGATGTGAAAGACAAGAGCCACCACTGAGCTTTATGATTCACTTGGTAAAATTCTCAGCGACTTGCATGGCAGTTTTTGGTATGATATCAGCAAATACCATATCTGCTGAAACACACCAGGTAGTTCAAAATACTTAAGATTTTACTTAATATATTATGATTTGGATGGGAAATTAAAATTTGCCTGAAATATTTTTATTAAACTCATTGCAACAATATTTATGCCTTTAGTGCATTTGCCTTCCTGTAGATCTAAGACAAATAGTATACCTATGTCTTTGGGAAAAGGTTTTGGTTAATGAAAAGTAGTGTCCATCCCATAAAAACCCTAGCCCTGCTTAGCTCATACAATTATTCCTAAGAAATGTGAATCTCTGTAAGGGCAGGTGAGGATCTTCTGTTTCTAAAAACATAAAAACTATATCCATTGAGGAACCAGAAAGCATACCATGTGAATCAGGGCCAATAATTGTGACTAAACATTGAATAAAGAATACTCAAAACATATTTGCTCTGGACAGCGTACAGATACCCATAGATATGCTTTCTGAACATACTTCTAATAAAGTATACTGAGATTTTTGGAAGCTGGAAAGGGACTCGGAAGCCCAAATCTCATTACATTTCGTTCCTTAAAAAATACCATCTTTCACCATCTTGGTGAACATACAAATACATTTGTAAATACCAAGAACTCTTTCTGGACTGTTTGGTAGTTAAAGTCAGCTTAAATCTGTTTAATAAAAAAATTGTAAACAAAATTCAAGAAGCTGTATTTTGTCTGTCCCTAGACATCATTTACATAATCTCCCATTTGCAACTCTGCTGTGCAGTATGCTATTCCAAATTAAACAACTTGCATACTGTACCTCTGGCATGCCGATTCTACAATTACAGCTGAGAGCCATGATTCTATTGAAAAGAGTTTCAGTTTAGAGAAAAGTTAGGGTAATATTCACATTTTCCAATTCACAGTGGTAATGGCTTCCCTGCTCGCTGTTCTTCAGTGAAATGTAAGGAATAATGCTTGAATAATCCAAACTTCCTCTACACAAAAAACCTAAAGCAATTCTCAGAGTAGCAGAGGAATGGGAGAGCACCACCTGTTGAATGCTTTCAATATTTAAATATATTAGCAATTATATTTACTTCTTTAGTTTAAATTAAATTTACAGCTGTACACTCTACTCATGAAAGACCTCCTCTCTTCCCTTCCACACTCCCTTATGGTTAAAATCTAGCGGGTTCTTTTTTTTCCAGCGGGGGCGAGGAGGGGTGTGTAGCAGACATTTTATTTGTGAAATAACCTGATTGATCTTCACTAGAAGTAAAAGTCATATAACAATGCATCCCTGTTATGCGAATATCTTTGTATTCCGGTAAGTGATAATAAAGATACTGTTCCTTAGTTACGTGTGCATATATTCGATTTATGTAACAGACTTGATCAGAGAGGTTAAAAAAAATGGTCTGATGTTCAACAAATATGCACAATATTCCGGAAGGAAGAAGTCCCTTAAAAGGCGTTAATCCTTCACTGTGTATGCAAATAAATGGCATTGCGCTCCTCACTGATTGCACTGAACGTATGGCTGTCGGTGTTTGATACTGTATTAACAGCTTTAATACTACTAACATACAATTAATCAGATGTCACTGATACATTATGAACAAAGAACTACAGTGGGTTGGGATTTGGTCTGGGAAGTGAAGGAATAAAAGAAATACTATACAGCCCTGAGTAATCACCAGTAAGGGGCAAATGCAAACTTACGTACACATTAGGCCTCAAGGTTACTAATAAAGTCCACAGCTCCATAGTAAGTGCCATATAGTGATATCTAAAAATATATACTCTGGATTAGGCAGCTGTGAAATTTCTGACAAGATGCCTGCAGACTCTTCAATGAACTTAGTTTGTAATGGTAAGTGCATGTGAAATATAAGAAAAGCATTTGTACATTGACATTAACCGATATCCATGGGGCCTCCTTTGGGTACACAGCAGTTCACATGTTTGGGCCTACAGCCTTCCCATTTGTTTTCTGTCAGTCTAGAATGAGCATACTAATTTTGTGCTAACACACTGTATTTTATTTATTAAGGTCCCGGGGTTTGGGGGTTTTTAATTATTATTTTGCTTTGAAAATGATTATGAAGTTAAAATATATCTTTGAAAGTCTAGCTTTCTGTCTCTCTTTTAGAGTCTTACTTTTGAAACTGTGCAAATGCATTCCTAATTCTTCTTGTCTGTGTCATACTACATGCATACCATATTGCTTATCCAGTACTAGAAAATCATTAAACATTTCTAAGGACAAAAGTACATTGAATGATACTTAGCAACATAAATTAGAGTAACCGAAATAGTAAAATAATTAGATACAAAACAGCATAGTTGCCAACATATATTGGGGCTATTTCAGCTTGCCATTTATATATAAAGCATACATAAATGGCTATTTTTTATCCTTTTCAACAAGACATTTTAAAAGGATAGTTAAGAGCATACTAGTTTACCTATTCATGTACAAAAGTACACTGGGAAAGGGAGAGGTTTACATATCTTTTACCATAGCAGGATACTGTTAAGGGATAAATTCTCCCTCTAAGATGGTGGCAACTATTTTCTCTCTATAGCTAAAGTGTTCGTGGAAAATTTAAACATCTGATTCAATGCTAGGCCTTTTCTTATACACACGTCTATTGCTACAGGAATTTAAAACCCTTGGAGTTGAGTACAAGCTATTCCTATTTGCAACGTAAGGCAAAACATGCTCTGAAATGTACATGTCATTATGGATCCGACCATCCCTGGAACAGTATGATGCTGTAGACTTTATGGATGACCTTAAATAATTATCATTTCTTCCTCTTGTTGGTAATGAATGTTTATAAAGATCAGCTGGACTTCGCCTAAGAGATAAGTGCTGGTCATCACGATACGAGTGCAGAAAGGGATTATCATCTGAGTGAACAGGATACAGGGACTTGCTCCGCTTACTGTCCTCTAGAGCATGAGTTAAAAGTGAGGTCTTGTTGCTCAACAGTTTGCTTGAGGGAACACTAAACATGCTTGCATATGGACTACTTTGTAGAAATTTCTCTCTTTCTTTCAAGCTTATACTACGAGAAGGTCTTCCAATATCAATTTCCCTGGACCTATCAGCGATATTATCAAAAGAATGTTGCCTGCTAATCCTCAACTTATTTTTTTTATGATATTGCAGAGCATTATTTTGTGACCAACTATGCTCATCTATTTCTTCAGGAAGTGATAAGTTCGTTGTATCCTGCAGCATCTGATCTTCTTCAATATCATATAGGTTCCCCATCCGCAAGCATGCATCGCATTTATAGGGAGATCTGCTCGAATAGTGTCCCGCATAAGTGGGCAAATTGGAAAGACAGCTCCTGCAGTGGGTGGAATTCTGTCTGTATCTATCGTTCATGTCGACTAGGGAAGCATTTTTATCTTTTAATGTGTAGTGCTTTGCATAAAGTTTATACTGGTCATTATTTGGAAGACTGTCTTCATTATGCAAGGGAGTCCTGTCAGCATGTTCTGCTTTCCTGTAGTTGTCATTGGGATCTTGATAAACATCAGGAAACTCTATAGTTTCTGGAAGGACAATGTTTTCGATGTACTGAGGTGTGTCCAAGCAGAATCCTGGCTCCTTGTCAGCATCAATTGTGTAGATTTTATCCCGTGGAGAGCTCTGTTTGGTTTTCAGATACGTCAGTTCCACTTCACTACAGTCTTTTGGGTATTTTGATGCTACTGTCCTTTTTTTAAAATTGTCCTTGGTTTTGTGGTGCTTGTTGTTGTTTTCAGGTTCCATATGGCAAGTAGCTCGGCTTGATGTCTCTGATACATCTGAATGGACAATCTCTTCAGGAAGGTATCTTTGGCTTTTCACTGAAAGCTGCCTGTTTTCATCTGACCCATTTTCTCTCTGGGAACCTTGGCTTTGACGTACAGATTCTTGACGTAAAGATTCAACAGATTTCCTCCAAAGCTGCCTGGGTCTGGAGTTCACTTTTGCTTCTGCTGTTACTGCAACCTCTACTGTATTTGGATTGGACTCATTCAGTGTGAGAGGATGCTGACCTTGGAAAACATAGTTGTTAAGATTGTCCTTGTGTCGATTGCCAGGAAGTGTCTGCAGTTCACTCATGTTGTCACCAAAAAAGTTGTCCTTTGTCTGAAAGGATCTGTTATCAGAAAATACCAAGTTTCCCTTATCCATGACCATATCCATAATCAAGGAACCCCTCTGAATAAAATCAGCTGTTCTTTTGGGGGAGTTAATTCTTGAAGGATTGATATTGGTCATATTTTTCGCTGTTCGCAGTAGTTTTAACATGTTGGTTTGGGAATTGGTCAAAGTAAAGTCAGGAGACTTCTTTTTTTCTTCAATGTGTACTCCATGAATGCAACTGTAAATACCCTGCAATATGAGTGATATAAAACAAATTAAATCACTAGGTATAAATTTTAAATACTTCCATTCTATTTTTAATTAGCAATAAAGAAAAATTAAACACTGCTTATCTAATGACTGGAAAGATTAAAAGTACATATCTATCCTTTTAGCATTTCTTTACATCGATACGGAAGAATAATTTCTGCCATATCTGTTGGAACTGTAAAGGAGAAAAATTGCCAGTATTTTACAAACCAGTGATCCGTGTTGGCCTCCCCTGCTTATTGCAGAAAACAAGATTAGAAGGGACCCCAAAAGGTTCCCTAGCCTCATCACAAAATGTAACTAACATTCAGTAATGGAAACTCTGTTATTTTAAACCAGTGACTAAGTTACCCATCTAAACAAGCCTGCAGCCAGGCTAATTTTCTTGGAAGTTAAGGTACTCTTCGCTTTCACTGAAATAAAAAGGCTTCTAGTCGTTGTATTTGAGCTTTTCTCTTTCCTATCCTAGTACATATGAAAAAATCCCAGCTCTTTCTAAAGCCTGAATTTGAGTTCCTTTTGAGCAAAAGGCTGAAGCCCATCTTTTAACTCCAACCTCTTTGGTCACTCCTGTGAGCTCAATTGACATTTCTGACATTTGAATTTGTAATTCTCAGAAATTTGCCTTTGAAATAAGCGCTTTTTTTCCCCTGCACTGGTTAGGAGAATTTCACATGTAAAAGGCCAAAAGTATAAAGTTCAAATGTAAAACGTGGAGGTTAAAGTGATATGCTTTTCTAGACAATCCCCAACAGGGCAGGGCAGAGTATTTTTAATGCAGTTCCAATACAGTCCAATTTACTCAACAGGGTAACTTCAGCATATTTTAAAGCAAATAGGCATTTTAGTATCATTTTCAATTCTCCTCACAGCAAAATCAATTACCTAATGAAAGTCATATGTGTTTTAAAAAAAAAAAAGACATAAAAAACAACTAATTTGTCAAAAATATAAGAACAAGCACATACTTCCCTTATTTTATGACAAGTATCAGTTACTTGGATATGTAAATCCACTTTGGGTTTGGTAAAGTTATCATTAAAACCTGTCTTGGTGTCTAACCAAACATAAATGACAGTTGTGTTTGACCTTTTCTCATATGGCTTATTCAAGTTTGCTATCAAGAAAAGCTTATGAAAATATTCTAGTATATTTTTATAACTTAAAATCCACTTGTTTAAGAAATACACAAAACTGAGAGCTAATGTCTGTCATCAATTTAGCATTTATTTTGTTTGGAATTTTTTGTGGAAATTAATCCATTTCCTGCATCTGAGCAGCTCTACCATTTCTTCATCAAAATTTCCCCGAAATGTATTTGTTTTCACCATTTGATTAACGATTATCCTGGCATACGATAATTCACACCCTAGAATAATCTAATGGAGAAAAGACTTCCCGTGGAGTGCAAGTACATCCTAAGCCCACTGACTACTCTAGAGCATCACGCTGATGCTCTAACATGTATTTCCAATGTCCAAGTGGGAATAAAAGGAAAGGTAATGTTTTAGGGAGGTAGCATTTACTCTGTCTGTTGCCTGAAGGGAGAAAATGAAAGTAATACTAACCCTGCTGATTGAGAACAACAATCCCGGCCTATCTGAGCAGACTCCAGTGAAGCAGAATCTAAGTTTCCAGTAAAATAAGTGCTCCCAGACAAAGGTTATTAAACTGAGTGCCATGGCTGCTGCGAGCATGTAAAACACTCCTGCCATGTTGTCAATGTCCAGCTGGCTGCTCATGACTTCATTCTTCTCATTGTGGCAAATACCAGTCAGCCACAGGGTTTCTAACTCTTCCATTTCCCCTAGGGAGAGCAAGGAGTCAAACCAGTTAGAATGCAAAAATTACTGCTCACAGTATCCGAAAGTCTTTGCAAGTTTAAAAATACAGCACCATTTAATGCTTCATTTGTGGAGCACGTTAGTCTTATCTACTAAGGATTTGCAAATACAGCAGACTTCAACTCACAGCACCCTAGTTTCAGATGTCCTCAGATTTCATAAATTATGTGGGAAGCTGGCTGCTCTAGAAAGTAGGATCTGTCATTTGGGTAAAACTTTCTTCTGCTTGCTATAACTAGTATCACTTGTTACAGAGAGTGGAACTGGAGGGTTCCCGTCCCAGGGGATTCCTCCACCCCATCCATGAGAGCTGCATTTGGTGCACACTCAGACCTAGGAGGCTCCTCCCGTCCCAGTCCAATAGATGCCACCAGTGCGGCTCCCATCTGCAGGTCCAGCCGGTAGTAAACCCACGTGTGTACTCCAGAGGTGCCGATGCACACACAGACCCTCACAGGCAGCAGTGTCGTTACCAGCACCCACACGGCACTCACAAACACAAATACAGATGGCCTGATCCTCCTCCTCCTGCCCAGCTGATGAGGACTGAAGTTTGCTAGTGAAATGCATACACCATCACTCATGATTCACAAACACACCAGTATGTACAGACCCCTCAAACACTGGCACGGGCTAAGTCTGTGCAATATCTGTGCCCAGACCCTATACACCCCTTACCCAGGCACCGGCTTGGACCTCGGGTCTTTCCAGAAGTCCTCTAACAAATCACATCTGCCCCCAAACTCATAAACACCAAATGGAAAGCAAGATCACATCAAAACCAGCTAGGAACTGAGTTTAGTAAAGAGATGGGACAGGCTGTAGCGATCAGACACAGGGCTCAGTCAGACAAGCATCCTGATACACAACCAGACCCTTTTATGCCCTCTCCTCTCCATTTTCCTACACTTGTTCCTCCCTGATCCACTCTGACCTCTCCCTTTGGTCCTTCCCTTAAACATCGCAAAATAAATTTCACATGTTCTCACAATCCCTTTCAAACATGCCATAAGAAGTTTGCCCTTTCCTGTGAGACCCACGATAACCTTATTTTCCCTTTTTGTATAAGTTGCAACGTTCTCTCCTGACATGTCCGGTCTCTGCTATCGTCTCTGGTATCTCCTGTTCCCTAGGGCTTGGGTATCTGGGGATTTGATTTATTAGTGTTCTTGCCTCTTGTTTTATTTTTTATGTTGAACAGCCACTAAACAGATAACCTTACAATCCAGGTATCTACATATCCTTTGCATCCACATATCCCTTCCATATTTTTACTCCAGCCTCCCAGCCCAAGAAGATGTTTTTGAATGTTAAAAGGCAGACCATCCAAACAACAAAGATTAAATGGCAAGTTGAAAAATACAGCATGAGCAGAAGCAACCAGGTCCAGCAGCTGGCTGCCCCTAGACGCTGCACTGGGCCATCACTGCAGCAGTCATTAGTCACATTTCCTCTCATAGTTTACCGCGTTAGAGTGTTTGTAACTGCATTACAATGTTACTGCATTTCAGTAACAGGTGAGCTGATTCAGAGATGCAGTTTTAAACCACTTTCTGATCTACAAGCACTTTAGAAAGAAAAGCACTTTAGAAAGAAAAGACATTATTTATCAAAACTGACTGTTTTTCTTCCCCATAATACTTTTATTTATGGGAAAGCAATGACAATCACCAACACTGGATGTAAAATCACCCAAAGCATTATGTCCGAAGCTTACAGTAATGTTATATTGGAAATGGAAAGCTTGACTAGCTTTACCCATACAGCACATGCAGCAGATGAGGAAAAATAGTTGTATACGATACAGCATTAACTAAGTCTATTGTGTTTCATCCACTACAGGCTTTTCTATAGAAAATAACTGTTACTTAATGTCTGGATACTTGCAGGAATACAGTATGCCCCTGTTCCTGTTTAAGTTTCTTTTTTTAAATTTTTATTGTAACTAGTGGTATCTTTCAAATACAGTTCTTATCCTGGCTTTCTGTCTCTTTTCATTTTCTGTTTTCCCCCAGAGACCTGGGTGATGCAGTAACTGCAAACTCTGCCCACGTCACGTACTCCCAGCCTTTTCTCTCACGGTGCCCTGGACACCTCCCTCTGCTCCCTCCTGGCCCTCTGGATCACCTGGCCTTTCTTCTTACAGACTCCTCTGGCCTTTTGCTGCTGCCACCGCCTGCCTCCTGGGCAGCGGCAGAAACATAAATGGTATCATCACATGCCTGAAACAGAGCATTCCTGGTTTCTGGTTCTGGCTATGCCACATCCTTACTGCCATTAAAACACTTCATTTACTTAAAGCTAAGGAAGCAGATCCACTCGCTCTCTCTGTTGCATATTCTTAGACTTAGAATCCGTATTTCACCAATGAGATTTGGCCTCTGATGAAGGACACTATCACTTAGCAGTGGTTTCTACTGCCAGCGTGGACAGAGGTGTGCAAGAAATTGCAATTGTTCCTGCCAAGATTGTTTTTGATATTGCATGATATATTAATTTTCAAATGTTTAGTGTTGTTCTTACTGAAGCATTGCATGTGCATACATGCCTTTTTACTCTCTTGGGGATATAGTCAGCTGAGTAATTCTATTATTATTTTTAATGACAAACTTCACTGTTTCTAGAAAATACAGCAGGCAATACAGAGGGCCAGAAAACACAGCATTAGCTGGCTCAGTGTGCTTCCCAATTTAGGATATAGCTTCAATTTGGGGGAAGAATTCCCATGCTACAGATCCCTAATCCTTACCCAGTGATTAGGGAATGCATTTTCAGTATTATAATCCATACCTCATTGGAGTAAAGAACAGAAAAAAAAAAAAAGGCTAGAAGCTATATTAACATTTCAGCTACCTTCAAGCTAGACTAGAAGATCAATAACCTGCTGTACAAGAGCATTTTGCAGGTTAGAGGGCCAGGGCACTAGGAAAGCTGCAGCCCACAGATAATTTGGATGTGTGAATTGGAAGTGGAACACAAGACTGTGACGGAGAAATTGCTTCTCATAGAATGTGAAGGAAAAATTGAAGTAGAAAGGACAAGTACTGAAGCACTTTAGCAAAGGCATTTCACAAATTTGTAAGAGAGATTATTCGGTTCCTAGTTAATTCTGAGTTTAGTTTTGTGCTCGAAGCATGAATTGAACCTCTACATCTGAAAAAGGCAGCGTATCTTCTCCAAAATTACAGTGCTCAATCTTCAAAATACCTAAGAGCATCCCCAAAGAAGAAAGTCAATCCTAATGAATGTTTAAAAGTCTTCTAATCTAGGACATAGGAACAATAAATTATTAATTGTAACAGTATAGATATTGCACACTGTCGCCCCATAGATAATTGGGCTTCATTATTGCATTTCCATATCTTAGAACATTTGGATTTCTTTTGTTCTGCTAATCCTCAGTGGACTGTTCCCCTCATCTCTCTTTCAAGTCCTCCCCAAGGTCTATGAATAAAACTCACAGGGGCTATAGAAGAGAAAAGAACCCAAGTCCAAAGAGAGCACAATATTTCTGGCTCGTGCATTAGTAGCCGAAGCTCTGACAATCAGCCGTCATTACTTCCCACAGGAAAATTCACATCTCCCAAGATTGTCAAACATCAATTTGATTTGACTGCTTTGCCCTTTTACAATTCATAACAAAATTCACGAAGGAATTTAAACCTCTTTTCTATTACTGTTTCCTCTGCGTTTCTTTCCCTTTGGCATGTATATCTAAAGTAACTATTGATAATCCACTAACCTTTCCAAAAACGTCACTACAGAAACCAACCAAGCTTGTTTTGAGTTGAGATAAATGACAGTGCCCTGGCAAGCTACGAAGAACAAAGCATCCCAGAGTCTCGCAGATCCTGCTGTATAATATCCCTTCCATTATATCTGACAATGACAGAAATCACTGTTAATTAATACCCAAAAGTAATCCACAATTTTATAGATCACAAAGCGCTGTGAATCATTGGTTTGTCATATTTATGAAATGATATCTGGGAATGGACTAATTAGGCTGGTAATTCTGGTCTATATATATAAATCAGTTACCATTTACAGTATATATTTATATACATGTGTGTGTATATACACAGAAACACAGACACACAGACAAAACAGTTACTAACTAACTAATCGATTTATTGCTCTTCCTGCCCATTACATTTTACCCAAGATATATACAGAAGGCATAACATTTTTATTACAAAATCCTCAGGTATGAGGAATTTTTTAATTGGGGTGCCAATTCATTCCTTATAAAAATCAGCCACTTCCAAACTTGGCCTGGAGTTGGAATTCAAAATATTGAACTTTGAGGCTAGCTAAACTTTGGTTCAGAAAAATATCTTTAAAAGAATCACGTCCTTTTGGAAGAATGTTGTTGTCTTTCAAATCCTTTTGGGTGGTCTAACTTGTGAGGTGAATGTGTAGGGTGATGACACCTGTAGCAATGTATTAGTCTTGGCAATTGAAAGGCCAGTAATTTGTGATTACCAGGCAGTGGAGAGTTCAGTTGTCTCCTTGTGTGCGTAATTCTAATTAGCACGTAAGAGCTCCAAATATTCCAGAAGACAGGCTTTGGAAATCTAAGTCAGCAACCTCAATATATATAAATGCCAGGCCTCAACGAACCAAGTGTTAAAGGAGTTCAAGTCTGCATCTAATAGGGGGGTCTCAAGTTACTTATAAATATTAATCAGACTTATTTTAAGGCTTTTTGTTTTCACTTCAGGCACTTACTAAAAGGAATGTAATGCCACAATCATTTTCTACCTCCGTCCATGTGTGGACTAGATTAACAATTAAATGAATAGTTGCAGATTTCAGCAACAAAGGATATCACGACACTAGCACAAGATAAGAAAATGAAGAGTTGCAATATATTTGACAATAAAAATAGTGATTATTTTCTGTTTAATATGTTGACAGTATATTTAACCTGCAAAATTCACAAATAACTGCGTGATGCCTACATTAAGATATTTTTAAAATTTCTACGGCGCTGTATCATAAAAAGTCTGCCTCATTTATAGCAGAATCAGTATAAGCAAGTATTTTAAAGATCCATATTTCAAGCAATGTTGGGCCTCTGCACTATTCACTCTAAACACAGTATGGTCTTCTGTGATAAACTGCAAAATTCTAGCTCTCTCAGTGGTAATTCAAGACTATTTACAATGGTTTTAGGTTACAGCGCAAACAGTCCTCAAATCCCTTTGTATTTCTCTTGGGTTTGACCCTGTGGCTATGGTGCTCTCTGCTCTGACCACCATTTGCACAGAAACGTGCCAGTTGGCCATTCTGGCTGAATATCCCAGAAGTGCCTTTCTTTCTACATTTTAGTGCAACACCTCTAGCATATTTCACACTTTATCATTCTGGGAAGGAGTGATAAACTGTCCAGTGTGTCCCCTGAACAATGTCTTCACAATAGAAACATCATTATCCAGACACAGAAAAGATACAGATCAAAGGGTAGAATTACAAGCTTTTCCTCATGATAGCCCTTAGCGGTTTTTGCAGGCTGTGGTAAATGTCATCCATCCCTGCCACCATCCTCTTGGAGCTGAAAAACATGCTGCCCTTTTGCAGTCACTGTTATTGTTGGAGACGTGTCGGCTCTCAGGGGTTCTTTTAGGGGGGTTATTGGTATCCCCAGATTCCCTTCATTTCCTAGGCCCAGCATCTTGTAAGGGTCTGGCATCCTCCCTTGGTTCTCAGCTTTGCTCATTAAACCACCTTCCCGAAAGAGGCAGTGTCTTCCCAAGTGATGGGCCAGCCATGAGATACTGACAGTTAAAGCTGTCTCACTTACGGGTCATTTCACTGACGTTATTTTGTTTTCTGAGTGTTTTTTTCCTCTACATCTACACATGCATCCAGGAAGATGCACGCATACTGAAAATTACGTGTTATTTATAAAACAAGAGAACCCCCAAACCCACATAATCCATCATTCTCCACATGTACTTACAGAAAAGCAGTTTGGGGTAAGATTTTCTTTTTTTTTTTTTGAGAGGGAATAACAGTTTTTCAATACTTGTCTGATGCCTTCCTCATGATTAGTAAGAAAAATAAAATCTTTCATTATCACCCAAGTATGTCCCTAGTTACAAACTTGCCAGAAATAAACAAACACAAAGTTTTATACTTACATCCAAAAAGAGACCAAACAGACTAGGATAGCCTTCTTTGCTGCTTATTTAAAAAGCAAATAATAAAATCAAATTGCTGCTCCATTCCAGGAAACAAAGCAAGACCTCTGAAGCTTGAGTGGCACCTGAGCACCTTCTCCCCTCTCCCTGAGGATACAAATATGGGGAAAAGTGACAGAGATGGAGAAACTAACCCTGTATCCTCCTGATGGCAAACCCAAGAGCGTACATCGATAGTCAGTAAGTAACAAGCATCAGAAGTGCTGCGTGCCTGGTAGCACCTCCACCCCCCTTCTCCAAGCCCAGAGCCACAGGGGTTTTATCATTCTCCTCCCCACAGCTGCTGACAAGCACCAAAGGGCACAGTCCCAGCCCGTACAGCTGTGGGTCGAGCTTCATCCTGGTAGAAAAACACCCCCAAAATCAAACAAAGCCCATGATTTACCTCCTTTGATCTTCACCCTTGGGAAGTAAGCCAAGCCTAGGCTGGGTTTCAGTGTGACTTGGGAACGCAGCCAGATTAAGCACAGGCTCATGACAGTCCAAAATAGCAGTCAGAAGTCTGAGACACCGTTTGGTTTTAAAAGGTGTGCTGCATTCAGCCAGCCCCGGGGGGAAACACCACCACCAGAAGTTTGCACAGAGTGTTTGATGGAGGGAAATTGTAGAAATAATAACAGACAGAGATATGACTTTGGAATTAGCTCTACACATGAGAAATGCTTGTCAAGAAGCCATTAAATAAAAGTTATGTGAGGGAAGAATAAGCAGCAAAATATAAACAGTGATTACAGTCAAAGCACTGACTAAGTGGAAAAGGAAACAGAAATGGTCCCTGTGAAGAATTTACTACTTACTGGTGTTCCACTTATCTACATTCTCTGCAAGAACAGTTATCCTGTCAGATGAGTAATTACATTAATTTTACAAGATTTGTAATTGGAAAAATGACTTTTTAATTTTGATTCTCTTATTATCCTCCAAATGATCACATTAAATTGCTAAATAATTTGTTTTAATATTTTTATAAGCACTAAAGTCTATGATTCACTGAGTTATTATTTTTCTTCTTTAAAAGACAGGTGTTTTTCTGCTCTACTTTAACCATGTAGGTTAAAGCCCTAGCTTCCTGCAGGTAATCACTGATGGTTCACAGGCTGCCTCAACTACTTCCTTAGGTACTCTGGAGGGGTATTTTCATCAAGTTCTTACATTAATTTTAACATCTTTAATTATTCTCGCACATAAAGGGAGAAGAAAACTATTTTATATGCCCCTTCTGGATCCAAAAAAAGATTTTGAACACTTCATGTGCTGTTCGCAAATGACAATTTCAGGGTGGTTCAGAGTGCCAGCCTGTACCTTCACCTTATCGCAAACCAAAACCTGGCACTGAGGTGCCAACAGAACATAAGAGAAACAGCAAACCTAAAACAAACTGAGGAAAAAATAATCTAATGGGGGTTTCTCTGGCAGTAGCATTTCTAAAATGGGCTACCGCTCTCTTGAGCATGGGTGAGAGATTGGGTTTGCACAGTGAGATCCATTGCACAAAGGCACTTGCAACCACCTGAGCTGTGGAAACCCCCAGTGCCAGATACACCTGCAACAATGCCAGGTCCTGCAGCAGGTGTATCAGGCAGCTGCAACTGCATGGGAAGTCACCCCCTCCTCTGACTCCAAAAAACATTGCCTTGCATGAATGAGAGTTGTCTGTAAAAATTAATTCTCCCCTATATTGTGTTGCTTCACACACTGCAACCATCCCTATCTAAGTGTAGCCTGCATATTCTGCAGGTGTGCGCCTAAGGCGAGCAAGGAAAGGATGCTCTGTCCAGGCGGAGAAAGCTGAGCTGCAGCCCGACATCTTTGTTGTTTTATTGGTTAAGTACAACAGACCTCTAGTATCAGCACATCCCCTAGACTTGTATAAGGTGCAGGGCAGGAGGAGGCCGCCCCAGCAGGAGATCACAGTGCATGTGACAGAGCAGAAGGTGCAAAGAGAAACAGGCTGGTATTGACAGTATAAGGGGTGGTGACTCTCGCGCAAAGCGCAAACCTGAGGTTCAGCCTGAGGAGCCAGCATGCAAGTAAAGAAAACTGACACATACCAATTATAGATCTTGAATAAAGGGGTTAAATATATGCTTTCACATTGGTCAGATGTAGGGCATCATCTTCAAAAGACTGGCTGCACTAGCAGAATCATCTGCTTATTCAGAGTGGACAAACGGCAGTTTTCAAATTTAGGGACAGACTGTTTCACACTTAACTCTGGTGAGAACTCCCACTAAGTGATGGAGGAGGAAGGTAGCACCCCATCACTTGGAGACCCTAACATAAGAGGGTCTTTACCGTGAATAGAGGAGTCAGAAGCCAACTGGGTTGATGTGCATTTGGTTAAATAAGCTCATCAATTTCAATTTGACCTAGTTATATGATTCATACAGCATGTTTCATAGAAGAGATTATATAAAAGCACAGCAAATTTTTGAATTCAGTCTGGATCCCCCAAAACAATCTCTCTTACTCTTATTTTCTGAATTATTTCCCCCTGTAAAAATAGCAAGAGGAACACAGATGACTGACAGCAATAAATTTATTGCGAGCTAATGACTGCACTCTGCATGCCCCCGTTATTTAAGGATGAATTAACAGAACTGCTAAGCACGACTTTCAATATTACAATCCCTCTAACTCTTGTTCAGCTATACAAACACCCTCCACTTATACACTCACACTCTCCAGTTACATTTGTTCCACCCACTGCTTAAGGAGGACACTAAATATATAAACAGAAAATCACTAGGATTGTGGGCGTATTCTGCCTGAGCAGTACACACTGAAAATATGTCTTTATAATCACATATGTATTTCCTTCTTGGTCTTTAACAGCCAGTGTGAGTCACACTGCTACACTTCCTTATAAGCTAGACAGCGATTTAGAAGGCTTATGCTAAAATATGAAAAAAATAGCAAAGAGCTTTCCTCTTCCAGATATAAGGGGGCAAATTTCATTTCCACAGTTACCTATTACCCCTAAGTAGTGGGAAGCAATTATCCACCCAGAAAAATAATTCTTAGTGTATTAAGCCGCCCTAAAAGCACATAAAGATTAACCAGAACTGAAAGTAACTGAAAGTTACCGCCCCCCACCCAGCTTTCCCCAGTTTGTGCACTGAGCATGACGTCCCATGGTATGGAATGTCCCTCTGGCCAGTTTGGCTGTGCCCCCTCCCAGTTTCTTGTGCACCTCCAGCCTTCTCAGTCGGTAGAGCATGGGAAGCTGAAAAGTCCTTGGCTAGTGTAAGCACTGCTTAGCAACAACTAAAACATCGGTGTGTTATCAACATTGTTCTCATCCTAAATCCAAAACACAGCACTGTACCAGCTACTAGGAAGGGAATTAACTCTATCCCTGCTGAAACCAGGACATTAGGAAGGGGATAACAGACTCTCTGTGGAAACTCGAACCAAAGCCAGTTTTCTTCTTTACATCTCTGTGACTCTAACTGCTTTAAAAGTTGCAGCTTTAAGGGTTAAGGGATGAATACAGCTATACCATCTGCCCCTCTTTTCCTGGAGACCTCTTCCCAGACCTTCATTTGAACTGAGCTTGTAACCTGCAGGTAGCGCAGTACATTACAAACACCTCACACGAGTAGATGCTTAACCTGGCCAGCTGGCTGATATTCTCCCACTCCTCCCCAAACTTGCACGCTTTACCAGCATTTTTCTCTTCCTCTTCTCCATCCATTTCTGCTGTCACGTGTTTTTTATCCCTCTATTTCTGCTGCATCCCCCATAGCTAAAGGCTCCTTGCTGTCTTTCTCTCCATCCCATGCACACTCTGAAGCCCTCTTACTCTCTTAATCCCAAAGCAGCTTTGTCATTTGCAGTTCAATAATCTCATTTGCTCACAAATGAAAAAAAAACAAAACCAATAATCTCATTTGCTCACAAATGAAAAAGAAACAAAACAGAGAGAAAGACAGAGAGAGAGAGAGAGAGAGGAGAGAGAGAGACATTCTCCTCACCTACTAGGCACCAGTGATTCTGCTCCAAATCCCAAAGACATGATGCTACAGGTTTCAGAAGCAATGTCTTTCAAACTACTTTGCAGGATATTTTGAGAAAAGTACCGCTCTGCTTTAAATGGCACTATGCAGCCCAAGCCAGAGGAGTATTAGCAAAGCCTGGGCCTTCAGGCAGCTGGCCAAAAGCTCCTACTATTGAAGGCTGGAGGAACATGGGTGCCTTCAGAAATGTTGCAGTCCAGCAGTTATAGACTTGCTAAATTACGCAGGCTGTGTGCCTGAGCCTTTACTGCACTTATCAAATGGCAAGCTAGCACAAAAAAGCAGTTGACAGCTGCTAGGGTAACATGCTGGATTCTGGGTATGTCAGCCTGCCCAGCTGCTGCTTGCAGAGGTTTATAAAAGAAATCAAAGCAGGTATCATGCGACTCTGCAGTGCACAACTTTTCTGTTCTGACACATTCCCGTGGCTGTGGGCGGAAGATCCAAACAAAATGATGGTGCTGCTTTTTAGCAGCCATATCATTTTAGTTGCTTTTGAACTAGTGGGTGCTTCTATTTCTCAACAGAAGATTGAGAAATAGTCATCTGTGTCTCAGTAGAAATATTTTTATTTGTCCGTTAAAAAACAATGAAAGTTTCATCTTGTGACCACAGCAAGCCAAAAAAAGCACAACCACCACTGATGATCAACTATTTTAAACAAAACTGCAGATGCTAATCATCAACTGCAAGTTTTTGCAGATAATGAGATGTGATGTACAGATAGTAAGATGTACAAAGCCAGAAACTCACTAGTAATACACTTCACTCATATCCTTTGTACAAAAAAAAGCAACTCCTAACTCTTCATATTAAAAAGATGCAGTGTTCCAAAGCAATTAATCCTATACTAGGAAATGCATATTCATCTCAACTTCCTATGAACTGGGCTATGTATATGAACCTGCACAGGCCAAGTGACGAAACATTTTGGGGATAATTCTATTTTTGAGACAACTAAGTGACTATTGTTTAAATTCCTCAGCAACTCCTTCCCATCCTCCTTCCCTCTGCCTCTTCTCCTCTTTGTTAGAGTAACAAATTTGGCACCTTGTAGCCTGCTTCCTTCCGCTGAGACTTCAGAGTTGCTTTCACTGTGTAATTGTTAATTGTCAGTATAATTTGTCCACCCAGTAGAACTATCCTCAGGATCAGAACACTACTCATGTAGATACATATAAACCACCCAGTCTAAGCTTAAAGTTATCCCTAACAGAAACCTACATCCCTCTGTATTCACCTTAATTTTTATCCAGTGCCAACAAGATAAAAAAGAGGGTTCAAAGCCATTGACTTCAATGCAGAAAAAGCATTGTGCTTTGGAAAGTATGAAAAGATGCTCCTGCATGAACAAGTCATTAATACTTTAGTTGGATGTTTTACATCAGAAAGGTAGAGGGAAAAGGTTCCTATCCACTGTGCAAAAATTTCATTTCAATGTGTAAGTGAACTGGCTTGGATAGGAGAATGATATAGAAGAAGCAAGGAAAAATCAAATGAGAAAAATCACAGGAGAAAGACACATGCAGAGGAAACTGAAAGCTCTGAAACACATTTCAAAAGGCTATCTCAGTACTGCATAAATGTAAAAGAGATATGAGATCATGGTTTTTCATAGGTGCAATCAGGTATACTTTTAAACAAATTAGTCTTATCCAAATATCTAGTATGAACCAAAAGGTTCTCTCCTCTTATTAACATAACATTCATATCAAGAAATTGTGTTTGTTCAACTCATTAGGATTTTTTTCTTACAGTTATGAAACTCATTAGATTTATAATCATTCATTGAAATCATTCCATACTGTGACAAATGTTCTATTACATATACTGAATAATAATGCCATACTACTCGGTGCTTTGCTGTTTTATAGACTTAGTCTTAGAGAATAATAAATTCTGCAGAGGCTATACGCGTGAAAGAAGTATTTCTGCCTTCATTTGTGTTTGCCTATTTACTTAAACAACCTCGTTCAGACTCCACTGAGGCTTTCCCAGGAGTATCATCTTAAGATAAAAACTTTCTCCCCAACCATACTTGCTTTTAGTCTAGATAACTTCAAAGAGATTTTTAGTGATACAGCAAAGTGATATTGGTCTGAACTCTGAGTTCATCCCTTCTAATTCGCCAAAACAGAATATGTAAGTTCACAGCTAAAAAGATTACTCATCAAACTACTGAAGTTAGACGTAGATTACAAAATCAGGCCATGCTAGTTCCAGGCAATCACTCTTTACATTTAATTTCTTGGTGTTTTTTTCCAGTTCACCTGTAATGTACTTTATAAGTCAGTAGAAGAAACTTCATCCTCAGTATTATTCTTAGGGGTTTTTGGTTGTTTTTTTTCTTTTTCTTTTTTTCCCCCATTTGTTTGTTTGGGGTTTTTTTTCTGAAAATTATCATCTAGACCTGTGACACAATGAAGTGAGACAAGGTAGCAAACATTTCTGGGACTAAAGGAAACATACCTGCAATAGTTCCTACACATTAAATATGTCCAACTGCTATTCTCTTTAATAGTGCCCACACCATTTTCTGAATAAATTTAGGGATCCTTTACAAGAGAAAATGAACATTTTAGCTTTCATGGGTTGTTCAGAGTACCTCCTAAAGGTACTGAAAAATACCACTGAAAAAATGCCATAAACACATTCACAATCCCCATGGTTTGTGCATTCAAAACTTTTGCTTATCTTCTGAAGTAATATCTGAGCAAGATGAACATGGGAGCAGGCATTTCATGACAAGGTTTCATTCACCTGGGTGTCATCTGTATCTATTGCAATTCTATAAATTATTCATATAGAAGTTTTAATACTGAGTTTCATAGACAATTCATTTGTATTATTTTCAGCTACTAAAAATGGGTTAAAGATATAAGCATTCATATGCTATGTAAATCCACAGGTCAAAGTGTAAATACATGATAAGATTTTTCCCTCTTTCCTCCCATCCATTTTGTTTTCTCCCTGATATTCAGAGAAAAAGTGATGCATAAAAATGCAGTACCTTTGGTATTTTGACGAGCTTTTTCTTTAATAGCTTCATATATTTTCCCTTCTATTTCATTTATTTTCTTTCACAGTGATTTCATTTATTTTTGTGGAATGAGAAGTATCAAAAATGATTAAAGTAAGCATGAAGAAAATGCAGGGTGAAAAGAATGAAAACCTCAGCGATGCTCTGGCAACATCTAGAGGGGTTAGCCCAGAACTGAGAAAGACACCTCAGATCCTCCTTCAGGCTACAGAAGCATTTTCTTCTTTAGTATGGGATAAATAATTCAACTTCTCCGATTCAACTTCCCCATTTAAAAATGGGTCAGAATTACAGCACCTAACACTTCTTAACTGCTTCTGTATCACACAAATAGAAAAATATTCTATTCACAAAATATTCACAAATAGAAAAATAAATCAAAGATTTTGGCCAATTAATTGCAACTGTTTAAAACAAGAATATATAATTGCTTGAAAACTAGCTATTATGGGTCATACATTCATTCCTTAGCAGAAGTAAGCAATGTTTCTTCCATAAGCCTCTCTAAATCCAACAGATCAATAATGCTGACACTGGTATCTCTACATGTACACCAGACAAAATGCATCAGTCATGATGATTACATCTCTTCCAGTCATTTTATATTATAATAGGAATAAAATCCATGCGCTGGAAGACTAACACACTCACTGTCTCCAATAGGAAAATTAATATCTTGGGTTTTATGTTACAGGAGGCCACTATGCTAAGGTCCTGCACTTTGCCATTTAAACTGTCCTATTATACAGAAATTTACCATTCTTAGTCTCAATGGCATGCTATCGGTGACCTTAAGTGCATATTTATTTTTCAATAAAGCCCTCTTTTTCACTGACAGAGAAATGAAAAGCTAACACATGTATCTATGTGGGAAAAAAAAAAAATCAAAATGATTGTGTAACACACACCATATTCCAGTCTGATGGAGGATTTTAGTCAGTCATAACACAGACATTTTTTTAACCACCGTATTTTTATTTGTGTGCACATGTGAAAGGCTTGAAGTTTCACTGTGGGGAAGAAACATTTCTACAATCAAAATGTAGTTCAAGCCCTATGTGGAGAATGAATCATTATTACTGTCTACAAATATATCAAAGATGTGCAGTAAGTTTTCTTCTTCTGCAGGGCAGAAGTGCCAAGAGGACCTACAATTCTTCTATTTTTGTGTTAGAATGAAAAATAGCTGTTTGAAATCCAATAAAACCAGTCACCCTACTTGAATTCCATAAACATTCTTTTACTAGAAGTTTAAATTAATCCATCCTAGATTAGGGATCACTCACACCAGTTCCGAACTGAGCTAAACACTTCTAAATAGCAAAGCAGTCATGCTGAAAGATAACTCATCTACCAAGTAAAAACTCCTCAGGAATTGCTCAAAGGCAAAATTAAAAAAAGAAAATAAATAAATTTAGAAATGTTCTCTAACATTGAGGCCAGCGGTACTTTGTGATGTATATGAAAACACTTTCTGAAAATAGATGCAAATGTCCTTGGCGGTGAGTTAAAACAGAGTGGAAGAGTATTCCTGTTTCAGCATCGAGAAATAATTTTACTCATTTGTTTTGCATTTGTTTGGGTTTTTTAAAGATTGTAAGAGAGCAGTAGTAAAAGGATCAGAGCTGCTAAAACTGAATTAACTGTGCATACATAGAGAAAGAAAAGAAAGGACAAAAGATCGGTCCCTACCATCTCCAACAAACTGAAGGAGGGCTAGATCAATTTGTCTCTTCCAAGGTGATCCTTTCTGAAGTGCTATTCCATAGCCTGTAGTGGCAAAGATGTATCCACTCCCTATTGTCACAAGTTTGCAGCCTTCATCTCTTCCAGCCTTGTAATTCAGCACTGCTGCATCATAGATGAAAGCATCCAACTTCCTGAAATAAAAGAAAACATTTTACAAACCAAATCATTAGGGACAGCTGTTGTCAGACTTCTTTTGTCCTTGATGTCAGGACCCTGTTGAATATCATATGGATTCTTTGATATCATTAATTACATATCCTGCTCTGCTGTATCTAAAATTAACAAAAGGCATCTATTTTAGTGAGGGGAAAGTAGGACACATACTTTTGCATTTCTATTTTAAGGGATGCTGTTAAAAAATACTGAGCAGGAGAAACCAAGCTACAAAATGTCTCGCCCTGTTATCTTTGTATCTTTGCTCTCAAAATGGATAATAAGTATCTTGAGATGCAAAATTATCTCCAAAAACAACTCAAATGAGGATAGAGGATAGAGAATTTAGAATTGAAACAACAATAACAATGAGCTTATTTAAAATACTGAATGAGACTGAAAACATGACTGCACCAGTTTTCCACATACACTCTTATTTTATGTCTCTTTCCAAAAATAAACAACGCAGGTGGAGGTCAAGTCCTTGCTAAGACAGAGGAAGGTATTGGAGCATGTCTGATATAGTTATCCAAATCCTGCTTAAAAATTATAGAAAATATTTCTTTATGATTCGCAGTTCCAAACATATTATTTGTGTACCTGGAGCACAGCAGGAATAAAGGAACTTGTTGTGGAAAAGTTCAAGCCTTTCAGCCCATCTACCTAAAAATGTAAGAACGGGATAATCCCATTCTCTAAGATATACAGGGAACACAATAAAATAGAGGAAAACAAAACCAGTAAGGAAAGGAAAAGAGGCCGTGTCCTTCAGGGATAATTTTTAAGAAGCACTGTAAAGCAAGAGTTAGAAGAGACAGGTGCATTGATATTTCACAAATGAAGCCAGTAACAGTGCATATACAAGAAGAGGAGGCCATTTGGAAGGACAATCACTTGCCAGCAGTAGACCTCAATCAAAGAAAAGACACTTATACCTACAGAAATTCATATGCAATCTGTAAAAGGAAAAAGATAAAACTTAAGTTTATTTTGTATTGCTGCCCTCATCTGCAGCCAAACCCTTTAATTTAAGATTTCTACCACTTGCACAAGATCAGCAGAATACAGAGGCAATAGGAAAAAACTATTATCTCAGGCCAAACCCCACCTAAACGATGCACTAAACCAAAGTTGTTATGTCCCCCAGTAACACACTCTCCCTTTTCAACATCTTTGCCCGTCCCCTTCAGAGGAATGGGGAGGACACAGCTACACAATCGGCTTCACAGGTTGATGTAGAAGGATTCTTCACCCTGCCACCCTCACTGGCACTGCAGCTCCCAGGCTCTGCCGGCACTGCCTGCAGAGCTGCCTGCTCCATTACTGTGGAGCACTGCTAAAATTTTCTGATGGGATGCAAATGACAGAGGCTGGCAAAATACTGCTCATCAACAGTTGGGACCTGTCTTCATGGAAAGGGAATTATAACAATAAATTAATTGTGGCACAAACAGGTACAAAAGCATCAACTTCAATAATATTATATCAGTATGTATCAGTTGTGAATTCTGTTGCTGTTGCAGTTTTGGAATCACACTTGCCACTAGCTTAAATCAGTTTATGTTGATAAAGTTTTTCATTTATACCCACAGAACAGAGCAAGACCTAGGCATATCAGATTTTGGCTACTGACAGAAGAAAAAAATACTTTCATGCACGACATAATTCAATGTTTGTTCTCAAATGATCAATCAACAGATTCATACAGAACCCTAACTTTTGCAGAACTCTAGATCAGATAGCAAAAATGTGGCTCTCAAAAACACCCCTATCCATCTCACGTTAAACCAAGAGAAATACCAGGAGAGACTGAGGTTGTTGGATTTTGTCTGCTGTCATGAAAAAGTGAAGAGTGAAGTTCCTGTCACTACTTACTGTACTTTATTGCTTCCCTTCAAGGATGCTTACCCCAACAGTTACCATTCAAGTCATCAAACTGGAATTTAGTGAAGTAGTTAATTTAGAGAAAGTACAGGTGGCTCATGCAACCATTAAAAGAAATAGCTGGGCCATCATTTCCTTTGTTTTTCCACTCTTCCCTAAAACTCATTTTGTGCAATCCTCAGCTTAAAAGTCAGCTCAGCTCCATCAATGCTAAAAGTCTGACTCTCTCCTTCCTTTAAATGGGTAATTTAACACGGAGAAAACAATTGCTAAACATCTGGTAGGTGATGTGTCACAAATTCAATCCAGAAATAAGATATCGATGGCAACCTAGCACTGAGGGTAACTAAACTGGAAATAGCCAAGAGCGTGTTGGGGTACTGCCCAAGCCTGCAGTCTTCAACACAAGACCAAACGGTTTTCTAAATGGCATGCTTTGATTCAGCACTTCAGAGGCAATCTTTGGTTTGTGTAGAGAGAAAGAACAGAAATCCACGTCCTTTGGGTAGGTGCACAAGGGAAAAAAAGGAAACTGCTTGCCGTACCCTCAAGATACTTGCAACATTTCTGATCTACAGCAGACAATTACCATAATCAATACAATCCAATCTCATGCTTTTAGACCTCTGCAGTTATCTGTGGGGAAGGAAGGATACTTCCCCTCTCAGTGCATGCCTTTGGCTCAGGCAAGGGATTGGAAGGTAATGGTCCTCTCTGTGGGTACAGGCACTGCTGCAACCAGCTGACCTAAGTTAAAATACACTCTAGAATTTGTCATCTGTTTATTCTGGGATTTATAGTTTTGCAATGTAAGCATATAAAACACATGCTGGTAAACACAGAGAAAATATAGAGAGTCAGCTATTCTTCTGTCAAAACAGTCTCAGTCAGAAATACAGAGGAAAAAGATATCTTTGCTAAAGACTCCAGGGCAAAAGCCTTGTGCTACCTTAGAAATCACACTCTGTGTGTGCAGCTTGCCTCCTTAGTTATTGAGCAGTGTAGTAAAACCTTGGGACAGAAAGACAAGGCACAATCACAGTTTCACTCACTTGCTGTGGACCCACCTGCCCAGCTTCCCAGAGAGTCTGGCATCAGCTGCAGCGGGTACACACAAGGAAAGCCGGTTCTGAAGACGCAGAAGGCTTTACTTGAGGGTTTTCTCTATACTACTTCTATAAGGTCACAATAAATCTCATTACACAAACCGATTTAAGAACATGAGGTACTTTCTTGACAGATGCTGAGTGCTGAAAGGTTCTGCTATCAGTTGCTGCCCAATGTCTCAACTGTAAATCAAAAAGTTGACTGCCCTGAAAAAGTCTTGCTGTCTACAAATACAAACTCATATTCAGAACATCTTTTCTCCATTTCCAACATAAATCTTATAACCTCTCAAGGCTTAATTATCTCTTCATCATGTGCTGATTACAGAAGTACTACTCCTTGCAAAGCAAAGCTTCAGAACATGATGTACCCCTGCAGCGTGGGCAGGGAGTAACAAGCCACGACTGAAGCTCTCAGATGTTAGGGCACCTAACCCTTCCATCACCAGGAGGCGAATTTCCCGACACTGAATTTTTAAGACCTTTCAGACAACTTGAAGCATTCCTCAATAAGAGTTTCCAAAAACTGAAACAGCAAAATCTGGGCAAGTCCGAAAATTTGACCCTTTCCAACTTGTTTGCAAAGATGGCAGTGAGCATAAGCTCCGGAAGAAGACAAAGCAGGCATTTGGGCAGGCCAGCGGGCTGCTGGGGCCACAGAGGACTTTCCTTCCTGCCATGTCTATGTGGGCAAAGCCACATCTGCTGTTTTGCTTGGCACTGACGGAAGAGCCAGGCTGCACGCACGGCAGTGACTGCTGGTCGCAGTAGCCCATCCTTGTCTTGTCATTCTCAAGGCAGGACTCGCAAGCCCGAGTCTGTGCTCCAGCTCACCCTTTTCTTCTTTCTATTCTTTTTCTACAGATGGACTGGCAAGCCCCAGGATCTTTGCTCTTGTGGCAGCAAAATTCAACTGTGCTACACAGCTGAGAAGCTTTGTATTGGTCTGAGTACTGACCGCTGCTGTTTAAGTTACGTACTCACTGTAAAACAGCTTACACGCACCAAGTACAGCACCCCACATCAAGAAAGGCTCAAAGCCTCTTGCAAACCTTAGTCATGTAAAAATGAATCAATTAACTTGTCATTTCAGTGCAGCCACTTCAGGGGGCGAAAAGCTTTGTCACATTGTGTAGGTTTAAATAAACTGCTAAGAACTATTAGAAAGATGAAAGAGAACTATAGAAACTGAAATGCAGCAAGAAACAAGATTTATAACTGCCATGAACTAGCCAAACGTGCCAGGCATCTTCAATGAATGCAGAGGAACAGGACTACAGTGTTATGACTCATTTGAGCAACTGGCAGGTTTGTAAACTTCCTCCGAACTACTGCAATAATCCTGGGTAGGAAAGAAAATAAACATTTTGGAATATTTATATAAGAGAGACTACAAAGGCAAATGTCCTTCATTACCTAGTGAGCACAAAGAGGAAAGGGGGTGGGGCAAATTTTAGCTCGCACAGCGTAGGAGAACATCAGGTGTTATAAAATTATGAATTGGAATAGTTCTAAAAAAAACCCAAAAGGGCATTACTGAATGTAATAATTTGAAGCAGGAGATCTGTGAAAAACAAATGTGGACAGTCTCATACCTAAACATTTATGAGTCACCAAGAAGTGTAAGAGTTGAAAAATCAGAATAGCTATTGCAAAAACCCATTCTCTAAAGTGTTGCTGTACACATTCAAAAATGCCTGTGTAAACAAAATTAAAGTTAGAGGAAAAGATATAGAAAAGTCATTTCAGAAAAGCTGAAAACACTTCCTTATAATTTTCCCCATCTTTATTATTGGCATACACTTTTCATCAAATTCCTATGATGAAAATTGAAAAGCAGGATTAGGAAAATGCTCCCTTATTAGTCATAGCTTCTTCCTCAACAACAGTAGTGTAGCTCACTTGGAAAATGTTACTTAACCAACTACATGATCCTTCAGCAATTTTGTTTTCTTGATGGAACATGAGGGAAAAAATCTAAAATGGCAATCTGCTCAGTAGTTCTGGAGACACAAACAGTAATCCAGCACGCTAGAAATCAATCTCTGTCAGTTACTTTGTGTTCTGCTATGACCTGTGTCGTAGTATTCAGAAAATGAGAGGGATGCTTTAATGCGGTCCTGTTTATTCACATTCTTTTTTTTTATTGCCAAGCACTGGAGTCTATGGAACAAATAATATTGTGTTTCCATTGAGGATCAGAGAAACCGGAGCACGACTGAAGTCACTTTCCAGTTTTCAACTACTGCAGTAAATCCAAACATACAATATCTACAGCAGAATTAATTTCTTGCTAAAGTGGGTACCATTCGGTGCAGTGTTCATCTGTCAGATCCAGGACATTAACTTCAGAATCAATTCTCCTCACTCTCATTTCTTTATGTTTTCTAACACCCTAAATAGGTTCTTTTCATGGCCAGACAAAAGCTGTGTATTATTACCAACACAGATTTGACTTACACAAAACCAGAATGCATGTAATATACGAAGTGCACCATCATAGCAATTTGCTTGCACTGCATTTTGCTGTGAACAGCTATATCGCAGTGAGTTCTCTACATTATTTTTGATGAAGGGTACCTTTTAACTCAAATATGCACCTTCTGGGGCTTGTTCTGAAAAAATAAAGGTCAATTACATATTTAAGAATAATTATTAATTATAAATTATATAAATTTTATTCTGAGGAAAGATAGTTAATCAAATCAGATCTATGTTTGAAATTTGCCTAGGTGACTTAAAAAACTAAGAGATGTTATTCCTCAAATTTGGTTGTAAAGAAATGGAAAAGAGATTGCACCTTCTGGGGCTTGTTCTGAAAAAATAAAGGTCAATTACATATTTAAGAATAATTATTAATTATAAATTATATAAATTTTATTCTGAGGAAAGATAGTTAATCAAATCAGATCTATGTTTGAAATTTGCCTAGGTGACTTAAAAAACTAAGAGATGTTATTCCTCAAATTTGGTTGTAAAGAAATGGAAAAGAGACTACAAAGATTATTACATAGCAAGTGTCGTACCTGTTTACTAAGGCTCCAGTCATGTCTTTTGAAAGCATAATATTTGAAATTACTGTCTTATTACACTTATCAAACTGCAAGTCAGTGAATCCTCAAACAATACTTTTAATACCACCTTTGCCCTCCCCTCGTCACTGCCATCCCCATCATCAAGAACACTTTTTCCTGTTAAAGCTTTGTCTCCTAAACATAATTTTGGAGAGACACAGCTCACTTTTAAAACATTCTGCAAAAAAACACTACTTGTTAGATTTTTTGCTTTTAAAAATAAATTGCATAGTCTGCAGAATAGATGCCTTACATGACACTTAAAGTAGCATTTATTAATTTGATATTAGGTGAAAAACTGGTATCCACTTAAGGCTGGATTAAACATACACATATATTTTAGAGATCATCGATACCATTGTTGGGAAGGCAGAAACTGCAAAAATACTAGCTTTAAAATATGATGGATTTACATTACAGATGTATTACAAATTTAATAATTTACATTTTATCCCTTCTTTGTCCACAGAAGGGATAAAAGAAAGTATGTCAAGAGTGCACAATGAGAGACACAACGTCATTTGTGCATCTCTAAGACTATGTCCAGGGGATCTAATGCCAAAAGGTCACTATGGAATGCTGCAGCAATCAAAGGGAGAGAAGGCTGCTCTGAAGACGAGGCTTCAATGAAAGTGCTCTGAAGTGACACTTTGATGTTGCTGGAGCAAGAGAAGCAGATATTTAACCTTTAGCATGAAGGACTGATGATTTCTTTCACCCTGTTTTGACTAAAATGCATTTCAGGTTATCTGATGGCACTTCATCACCAGCAGTGACTTTATCTTTTAGAACATATTCAAATAGCTCCATGCAGATCTTAAGTTCACATATGCTGGATGAATTTCTTGACATCTTGACATTGCCAATTCATTAGAGGAAAATTTAACTACCAACCCCCTGCAACAACGCAGGTTAGTAAAGTTTAACCCAGTTAAATGATGAACTCATTAGCAGAGAATGAGCTTCCAACTTTTCTCCCAGCTCAAACTGTCCTCACTTCAATCTTCACACAGACAATGTAGACACAAAATTCGGAAGAGCAAGCTCTG
>NW_008795492.1:4652038-4721491 GCF_000699145.1 Aptenodytes forsteri | reverse complement strand
CTCCACCCAGACAATGTAGACACAAAATTCGGAAGAGCAAGCTCTGACAGACATTAACACCACTGTGAGAGGTTGTGGAGGCTTCACCTCACCTGTCAGGGCAATCTCAGGCTGCCAGAAAAGCTGCTGTGAACCTTCCTGCATCACTTGGCTGTGGTTACCTGAACAGGCATATTCGCCCTCCTCGCTCACAGGAGCTCCCATTCACCACCCCTCTGTCCACCCACCTTCCCAGTCCCTATAACATTTCCCTTAGCAACAAAATGATGGCAAATTTAGTGTGCCTTTATGATTAATTTATACAATGGAATAGTGTCCCACTTCAAGCCTCAGAAGCCAAGCAATGAAGTACTTGCAGAGCGTCAGTTTATCAAAACACAAAATTTGAAAACTCGAGTAGGGGGAATATATTTTTAGATTAAAGGTTTTGTCCCAGTTACAACAGCATAATGAAGGAGAAATTCAGCACATTTCACCAAGCACCTGATCTCGTCCCCAAATCAAATGAATACTAAAACTTAGAATAGCCTCTTCTCAAAAGACGAGGGGTTAGATGGGATATAGCTACTTTCACCTGTTCATTTTATTTCCAGGTACTTTGTAATATTTAAAGACATTAGACAGATAACTGCATTACCTAGCAAATGGTAATACAGGCACAGGAGATAACCTTTTTTCAAAAAAAAAAAACCAAAACAGAAGAGCACTCAGGTACTGAGTAAAGGAATTAGAAATAAATTACTATAAATCATTTTTTTCCCTAGAGGCAAGTTGCTATGGATCAGCTGAACAGGAGAGACAGGCTATTTTTTCCTTTAAAAAAAAAAAAAGCAGCACATTTATCTCATGGCCATAAAGAAATTCCTGAAAATGTGACCCAGCTTAAAAGGACATGATGATGTCTGCTTCTGTTTATAGATAACTTGAAACTATTGAGGTATGAGCTTCCCCAGACATTTCAATGAGTGCCTTCTTAGATCCCAATAACCTTCTAAATGCCAACAGTAGTATTTGCCTGTTCTTCAAAGCCTGTAAGAACCACCTCCCCCAGAAAGTCCCCTGGAACAGCACATTAAGTTGTACCCAGTCCGTCATTTATTTAGACTTTAACACATGTGAAGAAATACAAGAATGTGAGAATAACTGCATTTCCTGAAAGGATGGCAAGTGATGGGGAAACAGGGATCAGTCATCAGAAAAACTTATGCCAGAAAATCCTGCCACAAATGGAAATGCCGTAGGAAGTCTTTATCTCTGTGCTGCCAGCTTGGTGGCACTTTGTAATCCAAACCCTGCATTCTGCCCACTTTAGCAGCAACGCTAGCAGTAAAAGCAGGAAAGCTATGCCGATTCAGGCACACATTTCTTTTAAGCTACTAGATTTCAGAATCGATACTTTAGTGAACAGATCCTCTGAAAAATGCGCCTAGATGGAAGAGCAAATTTAAATGTTTTCATATCTCTGCAGTCTTTCGGCACAAATAGCAGTTGCCCAGTTGCAAACCAGCTTTCCAATTCCTAATTTGGGTGACTACAGTTGTAACATCAACTGAAAATCATTCCCCTCAGAGGGCAATACCGAAATGAATATTAGAATGAACACTGAAACGAATATTATATTGAAGTCCAAAAGAAAGCATCATAATGTAAATTGAAATTAAGCTACCCCAGCCATCTGATGCCAAACTAAATAAAGCTGCTGATTGCAGAAGTTGCCTCAACCCGGTCAACCAGGAGAGAAAATACTGAATGGGCCAAACTGTTTAGCAGAGATTTCTTTTTTACAGAATGTCAGGAGGAAAATCGTTACGGCATTATTAGCTCCTTCAGATGGTTTTAAGGAAAGTGTATTTGTATTTGTACAATAATTTAGTACTTACTGTCAAAATTGATAGGGATAAATAGATATTCTGTAGCACGGCAAACATCTTGCTCTTCCAGGTAGTTTTGGATCTTTAAGTGCTGTTTGACTTACAAGTTTCCTCAGAGGTCTATATGGTTAGTAATACGTATACACGGGCAGTAGATCCTCAGTGGCTTAGACTTAGGTCCCAATAACCTATGGCACGAGTGAACAATAGATGCTTAAGGAGGAATAAAAGAAACAAGGCATGTATGGATGCTATTGTTCCTGAATATATCTTCTTGGCTTCAGATGAATGGATATTTCATGAGCTACAGGCTGTATTAAGCCCCATCATGTTTAAGAGCTGCCAAATTATTCACCTTCCACCAATTCCTTCAGTTTCTTTCTGAGCTTGTTTTAATTTTGGTATTCACAACATCTGATCTCCAGAATGTAACTATGCCAATTTAACTCCACAAACGCAATACTCTATCAATCACTACTGAACTTTACAAAGGTCTGGTGCCAAATAGGGAGAAGACAGAGACACTGAGAGAGAGAGGAGAGAGCAAAGAGAAGAGACCGACTGATGTTCACTTTTACTTAAACAAAACAAAAAAAAAATCTTAAGTGGTCTACAGTTGTGATTATTTCAACCTGTCAGCACTAAAGAGTACTACAGAACAACAATTTCTGAAAGTATTTCACATCTCTATTTCCACTCCAGCTACGAGGCAGAAAGTAGTCAGGCATAAAATATGATACTCCATATACGATTTACAGCAAAAGTTGCCTGAACTCATCAGTGCTTCAGATGTGGTCTAGCTCGGGTTCAGATTTCATTTGACTGAGAATAAAATTAAAGTTCAGTTCAGCTTTTTTTGAAGGAGTTCCCATGGTACTGTCTCACAGCTCTATTGAATTTTTTATTTTGTCTTTCAGACCAGCTGCAGAAATGGATGCTTCTAAGCGTCAGCCTCCAAAAATGTCCAAAAGTTACATGCAGAAAAATGGTCCAGTGGGTGCCTTTGTGTGGAAGTAGAACAATCCAGGAGCAAGTTAAATCAGTCCTCTAAGCTATTTTATATTCCTGACCATTAGTTATAAGTACCATTGACAGTGAATTATCTGAAATATTAATTTCTCATCTTATGTCACACATTCATATTTTGGATTTATCACCCCCTTAAAGGAATGATCACCTGGCACAATAATTTGCCCTTTCAGGGTCTGACAAAAATATTTTAAATTAATATCCTATAGATCTGATGAAAATATGGACAGTAATTTTCTTAAACATTTCTCCTTAATGAAACAACATTTAGAGATACAAATTGGATTCATCACTCAGTACTTTCCTTGAAAAAAAAAAAGGCTAATTCCTATCTTAGATTATAAGTTTTGTTGTAGTAACAGCAGATGCAGACTCAGGAAAATATTTTTCCAATTACACATGAAAAAACAAGTTTCAGGTTTGGTAGTTTAAACTGGTGAATTTTGAGTATCCCAAAAGTTCTCTAAGGCTTTCACACTTCGAAAGAGAAGAACATCATTCCCTCTTCATCAAGATCAGTACATACTTCAACTACAGGCTGCTGTTTCAGTGACATCTTAAAAATGTGACTGGATCAAGGATCACCCATCTAAAAACTGGCTATTTCAGTTGCTGTATTTGATTTTTAATCCTGTTTTTGAAGCTTGCGAAAAACACAGAACCCAAACAGGCTCAGAATAGAGAGCTTTGATGAGTAGGCCATGAGAAAGCAGGAAAACATCATGTTCTTAGAATGATAGCTGGATATTAAGGATTTGATACATTATTTTAAAATTCAGTTGCATAAAATAGTGCTTGTGCTAAAGCTGCCTCCAGCACAGTTTCTCTCTTCAGGTATCATAACAGCCATCCAGGAGGGTCGCAAGCAATAAATTATTACAGATATCTCATGCTGCCTGCCGACCTTTCCCTTTCTCCCTCAAACACACTTTGGAGTCAACCATCTCTGGCAATTTCTTAAAAATTTGGTAAAAGAATTGCTGTATGTACTGTAACATTAAAAGTCTAACAAAAGAGTGAATATTCTCAATTACAAATACTGTAAGGTGTTGTCAATCAGAAACAGTCAAAAAATACTGAGCCACTAGATTAAAAGTTTAAAAATTTATGTCTGCTGAACATTTCTTTGAGTTCTGTTTGCAAGCTGTTACTATCTGCCCACAAGAATGATGAAGAACTTGTGCTTTTTATGAAAAATTAAAATGTATAATTTTTCTCTCAAACAGGTAATTTATCTCATAGCTTTCCCTCCTCTTTTTAGGTGAAAAGGTATGAACCACAGAAATAATAAACAACTTTGATGAAAATTTTGATGACAGTTTTTCTGTAAAAATAAATTGAAAATACTGCAAAAAATATTGAAATTGTTTTTGCATCCAAGTGGAGATGTCAGCTGGCTGCCTAAAAGACAAGTTTGTTTTGTTTTTTACTTTAGGCACACCACCACTTTAATCGACAGCCCTAATTAACAGAAGGACCTGCTGGGCACAACCTGAATTGCGTTCCAGCTGACAGAAATGGAGATGTTTGCCTCCTGCTTTTGCCTGTGCCATGCTGCAGAAGCTGCCAGCACAGCCCCTGACCAGTTTGTATCTGTTCAGCAAATAACAGAGTGTGCAAAGCTGTGAATTGGATACAATTTATAAGCGCTGTAAGCACAACAGAAATCCAATTCAGGCCAACAAACTTAGAGACTGGGGGTTAAAAGGGCATCAGAGCCTTCTAGGGTCTTCTCTTGCACTTTCTCTGCTTAGTACCATTGGATTCTAAAAAAAATATTGATAATCAAATTGTTGTTTTCACATGGGAGAGTGTGCTTGCGGGGAGGAAATAACTTCTCATCCCATTCACACTGTTCAGTTAGATACTTTCAGGCATTTCTTCTAGCATTATTATTTGTCGTTAAAAAATGCTGAGGAATAGAATCATCCCATGTTCCTATCAAAGCGACTAGCAGCTCAGGACACGCCTGCAGGCTGATAGCATCTTCTTGGGGTACAGCTCAAATTTGATAATCCACTGCATCTGAGGCCATACCTGCCGAGGCTCCGGCAGTGCAGAAATGCTACCACCACAGCATTCTTTCCAAGCGGCTTCGTATTTCCGCCGGCATGCCGCAGATGACTAGGGAATAAGGTATTAAACTTGATGCGCATAGACTACCAAGCATAGCAATCTTTAACAGGAAGGCAGATGGAGCCCCAAGTAAACTTTAGCATCAAATCCCTGAATATATAGTCACAGCTGTGGCTGTAAATAAAAACTGAAAACCACTCATGACAGCAAGGGGGTCTGCAGCTGTACAACAAGGGGCTGTTTGCCTGTGGAACACAAGGGATTCATTACTGCAGTTTCCTTGAAACCAGTTATATTCTCAGCTTTTTGCAATGAAACTGAAATAAAGTCCTCACATCAATATGCTGCCATAACACAGCATCAGTTAGACCATCTCTTTTCTTGAAACAAGATATATACTGCGTGATACTCAGTTGCAGTCCTCGTAGCCAGGAAAATTAAGGAAGTGAAGAAAAATCGGATTCATCAGTGACAGGCAATAGGCAAGTGAAAGTTTCCCATTTTATCTCTATAGTAAGAAGAGACTCTCCCAATTAAATTTTCTAATTTCAGCCATTAGCAGTTAAATCCCAGACAATATTCCAGTGTAGATGTGCTGGGGCAAAGGTGAGAACATGAAATGCATTTCCAGTTTATTGCTATTGCATTTTCTCCTCTTGGCAGTTTTACAGCAGCAGAACACTCATACACGGAGAAACACTACATGCAAACTCAACAGCTATGAGCTGATACAACCCACACCAAAGAATTACACAGGTAAGGTTGTTTTGCTTGCAAAAAGATAGCATTCTTTAACTATAACCTCTTCTGGAAAAATATAGCAAGGCAAACAGAAGCAAACAAACCCAAACATCCACCGTAAACATAACGCAATAATTAACTACTTCCTATTCGAAGACTTATTCTCTCTTCAAGAAGCAAAATCAATAGGATCTCTCTCTCTGGTACAGAGGATTCTAGAAATGTAGATTAATTAAATGCAGCATAGACAGAAATGCTTGCGATGCACTTTTAGAACTTTATTTCATCAATAAACATCTAAAGAACACAGAGGAGCCACCATGGCTCTAACAGAGCTGGACTTCACCCACCAAGAATACATTAGCTAATGTCTTACAGACTTTACTCTTCTGAATAATGCTCAGGAAAATAACTGCCATTTCTGTTTTCATTAAGGAAAAGGAACAAGAAACTCTGGAGAATTCCTGAGCTGCTCAGTCCTGCCTAAAGAGCAAACTGAAGCTTTACAGGTAGCGCAGCAGATGTGGTTCAGCTGATCCCTTATATGCATGAAATTTAGGGAAAAACACCAGTACATTATTTGACAAGCTTGTAAGATCGTGTTTACTTTCAGTACTAAATTGCATTGAAGGAGGGACAATATTTTGGCATTTTGAAAAATATTAAGTAGTACTTCAATAATAAGACACGTGAATTTTGCTCCCTTTTAACAGGCCTGATTGCAAACTGATACCTTTAATTAATAAATACAGAAAGTTCTGCTGTTGTTCATATGGTGTTTCAGCAGCTGAGAACTGTATCTCTGAATCTCAGAAATAAGACACTACTGACAAGAGGTAGATAATACTGAGACTTTACAGATTTTGGTTTTTAATATTTTCAGAAACAAAGGTTAATTTCTTGCCAAACAAAGGGGAAAAGCCAATATAGCTGATAAATTTGCCTTCACCATTGATAGCAACAAGCCGTCATGAGTAAGCTGCAATGAACCCCCCATGGGGATTCACCTGAAGGAGTAGGTATAATGTCAATGTCAGTCTGAAGCAAAAACTTCATTTCCATTTTGCTTTGCAGTATTTCCCAGCTGATTCCTTTCTCGAATGATCTCAAACATTTTCGATGTTAATTGAACAAGATAGGTCCAAGCCTATTGCCCATGTAGTGAAGTTGTTTGTTCTAATTAAAAAAACCAAATGCAGATGCTTTCCTTGTAAGTTAATTTTTGAAACACTATTAGCTTCACCTCTCAAAGATGAAAACAGAAAGGGGCTGGGTATTTTGTTCAGGGCTTCCCAGACACAGATGTGAGCATGCTCATCTCTGCACATACAGCAATACTCCAACACAAGACCTATCTAACCCCTGCACCAGACCAGGAAATAAAGGCAGGAACATCATTTATTTTATACACATTTCTATCTGTATTTCTGCCCTTGAGGTTTTTCCCGGCCATGTTAGCGACTGCACTGAAGCAGCTGATTTTTCACTTCTTGTGAGAAAGCAAGATAAAAAAACCAGTTTGTTTTTTAATTTGTTTTCAGAATGAGGAAAGGGACATGAGCATGTCTCTAACAAAAAAGAAATCTTAGAGAAATCTGTGCATCTGAAGCTTTATGTTTGTCTCCTTCCCGCTTCTCCTTCCAGTTCAACTCAATAACATTATGTATTAAACAAGATGGTCTCAAAGATATTCCCAATCCATCTCAAGAGGCTAACGCTAATTAAGGTTGATCGAAAGACTTACGAGTTTAAGATACAGCAAAACCAGACTGAACTGTGACAAGAGACTACTTGATAGTTTGATTCTGTTTAGATCAGATGCCACATGTGTAGCATTATTAAGTCATTAAGTATTGCCTGATTGCTGGTATTTTTTGCTCCACCTTAAAATTAGAATCAAACACTGTATATAAGGAATTAAAGGGGACTAAATCTTATGTCTTCAATTAAGCAAAAGTAGTTTTAAAAGTGAGATTGGAAATACACACAGGTTATACAAACATTCTTCAGGAATAACACAGGTACTATTTATTTTGACTCGCAGCAGCAGTTATCAACCAGACAATCTTTGCAAGTCCTTCCCAGGTCTATAGTCTATGACTCTATAATTACCATGTAGTTCATCTTCAAAAACCTGTGCAGAAGCAGCAAGCTTTACCACATGTAAGAAAAATTGCTCATTGTATTCTACCAATGAGGATGAAAAAAGAAAAAAGATAAAAGTAGGGAACAGCTTTGACAAGAGATAAAGATGAAAACATACAAAATAGCTGTAATGAGGTAAGCAGAACACATACATACTGAAGAGCAAAATACAAATTATATATTTGCTCAGAAGCAGTTTGAGGAAGGAGAGACAGGTCATCCTCAAAAGAGCAGTAGCAACATAGGCTCTGTGGGGCAAGAAGTATTAAAAATCATGGGATCAAGCAAAATAAGGAAGGTGAAAGCTCAATCAAGTCTATATAAGGATGAAAGGGTAAACTTTATATGGAAGAGAGAAACAATCTGGTCAAATAATTCATGAGGGAGAAAGGAAGAAGATATAGCGCGGGTATATAAAAAATGAGGAAACAGTTACGTATACTGAGGAACAGAACAGAAAATTTGGTAGAAAAAGTGAAAAATGATGTTTTTGAAGAATATGAGTCTGGAGAAAAAGAAGAGGCAGGCAATTGTAATACACTACCAAATACCTATTCATGCTTTTCTATTCTCCTCCCTACAGAGAATGCAAGTTATTACAGTCCCATATTATACAGTCTCATCTCTTTCATTCAGGACACTTTTAGCTCCAGAGATCCCTGAGGTGTCAGCCACGGGAACTGCATCACATCCTCACCAAACATCTTAGCAAAAAGGAAAATCTGGGTGGGCTCAAGGTGCAAGTGACAGGTGAGGATGACAGAGCCTGATCGGTTTGGTCACCTAAATGAAATCATCTTTCCACTCTGAGGCACAAAGAAGGTACAATCATGCTGCCTGATCTGTAACCGAGTTTAGTGCCCTATTACCACATTGATTGGGTCTTTGCACAGTTCTTCCTCTGCAGAAGCTGAAGGCAGAAAATACGTAAGCCCACTTGACACTACTCTCTTGCTGGAATGTCCAAACCTGTGATACAAGCAAACATAAAGTGACACTTCTATTGAGGGGAAACTTCAGCAGCTGATGGCATGCTGTTTAATCCTTCTGTAGGTGCCATCAGACAAAATACTAAGGAGCGCAGCTCTGTGTAGCAGTTACTTATATTGATCTGGAAAACACTGCACATGGCAGCTTATTTGCACCATCTGCTACAGAAATGTCAGTCAAGGGGAGTAAGGTAGACACCTGGGGGTGTCCACACTGAGAAATCACTTAGAATAGGAGAGAACCTCCAGCGGGGGGAAAAAAAACAATCTACAAAAAATGAATAGCTTATGCTGTCAAAAGGACTAAAGCTTCTGAGGAAGAGCAGCAGCTGGCACAAGAGCTGCCAGCCTGAGTTTTAGTGAATGTGCTGAACTCCCCTGCAGTCAGGTAGCCCCCCCTTTTCATGCTTAAATGTCTGACAGGTGGCCTGATTTTAAAGCTAACAGCAGTTTTTCAGGGCTTTCAGTAGCACAAATGGTTGGTGAAAATACAAGGAATATACATCCCCTAAATAAACTATCCATCCAACTGAACAAGCCCTAGCAGTGGCTGAAATTAAGGATAGCTTCTTTAGAAAAATCACAGCAGGAAAGGTAGCATTCAGCTGACTGTCTATAATGCATAATTTAGCTGTCACCCAGGACACATAACTTGCACAGGCTCAGTGGAGCAGGAGCTCTGCCTCCAGTTTGGAAGACCTTGGGTGAGGTTCATCTCACGTTATGTCACATCTCTATCTTAGGATGGGACAAATGGTGCTTGAGAAATGCCAGTTGAGAATGCCTTGAGAAATGACAACAGAGGGAGTCCAGACAGCAACATGGAGACAGCAGAGAAGGAAACAGTAGGAAGGATAACTTTTTAAAGAAGAGAACCTGCACTCTAAGGAAAGATTTGGGGACTTCAGGGTTTTTCACATAAGAAATATGTTACAATCCCCTACGTGTTTGGGAGAAGGAGAGTAAAAATTAAAAGGACAAGCAGTTCCCAAAGAAAGACCAAAAGTAACAGCTTAATTTAGTATAGGAAGAAATGTGTCCTGTGTTCACCATAAATATATAATAGCAGGCGAGATGTGCCTTGAAACAGCCACTAGAGTAGATGTACTTAAATCCACTATGGGTAATTTAGCCTTCTCACTTCAAAACAAAACAAACCTAAACAAACTATATTGATAAATTATGATTATTGTAATGCAGTATTATTAACAAAAATACACATGCTCTTATCAAGCCTGTACGTTTAGAAAAGATTAATAGAGCTAACACATTCCTGTTACCCAGATGAATACTGATACAAGTAGTGAGTCACTCTCATACCTTTTGAGGATTAAGAATGAAAATTCAGTCTCTTTGTCCAACCAGGCAGAACAGGCTACTTCAGAGAGAGAAAAGGATGGCACTCAAGTCTAAATCTCAGATCTTAAGGAGGAAGGACAATAATATTTGCCAGAATATTTACCAAGATTGCCAGAAGCAGGATTATTAGCGATAGGACGAGAGGAAATGGCCTCAAGTTGCGCCAGGGGAGGTTTAGATTGGATTTGAGGAAAAATTTCTTTACTGAAAGAGTGGTTAAACATTGGAACAGGCTGCCCAGGGAAGTGGTTGAGTCCCCATCCCTGGAGGTATTTAAAAGACGTGTAGATGCGGCGCTTAGGGACATGGTTTAGTGGACATGGTGGTGTTGGGTTGACGGTTGGACTCGATGATCTTAGAGGTCTTTTCCAACCTTAATGATTCTATGATTAGACAGTACATTTGAGACTATCTCATCTCAACAGATTTTATGAAGATCAAAGTCAATACTTCAGATGCGACAGTAAATGTACAGGGCCATGCTAATTAGAGGAGGAAAGAAAATGTAAGCGTGGACCTAAAAGCATACCAAAGGGATGGGAGGTTGAAAAGAAATGACAACTAGTTGCACACTGGCCAGACAAACAAGCTTTGTCAGAAATTCACCCTGTGAAAGCACATTCCTATGAGAGAGAGTTCTGGAAAGATAAGGAGGGACTGTACAAAACATCATGTTCTGTGTTGAGCCCCCACCCAAATCCAGGTCCATCTGTATCATCTCTATTTAAATTTGGAAATACTAATTCTGCCCTTTGAATCTATTCTACATTGGACATCGAAGCTTCCATGCAATTTTAAAATAGTCGTACAAATCACAGGCAATCGTTTTCCTTTCTGATATCTGTACAGTGCAGATGGAAAAAAAAAACCAAACAAAAAAACCCCAGAGCCATGTACTACACAGCATGCCTGACATCAGTCTGTTCAGTATCACAGTAAGTGCAGATCAATATTTCTCAGTTTCTGCAAAGCCTATAGTATTCTTTAAAATCCGTGGAAAAAAGCTTACCCAGTTTTCAAGCTGACCAAGGCATCTTCAACTCCTTTCTGATTATACTTTGTCATGTAGAGGTGCATATCAGGGTAGTTGTTTCTAATATTCCTCTCTGTGCTTCCATTTGGGACTGTTCCAAATCGAAAAGGAGGTGAATAATCATACGGCCTTTGAAACTAGAGAGAAAAGGGAAAAGCAAAGTGTTTCAGGCATTCAAAACGTGAAGAAGGGCAATTTCAGGTTGAAAAAAACAGAAGTTGTATAAGCTGCCTCAAATTTCTTCTAGGCAAATGCTGTGGGTTAATTCAGCTCTATTATACCAGAAACTGTGTCTTCACACCAACTGAACTTACAGAAACATCTACATCCAAAGTAAAAACAGCTCAGTTTTGCCACTGTAACGTGACTTTCTCCCATGCATTGTAATATGGCAGGACAGCAGAAACTGGAGCAGAAAGATACTGGAAGATGTTCTTCATCTGCCAACATCTCCCTAGAGAACTCAAATTACAAGCAGACACACTGGTAAACAGCAATCGAAAGAAAACAGTATTTTGTTGATAGTCATTTTGCACTTCCATCTCAGTTGAGACATTGTGGGTCCCCACACGAAGAAGGCAAATGATCATTTGCACTACTTGATAGGGAGCCTAACGCACTGCTCCCGGAGGGGTTGATCATTTGCACTACTTGATAGGGAGCCTAGCTCCCGGAGGGGTGCAGGTCATTGCAGGAAGCTTGTGCGCAGGGAGGGACAGGGTGAGGGCTGGTTTTCCTTCCACCGCCGTGACTCAAGGGGAATAAAAGTTCCCCGGGGGCTCAGCAGCTACATCACTTGACATGAAAAGGGCTTCTGGAGCTCTCACACCTATAATCCTAGTACCTATTTATTCCTACAGTTTAAAACTACAGACCATTTGCTTGAGGGCACATAGGTTTATTCTACAATTTTACCCTCTGTGCATCACTCTTGCATCAGCACAGACAAACCAGCCAGGGAATATCTGCAAAGGAATAGCAATTGCTCAGGGCACGCTCAGGTTTCAGATTTGGAAATCATTCAGATAATCGGACATAAACTTTTGCTAACAGACCTGAAAATTTTATATGTGCCTTTTCAATATCTCCCTTTAAATACCAAGTGACACTTTAGGATTAAGTTAAAATGTCTCTTTGAGAAATAAATGAAAAAGGCCACTCAAACTAGAGGAACTATTGGCTAATGAGGAAATTCAATTGAGCATTGATAAAAGCAGTCACCCATGAATTCCATGGTAAAATGCACCCTGTTTTTACTGTTGCAGTTAGAAGAGCAATCTATATACCCTGTGCTGCAAGAGACAGCTAATATTGATACAGCTGCTGCTTGCTTTGGGCTACATATGTAATACTTCTCTTTTTAAAGTTTGGTCTCAGGGCATCAAGAATTCCCAGGATCCAGTGCCAATTTGCAAAGAGAATACAAATAGGCTTATACAAAAACTGGGAGTATTTTCAATTCCATCAAACCTTGACTGTGAAATTATTGCTGCAACAATATTTTCATGTTACAGAACTACGATTAAATGCTTCATTTTAATTAAGCATATTTTGACAACACATAAAGGAATGAACTCTTCTTTATTCGTTTAGCTAACAGATGTCTTACTTTTCTCATTTTCCCTTTTCACAGCTTTACTGTTTAAATTATTACTTTGCTACTACTTTACACATACTAATTGACCCATGCACTAAAATTACGCTGTATACTAGTCATGGTTCTTAGTCTGTATTTGCTGTCTCCTTTTCTGAGTTCATTATGCAGCACTGAAACAAACCCGGCTCTTAAATATATGTCCAGAGATTCTACTGATACAGATGTAGCTTGCTACTAACTTTATTTAAATCTACAGATAACGAATCCCTGAAGTAGTGAGTGGCTTCCAATATCTCCCAACATCTGTATCAAATTTTTCAGTCAATAGAACTGGAAAAAATAATTAAAGAAACAACGTCAATTTCAAGACCTGTAAAAATTGCTGCTGCTCATGCAGCTGACATTTTTTGGAAATTCAGCTGTGGTGACCATTCTGCAAGCTCAATTCCTAGTCCTGGGGTATGAGAGGGGAATTGGGGGAAAAGGGAGATTATGGTGGAATAGCCTGGTAATTTAGAAATGGAGTTTGGTTCTGAATATTCTCACTTTTCAAGAACATTAATGTGAGTTTAAGGAGTTTCCTCCCATAGGAATAGTTCAAGGAATTGAGGGATCTGTCCCAAATTGAACATTCATGGAACACAAAAATATTTCTGCAGGAGAGCAGAGATTAATAAAAAGTAGTAGTTCATTCAAAGATCACAGGGATAACAAGCAGATGAATAGTTCCACACACCACCCACAGACTGGAATTTCTTGGCACAAGACACCCAACCAACAAATTTTAACAGTCACGGGGAGATAATTTTTTTGAAACTACTGTCTGCTACTACTGCCTGCTCACAGACTGCTTGTAAAGAAGAAAGAAAGGGTTCAAAATCTTTTTACTAACAGTGCACTCGTATCTAAGGTGTATAAAGTTCTCATCAATAATTTTGAACTTGTATTCTGTGAACTGACACGTCCTGGAGAAGCATATAGGCTCTGTGATTGCAGCAAAGATCTATGTGGCAGGCATGAGACAAGAAAGAAAAAAGGATCAAGTCTCTACATGCACTAATTTTCCCTGAAGCCCCATGATGGGAAATAAAATATATCATGTCTGCAAGGAAACAATTATCTTCCTAGACATTTTCTGATTGTGGCGAACTGTACTGTTATTATTGGTTAGTTAGAAGACTAACCAATTTGTTTTCCCCATGCTCTGCCAGCTGCTAGAACTGTGGCACATGGCAACAAAACTCCAATCTTTTTTTTATTTTGGAAGACTAACCAATTTGTTCTTGTTTCCCCATGCTCTGCCAGCTGCTAGAACTGTGGCACATGGCAACAAAACTCCAATCTTTTGCTTTTATTTTGTTTTACATATATGCCTTAATAAAACTGACAATTTCATTAAGCCAGTAAAATGATCTTTCAGAAACATTAAATACTGACTGAATCTGAAGATTTTCATGCTTGCCTGAAAAAGCTGGTATTCAGAGCAGTTGTTTGTTATTGTTCTGGAGTATTTTAAGGAACTGTGGAAAACATTACTATAATAGTAGAAAATAGTAAATATTCTCCCTCTGCTGACACAGATTTTAACAGGAATTATGGCTGGTTTGGAGTGGGAGAAAAACACTCATATCTGAACTCTCTCATTTCTTCTTTTACCAGATGGAAAACACTGACAATCTGATTTCTGATCTTTGAAAAATACAGCTATTAGTAATTCCAAGACTATTATTATAATCATCAGTTACTGAAATACATTCGATATCTATGCCTGACAACCCTCAAAAAGCACTGTAAGGTCTAATATGGAAGTGGAAAGATTGACTGGGGTGAGAGGGTCACCCTAACTACCCCATCATCCATGCTGCCTTTTGACCTCAGCCTGCTCTGTTTTCTCTAAGTAACTATAGAACTTGTGACATTTTATTGCACAAAAATGTAAAGCCAGGTTACAAGAATACTGTGAATCATGCAAAAATAAGGAACCTGTAAATGGCATAATCAAGGCTTCCTATTAAGGCTGAAGAGAATCCCCTAGACCACATGCACATGAGGCATTTCTTAAAATGTGTCTGTGTGGAGGAATCGCAGCAGATAAACGCTTTGCAAGACAATTCTGTCCACTGCTATCTACTCTATCTACTCTCCCTTAGCAATCTTGTCGCTCTTTCATTACATGAAAAAGGCATAAATGGTCTCAAAAGTAACAAGTGCTACGAATACCAGCTTTGCTGGATACATTTGGACTCATTTTCTGTACCTTTTTATGAACACAAAGCTTTTAAAAATCTTTTACATACACAAGAATGTCAAAATATAATTTTCTTCTCATTTTCTGAATCATCTGAGTTTATGAACACCCACCCCTACTAACTCCAGTACATGCTGTGCCACGTATTTCTGGGTGACACATAGATGACACGGCATGTAGAAATTCATTAGCAACATTATGAAGGTTGAGGAAACCATCAAGAGGTCTTAAAGTGAAGGAGGGTAAATAGCACCTTATCATGTGTTCAGCAAACCTGGTGAACCAGAAGCCTGAGTGTAACACATTTCCTGAATGGGAAGATATTGAATGCTGAGGGTCAGGGATGACTGCTCAGAGAGAGAAGGGGTTTTTCCTGCCTTCTCTTCTCTATAGTCTATCATATATGGAACTGGATTTGGAAACCCCAGTATCTCTAATCGGGAATACTTTATTGCATTGACAATACAGCATTGACAAAAGAGCTTGACTCTTCAGTTGTGGCAGTAGGGAAAAGGGGAGAGGGGAAGTATAGTAAACTGATTTACCAGCCCAGAAGTTTTTTCAAAAATTTATTGCCCTTCTAGATATTACTTATTTATAATTAATTTTACCCATACTTTGGTCCCTTCTCACTGGCCTTTGCCTATTACCGCTTTGCTTGCAGCAAGGGTCAGAGTTCTCTACTGAACAGCAGTAAAGTTCTTGCAAATTCCTGAACTGTTCTCCTACTAACAACGTTGCAGCAACAAGGCAAAGAGGGGAGAAACATAATTTAACATAAATCAGATTATATTCCCATAAATTATCCTTAATTAATTGAATTTTTAAAATCCAAGAAACCTCAGGATTGTAGAGGATGTAAAACCTGTGTATGGCAAGAAGAATGTTTTGAAATAGATCATTGCTTTTCTGGACTTCTGGCTTGTTTACTTTAATCAGAAAAGGCATGGCTCCCCTGATTTATCTCTATATGCTTCAGGCAAAATTTGAAGAACTGTAAAATAAAAACAAAGGTGGCAGATCAAATAAATGATCAGCAGACCAACAAAAACAGATGGCATTTTCTGATTCAAGTATTTTTCTATTTTTATGTTGCTTTTTGTGGAATGAAAATCCTACTTAGCAGAGAGAATAAAAAAATGACAAAAATAAGGAAGTTATTAGCCAAAAGCTACAGAACAAATACTGACATTTTCCAGCCCATGGGTGAGGGTGGCAAACAGCCAGCAGAGAGAGGAAGATAAGGGTGCACTGGCAGACCCAAATGCTAGTGCTGTGCCAGCAGCAAGCCAAATCCTGCCAAAACCGAGACTTCCCAGGAAAATGCTCTGTACTTTCTCACAAACAGGAGAAAGACATTTCTCAAATCCTTTTTTTTTTATCCTCAAGAGAAGAATACCTTTTATCTGTCTCCTACTAAGAATATTATCTTAAAATAGAGGTATATTTAACAGTCTTCATACTCTTTCAAAGGTTTTGCGACAACACAACTTAATGAAAACAAAACTACTATCATTTTTTGTTTCTTTTTATCTGTCTTTCCTCTAGCCATGCTTGCAATTCATGCTTTGATACTTCAGGAGATCAATCAAAGGCTGGTCATAAAAAGCAGTTAAAACAAAAAACAGACACAAGGCTATCTGAGCTGTTGCCTTCTTTTGAACAACAATTTCATTTATTTTCTGTCCTTCGAGAAAAATCCCTTGTGAAGTTCTCCCTTGTGCTATACTCTATTTAAATATTACTTCTTAATGTCAATATTTAGTTTCATTTTAAAACAACTGGGCACAAACTTGAAAACAGCATGTCCTTCATGTATTTTGCGCATATCCATCACAACAATAATTTTGCAAATGAACTTCAATCCCGCTATCCAATACCACTATTACAAAGCAGTTACACAAATGAAATAAAAAAGAAGTAATTGCTAGGTTTCTGATTTATAAGACTATTGATTAAACTTCACAAGTACAAAGATCCAGGAAGTATACTTTCAGCAGAAGAAAGTTCAGTCAAGCTAGAACAATATGAAAAATAAGCATATTTATTATTTGCAAGTTTGTGTGAAACTTCAGTAGGGTTTAAGTGAACTATCAGAGTCTACTGTTCAAGGTGAAATTCTCACAAAAGCTCTTGAATTAGGAAAGCATCTTCCACAAACACATCAAAATTCTGCACCTTATCCTATGCAATTTACATCTCACTTCAATGTGATAACACAAAACCCCAAATTTTCCTATGTTTATTTTTCCTATTAACTCTTGCCATTTTATACAAGGAAAACATTCAAACATCCACAGACAATATGTATCACTTTTTATCATTTCTCTTTGCTTATTTGTGCTGGCACTACTTTAAATCAGAACTCTTTCTATAACTTCCTTGCACAAAAAGCAAAAAGACATTTTTTCAGGAGCATTAACTGGCTTCCAATAATTACTGGATAGCTGCTGGTTTTTTGAATATTTTGTCAATTAATATATTATTAATATTCCACACAGAGATGTTCAAATAATTTTAAATATGCCTTCCCTGCATTCAAACTGACTTTTTGTTCCTTCAAGCTTTTGTATATTGGTGAGGCATTCCTTTTAATCAAACAGGAATTTATTTCCATCAGAAAATAAAGGTACTTTTCAGTTAATGCAGTTACTTTTGAAAAGGCAACTCAAAGACTTTGAAAACAGTCTGATATTTTCATGCTTTGGGTCTTAGGTTTGTTACTAAAGGGTTACACTCAGAATGAAATCATCCAGGTTTAGCTTATTATCTTGCTCAGAGTTTTTTTAACACAAAGTACAAATTTGTAGAAGGATTATGAAGAATGGACACTGACCTCTTTTGAGCTGAAGACCTACCTTTTTATCACTCAGTCCAGTCACTTGGTCAACAAATTCCTCTTGAATCATAAATGCAGCTAAGTTGGCAGTATAACTAGCCAGGAAAATGACAGCGAAGAAAGCCCAAACCGACACCATGATTTTACTTGTCGTCCCTTTGGGGTTTTGCACAGGCACAGAGTTGTTGAATACCAAGCCCCAGAGTAACCACACTGCCTTTCCAATGGTAAAGGATGGTCCATGGGGATCTGTAATTGCAAAGAGCAGTTATTTTAGTTGCAGTTAAATTAAACCTTGGCAAGATACCCTACATAATAACAACAAATTACTCACAAAGACATGGTTAAAAAAATATTTCAATACATACTCACTGTACTCCCAATGGAATCACAAGATTTACCATAGGTGCTCTCTATTGTAATGACATTAATTTCCATATTTGTAAAAAATAATTCAACATTTTTCTACGTGGCATTTAGTTCAAAAGTTTTAAAATGAAAATTGAAAGCATAGGTTTGGAGAAGCAAACTGGTGTCTCTTGCAGTAAGATATGTGCCACAGTACTGCCCCTTTCAGTCTCCTGTGCCAGCGGACATGTAAAATGGAAAACTGTGGGTTTAAGTCTTAATGATTCAGTTCTAGTACTTTTCTCACCCAAATTATTGTTTACCACCCCCAGTCTTCCAACATCGTGCTTTTTGAACTTTATGTAGGCATATTTAAGATCAAATGTGTGAATACATCACCTACTTTTAAGCAACTTTACACTCAGAGAATAAATCAGTAAGTCAACACAAAGGAGCTACCTGTAGAGATACGTAACTGAGAGCACACGAGACTCTGGCTACCTCTGGCTACCTCAGTCAGTTCTGTGGCTTCAGATGTGTTGGCATTACAGGCAAAAACCCGTCCCAGATAATCTATTCTGTAATTTTTGTTATTCCTGTTTTCAGTCAGCTTTTAATTCATCCCAAAGCAAGAAGTGGTCAGCACCATGCCCTCATGCCCACATAGTAGCAGAAGTGGATTAGCAATGCTATTACCCACTTAAAAGGCCTTATTTGTAGAGCCCTATTAGAATAAAGGGAAGTTTGTTCTTACCCAGCTCCAGGTAAGTACAGTGCAGTCATCGCGTATTGCTCGTCATCTAGACTCCCTTTATCCTCAATAGAAAGAAACAGGCCTCCCCTGACTGTGACTCATTTGACATTTTTATAAGTATCTATTTTATAATTAAATGGCAATTCAGACAATAAGCTCTGATGCAGACACCTGTAATATTACCTCCTTCCCTGCCCTGTCCCTTTATCCAAGGGGATGCAGATTACAAACTCAGATTTAGTTATTAATTTAATTATAATTTATTTTAATAAAGATTTAATTATTATTAAAAGAATAAAACCCAAAGTGCCTATCTCAGTGCATGTTCTCATTTCAGTAGAAATGCTAATACAGTGCAAATTTTTCACAATGCAACTGAGCACAACATCTTAGATTATCCTCTTTCTGTTCTGCAGCAGTGATAAGAAGATAGAGTGCAGTAAAATAAACACAACGGAGCTGACTTTTGGTTTATGAAACTGCCTTCTACAGCCATTTGAGATTGAGCTGATACAGGGATAATATGTATTTTCTGAGCAACAATGATAAGGGAAGTATATGCCAAGAAAGCAGTCTAAAGGTCTGTTTATGCTACTGGAGTTTGTATTACCATTGAGCTTCATCCTGCCAAAAATGCCTAGGGAAAGGAGTAATCTGCATAAAGATTCCCACTTATTTTAAGCTTCCCATGTTTCAAATTAATGGCAGCTGGACTCGTGGCAAGTCTCTAGAGCTAAGTTAGGATGGTCTAGTGCCATAATATGCCTTTGTAGCCGTAAGTACGCTAAATAATCTAGCCCCTAGATCCCCCGTGTCTATATTCACCTTTGATTTCCCCTTCCTAAACACAGTGTTTATTTTGGACAGAGGTTACATGTTTACCATCTTATTGAAATTATAACATCATCTGAACATTACAATAATCCCCTTTTTCAGGGAACACGCCAATCATAATCTAGAAGAAACCATTAGCTTGTAATAGTCTCCAGAACTGTGTCCACCAAGCTGGAAGATCTCTTGTTATAAAATTAGGCAAGTATGATAAAAACAGGCTGCACTCTCAACTGTAAGTAAAGAAAGGGCAAGACTGTAAGTAAAGATGAGGGCACCACAATACATGGAATCCTCATTCTCAGGTCAAAGTGCTAATAATATACAACTGCAGCTTTCACTAAGAAAGGCAAGCTCTGTATTAAATTTGTTGTGCTGGTATATTTTGAAAATGAAGTTTCTATAACCATGGATGTTACACAGAAAGAAGCGATGTCCTTCTGCCGCTGGCCTCATTTCAAGGCCGAGTTCATCAGACTTTTTATAGGGACTATACAAAACTATAGATAATGTAACTGCTACTTTTCCAGATTATCCACCAAACCACATCAGTTTAGATCATTTTCTCTGAATTAACCGTGAATTCATGAGAGTCAGAAGTCTGTAGAACTTATTCCAATCCTTTTTTAAGCTGACACTCTACAACTGATACAGTATGCTAACCAAACACGGGCTGAATACAACTCTCTCTAATACCACTTACCCTTCTATATGTCTTTATTCCAATTAATTAGAATACAAACATGAGCATATAAACCCTCAAGAAATCATATTTTAAATGAAGAGCAAACATACTTTCATAGCTGCTTTTTACTGTCTTATTCCTATGTTATGTTTATTTTAAAAGATGGAGGGCAAGGGATGGGAAATAATTGATTTTTATAGCTTTAGGGTTGTGTAAAATGCAAAGCTTACCTCTCCCTTGTGCTAAGTTCCTGTTATATCCTACAGGACTAAAGTACTCAAATATAAAGACAGCCATGGCGGACACAATGAGAAGCATCACAAACATCATCACCCAGACAGAAGCACTAAAAGGCTCTGCAGCAAAACAGACAAGAGAAACAGAAACACAGTTCATTAAACCAGTTGCAGCACAAGAATTCTAATGTCTTCAGCTAGGCAAGCCCAGCAGCTTTCTTTAAATTAGCTTTTACCATCCAAAATGCTAGCAAATAACTAAGTAACAATATATAAAGAACTGCTGTTAGTATATATACACAAAATTCATACAGTCAAAATCTTAAATGTAAGTTGCAATTCAAAAACAGGCTGCACACTTTTCTTCGACAAAGCCTTCAGTGACACTGAGTGGCAAATAATTGGTTGACTCGCTGCTTATTCAGTCTACAATCAGGTAGCCCATTTCTATTTATCCTATGTTATATGCATTTATCAACAGAATGGTCCAACCATTATGACTGTGTTTCTGCAGAGCAAAAGCAATTAAGCATACGTTTAATACATTTGGTAATTCAGTGAAGTAGACTTCTCTCTCATTTTCTATCCAACAAAAAGTGTGGGGGAAAAAAGCTAAATACCTGCATTCAAACTAAATTTTTTTGTTTCAGAATTTTTTTCTTTCTGTGTTCACTTTCATCTACCTGCAATGAAGACGTCATTTTTACCAATTGCAAACACATCCTTTTGAAAGTCTCATTCTCATCTGGGAGAAAATTTCTGAAATCAAAAGGTTTTCATGGAAAACTGAATGTCAGTTTGAAGACAGAAAAACCACGATTAAGTAAAAGAAGTAGGTTGGAAGAGAAAACTAAAAGCAGTTTCAAATACCAGACTAAGCACCAACTTTTTGAAAGGATTGGATATGGTAATAGTATGTGATAACACAAAGTTCTTAAATATCATCTTGCCCAGTCACAAATTCTCTGTTATTTCAGGAGTCCCTGTTGTAGCTGTCATGGTATAAGGATATATGTAAGAAAGGTTTTGTATAGCAAAGTAATATCTCTTTATCAGGTCAGCTCATTTGGGGGCATTTTATATCCTAATTTTCGTAGATAATGCAAGTGTGAGTGTGCTCTGAAATATGAGGAAAAAAACGTTAGTGTAATATTTCAAATTAGGACAGAATCAAGAAGCACCTGAAATGAAAAGAAATCAGTGTATTCCAATGCTTTGCCTGTTTTTGAAAGCCCAAGAGGTTCCTCCATCCTAACTTCTTCATTCTTTGAATTTAAATTAAGATTTGAACCACTGAAAATTCTTCCATCATTGCAGGAAACGACTATGAGTGAGAACTGAGGTGTGCTAAGCCCAATCGCCCAATCTGAACCTTGCCCGAGTTAGCATGGATGATTCACCCAGGACTAGAATGAAGTGTAATAATTTGGGCCCAAGCATGAAAATCTCATGAGATCATTTGCCTTTGCTAAAATTTCTTCAGAAATTTGGAACCAAGAAAAGACCAAATTCCAAATAGCCCCACTGGTGATTTTGGATGCGAACTAAAAAGGCAAGGCAGGGAAACTTTAAGCCAAACTGTTCTCTTTCTGTTTTTAAGATAAGGTTAAGGAACAGTTGGGTTTTTTTTTTAATTTTTTTTTTTTTTATGAAAGATTATGAAGTTCTTTCAATTACTATAATTACTTGTTTCGAAGAGAATAGTAAATTAAAAAAATAACAGAATTCGTAAAAGGCAGAGAAAGATCCATTCAGATGCAGACAGATAAAGGACATTATGTAGCCAAATACAGTTGTTAACAAATATTATATGAATTAACATATTAACTGGATTAAATAGGAATTCACATAAAACTATCATACAAATTTGACAGCATTCTCATAGAAGAAAGCAAGCCTGATAAAACTCTTATCAAAAGCAACAGTGTAGAAACAGCAATGGTAATTCGTCAAAATCTAAATAAGGCAAAGGGCAAAACAAGCCGATGTGAAAAAGCGAGTTATAAACAACAGTTTAAGCAGAATGCTCTTTAATAATTTAAGCAGTCTGGTAATGAGGTGGACGATTAAAAGAAGCAATAGGAAAATAAAAAGCCATTCAGAATAGCAAGCAGTAAGATTGAACAAGTACAAAATCAATTGAATAACAAAGTCGATCTTCCTGTCATATTAGAGATCAAATTACACATTTAGCACTGTTCTTTGATTCTCAAAGGACAGAAGGAGAACTTCCCTCAGGCAAGCAGCAGGTTTTATAAGAATTTTCAGTAAAGCTATGATATGGCAGAAAAATACTAATATATGACTTGCTAGTGTACATTTCAAATGATTGGCAATGGAGAATACTGAGCAATGAAAAAGATGTCTTACTCCACTGACTTTTAGTTTTACCTCCCACCACCAAAACCAATACTTAAATAATACATAAAATAAATAGGGGCATAGATTTCCTATTTCACCAATGCTCCCAAAAAAGAAAACTGACTTCACCTATGAACTCTCTCCCTCTTAAAAATACAGAAATTTGGATTTGAGGTTTCCCTTATTTTGTTTGGTTTTTTAAATAAAGTTGAATCAAATCTCCACAGAATCTTCAAAAAACTTATTTGTGGATCTAGTGTATATGAATTTTAGTATGATATGAAAATTTTTTAATGTGGATAAAATTCTCATTTGAAGGAGACACCCGCATCAGAATCAGAACACAGCAGATAATGAGGAAGAGGCTGTCAGCCCATCGGTTACTTAGATCTATTGGACACAACCACTGAATGGAAAATCTAGCTCAGACAAAATCCTGTACTTGTCTACATTCATAGTAACAAATCAGAAAAACAGGTATTTCATGAACTGTAATCAAGTGCTATTTTAAAAAAATAATATTGTATTTGACAACAAATCTTTTAAAAGAATTATGTAAGATGACTCTATTCTTAGACATTCACTTAATTGAAACAAAATCAGTCTGTGAATAAATTCAGTTATCTGCCTGATAGTATTTCGCACGGCAAAGCATTTTACTACTATGCACACCTCATCGAAATACACAGTCAATTCCAGTAAAGCGGCAGTTTCATCTACGTCTAAAAAACCAGAACATACTTCTGAGAGCACAGACTTGATTTATTGGTGCAGTAAATCAGATTTCTTCAAAAGTAATGCTATTCTATTGAGCTTTATAAGAAGGGGTTATTTTTACCTTTTTGAATTATATATACGCCCAACTAAACCAATAAAATGTAATGCATTTTAGAAATCTAATAACTATGTTGTGAAAAATGCAAAAGGAGCCTCTCTTTTGATGGTAGCTGTTAGCAGGTTTTTAAGAGATAAGCAGAGTCCATAGTAAAAATCAACTGCACTTGCAGCACATTTAGAGAACACCCCAGCACTTATATTTCAAATTATAATTTCAACATGCTGCAAGTGCAATTTTAAGAATGAATTAACTTTACAAGTCAGTGACTTATAGAAAAGACAAGATGCTATCTGAATATTTTCATTAAAAGTACAGCCTCTTATAACTTCATTAAAAAGTCTTTCATTCATTAAACAAAAATATTAAACATCAACAAAATCTGTTTAGGTATCACCGCATTTGGGAAGTTATTTGATTACTCACTGTGTCATACTTATTGGCATCATCTCTGTAATGTGCCTTTATGGAACAGGTATGAGAAATAAGCTCTATGGCTAAATGATGATTCTTGTGCAACAAAACCCAATTATCTGCCCACTTGTAGCTGATACTACACCAGCAAACTGCTCCTCGATGGCTACAAGTGATTTCAGTGGAAGTGAAGAACTTACACAGCAATCTAAAAAGAAACCAGACAATCAGTGATGCAAAAATGGCATCACTGCTGACCCAATGGACTTGAACATACTAAACTGTTCCGTAAGATATCTGGAAAATACTGACTTTTTTTTTTTTTTCAATTTCACTTAAATTATTTTAGTGTCGCTAGCACTACTTTCCTGTGCAAAATATCCTTAAAAATACTGGGCCCAAATACACTATGAGGAACATAACAGCATTCCAGGCACTTTTGATCCATTTCATGGCTCATTCTCTTTTCAGCTTCAGGTAAACTCACGCTAACCACCAAATACAGAAGTAAACAATAAGCACTAAAAGAGAAGGAGAGGGAAATAATGAAAGGAGAAATGAACAATTGAAACAAGAAGCAAACAAGGAAAGACAAAAGTCTTTGTTTCTTTATATCCCACCTCCTTTCTGTCCAGCCTTTCATTTCTTTGCTATATGTCCACTGTTCAACTGCATCATCACAACTCCACTGTCCAATTGCATCAACGCAGAAAACACTCAGAAGCTCTCCAGTGCAGTAGTATGGTATTCAGAAGCCAGAGGTAACTTATCAAATTAGCTGTCAGATCTCTTCTAATCATAAGAAAGTCTCTTTTTCTTAGCTATTCTACAAGGGTTTTTTAAATTATTTTGTGAATGTGAATGTTAAAAAGATATGAAACCATTTCTAATGGGCTAAACAAACATAAATTAGTTGGTAAAGAAGCGGTTTTTGAGGAAGTAATTTTCCCAACTGAAGATTTTGGGGGATTCTTTTTCATATTGAAATCACTGTCATTGGTTTTCACTTACTGCATCTGAAACCAACAGCACTGTCCTCATGTGCTAATAATTATGTTAATCAGCATGTCAACACGGTACAAACTTCCTAATGTAAAATTCAAAACTTGACAGAAACATGTCAATGCACTATATTGCTTAACGAACAATGAAACCTACCCAACTCTATAGAAATGCAATTAAATGATCTGGATGGGTTGGAGAATCATACCTAGAAAAGCAGACGGTGAAACTGTGCCATTGCTCCGTGACACCATGACACTAATCCCAGTCTCAACAAATGGCACTGAAAAGTCAACCACTTCAGAGCGCTCTTCATTAATAGTGAGAGACCCCACAGCCATAACTGCACGATGATATACCACCTGATCCACAAAGAGAAGACACCACCAATATTACTCAGTAGAGAATACCTCATTTCTCCAAAAGAATTAAAACCAAACATTGCTAAGTTCTTACTTAAGAGCTCTTTTACCTAACAGAACTTACTTCACCAATCATTCCATTCCACACATTATTGACTTTTTTGCCATGTTTCCCATTAGTCACCAAATACAGGTCATATGTGAACTTGACAGTTTTAGACAACTTCTTCAGGATATCAATGCAGAATCCTTTGCAGCACTTCTTTACGTTAGTTCCCTCATTAGTTGAGTTGCTGTCAACAGAGAAGAGAGACATAAACATTTATACTGCGAAAAACAGAAGAACCACAACAGCAAGATTCAGCATACTGTGAAACTAGTCACCAAATACAGGTCATATGTGAACTTGACAGTTTTAGACAACTTCTTCAGGATATCAATGCAGAATCCTTTGCAGCACTTCTTTACGTTAGTTCCCTCATTAGTTGAGTTGCTGTCAACAGAGAAGAGAGACATAAACATTTATACTGCGAAAAACAGAAGAACCACAACAGCAAGATTCAGCAAACTGTGAAACATTTTGTCATACTTGTGAGTGACCATGTTTTTCTGAATTGATGGAGAAATAATCCACAGGATGCTTTATATGGTGTTTGTAGCTCTTACTAGTTATAACACAGTTGCTTGATGAGAGATAAATAGAAGATAATGATAGACCTTGTATGACATGCTTTCTGCTGCAGTACCCAGCATACTGCACTCCACTTCTCCATCAAGACATACAGTCTTCTCTTACTAATCTCTCTCTTAGGCTTAGGTTAAACATTTATTACTTTTACTCTGAAGACATAAGACTACATGTCATTTAGTAATTAGAAAAATTCCCAAGATGTAAGCTATATAAAGGCACAGCAGTTCACCGTACTGAAAATGGATCCTGCACCTTTTTCTGCACTTTGAGAAGGTGAATTTCAGGCCATCTTTGAGTGCAAAGATGAGGGCTTTCCCTTTATTTTTTTTCTGAAATGTTCATTTCATGATCTCCAGAACTTTTTAGTATAAGCATCTTCAGAAGCCAAGGCAATATTTTACGGCCTTTGAAAGAATTCAAAATTAAAATAAAACTAGTTTAGAACTTGACTAAGTACAGTTATGGCAAAAAAAATGTTTCTCTGGACTTCAGGAAGCATGTGCACAACCATTTAGCAGTCTCCAGAAATCGTCAGAAACATGCATTATATTCCCTAAATCTGCTCAGTAAAAAACCATTGTTACTATATTCAGTTCATAAAGACGTAGACCGAAGCACAGGATGGGTGAAACAACACTGATAAATGCACAATGAGAAATTTTCCACTGATTTCTAATGACTGCTCCAAAGTTATAGAGCAATCAAAGCAGGGGACTTTTCTCTAGATGGTATGTCACAGTGGTATTTTATGCTGGAGTAGTTTATTCTGTACCAAATTTCAGCATAAACATACATTTTCAATAGGAGACATTCTCAAATTGTTAAAGACTAAGTAAAACAGGCATATTTCAACGTAAGTGGAAACGATTCAAAGAGGACTCATTAAAACAATCCTATTTTAGAACACAATCTTCTTTCATGTGACTGAAAAGGGCTAATTCTAGTTGACTTTTAATTTACTATAAACTTACTATCTTGTCATTAATTCAATGTGACTTACATGTAAGTAACCAGAACCTTTCAACTTATTAAAAAGGAAGATGTGCAAACAAGAGCATACCGTGTGGGAAAGGGAAAAAGAAAGAGGAAATGAAATACAGAAGGAAAAGCAAAGATAGGAAGCAAAGGAAAAGAACAGCAGAGTATCAGAAAACAATCATACAATGAAAGAAGCAAAGAAAAGAATTAATGAGAAAATAGGGGAATATATTTTGCACTCAGAAAAAAACCAAAAGGAATGCTGTGTATTTACTTACTTAATTTTGACAAATTTACGACATGGCACGGTGTTTTTTTGGCAACTTTCCATCAAAGGATCCACGTCCTCAACAATGACAAAGGGAGCCTCCTCCAGGGTGACAATACTCAAATGGTTATCGTCTGGGTCGCTGTCTGCGAAAGAGCTGTACCTTGGCCAGACAGAGTACTTCAGGCTCAGTGAGTTGTTCTCCCATTTCCCCACCTGAAATGCCAAGATACACAGGCTGCTGATATCTGCTTGCTTGTTTTTGACAAATGAGATCTAATATTAAATGTGCTGGGATACAGGTACAGGAAATTACATTGCAAACAGTTGTCCTGGGTTTTTGTTATCAAAATTACTTTAGAAGTTTTTAGTAATTGCATGAAGTGAGAAAATGCACTGTGGTAAAGACAAGGTAACGTTATTTTAAGAGATAACAGCTTTATAAAGACTGGATGACATCATTTAACACTATCTATCACCTGGCTATAGCTGCACTGAAATTTGACATGCATCATTTCCATTTGAGCCAGAACAGCAACCAGATACTCCATTTGTAATCAGGACCAATTTGCAGTAATAAGAAAACAGTTCTCAAAAAAAGGAAAAAAAAGAAAACTAACCCCACACACACATACACATCAGACAGGTAACCAAAGAATCATAATATCATTTCTATATCTTCTCAAAAGAGAAGACTCTTCTATTCTTATAGTTTCAAAAGCCATTGTGAAAGCCTTTACCTAGGGTTCCATCACACCTGAGCCAGGCTAAGGTTTTAGCCAAACCACGGTTTTAGTAAACACAAGTTCAATTGTGCATGATTTAGTTCTTATTAGAGATAAAGTATTTTATCGTGCTTTAGTTAATGCCAACTGTTGGAGGAGTTTAAGAAAGCATACTCCACTTTACATTAAAATTGTCTATTTATTTACTATTATAAATTATCCCTTCTAAATTAACCTACATTTCTTTCCACTTCCAGAACACCAGAAAGGGGCATATGATTTAAATATTTTGAAAACTCTAGCATTTTCTTCCTCAGATTGTGTTTAACCACTTTGTATCCATAAATCTAATTGCATGTTTTATCCAAGTAGCGATGACAGATAATATAAATGAGCTAGCAATCCACAAAATATATAACCTAACGCATTTTAATAATTCTTCAGTTGCTTAAGCTAAACAAATTATAACATAATCATGAGACTGCTAAAATATTTGTTTTGCAAGGAAAATGGTGGGAATTAAGAGTACAATGACAGACCTAGGTCCTAAAAAAAACTGTAAAAAAAATTGTCACCTACCTTCTGTCTTCTAAAGACTTTAAAATGAATCACAAAAATTCCAGAAGAACATGATTTATATCCATTTCTATTTAGGGAAGCATATAAGCACATGCCCTTTGCAGTTTCCTTTCCATCCTGTTTATAAGTCAAGATGTTTTGCTGAACTTTAATGTAGGAGGCAGAAATGCCAACTCTCTATACACTTAAATTAGGAAATTCAAAATATCTCAAGGGAATTAGGAATTCACACCTACATCAATGGGAACCGGACACAGGATTTATATGTACAGTTCTAGTATGAAATTTAACCAAAACACAATGGATGAAGCCTTTGTGAGAAAAACTATTTCATACACAGGGAAACAAATCTATTTAACTCTGTATGAGACAGTTATATTGCAATAATAGTTTAGTCGTCAAGTTATGGTATATAATCGCATTCACAGCAGAGTCTGTGCTGGTTTACATTAGCTTACACAGTGTCGTTCATATCTATGCCCTAAGTACGCCATGAAGTTGGCCATCTGGAACGGGGACATTTCCAGCCAGCTCAGTACTTCAGTCGAACAGCAAATGTGCCAAGTAATACGGTGAATTTCAGAAGTGGAAAATGTGCCCGACCGTCTGCCTATTCCAACCAGCAAAAGGAAACGAAACGTGACTGAGGCTCAGTCACATTTGTGTGTTCAGGACTATAGCAGTGGCAGCACCTGCCTTTCTAAATCACTCGATACAGGATTCTGGGAGGAGACAGATCTGCCTAATCCTGAAGCACTTCCCTCTGCAAGCCACCCCCTGCACTTGCATCACTGTCCCATGGACCAACAGGCAGACAAGCTGCCCATGACAATATGAGTTCATCTGATTCTATCAAAAATGTAGTGACTGTTTTGATGCTGTTAAAAGAGGAATCATTATACTTTTTCATACTTCAACTAGAGTACCTGCCATTTTATTGTTCTGAGGAGGATATAACCAGTCATATTTTTAAATGGCTGAATTTGGGGAAAGGCTAGTTTCTTTTGTCAGTTGTATCTGTATGGAAGTGTTATATGTTGAGCGAACGTCTAAAGTTAGGTCCAAAATTTTTTGTCTGTTGCCTTTCATGGATGTATCTCAATATTCACTCCTTATAACCTTATTTTTAAAAAATAATTTAAAATTAAGACCTTGCCTTGGGTCTTAGGGGCATCCCTACTTCTCCGTCCAAAGAGGTCTACTGCTGCAGTCCCAGGGTGTCACAGTGACTTCATCTGGGCTTTATATGGTGCACAAATCGCATGTCCATTGCAGGTCATCCCTGCTACCACCAGTACAATGAGTAACCCACAGTGTCAGAAAGCACAACGAAAAAAAGCACAGGAGAAAGGTATCAATGTGAAGAATGGTAGAAAAGCAAAAGGCAGAAAAGTTCTGAAAATCCTCACTGGTGGGCTAAGAATGGCAAATGAGGAAGGGTAGTAATTAGAAAGAGCCTGTAGGTCACTCCTTTTGTTTGGGAAATGTTTCTGTTGGATTTGTTTGTTTAATGTAATTAACCACTAATGTAAATGTTTAATTAACCACTAATGTAAATGGTTAGCAAAGGTGTTGGATTTGCTCTGCTGCTGATGCTGGACTCACAAGCGAACAGTTTCCATGTTTATTTGGTATTTTGATTTTAAAATAGCTATACTGTTGAAGATTACATGTTACACTTCTATCATTCTGCTACAGTTTTGAATGATCAAACCACTTTTTCCTTTTTCATTTATTTTAAGTGGAGTGTAAGAATTTAGTTTTATACAATTAAAGCACAGTCAAAATATGGGAGGATTTTTATATTTGTATTAGAAGCCTTTTAGTTTGTGCAGAACTAATTATAGCTTTGTTATTAAGAATATGAATGGTATTAATTATTTACACAATGTTTTGTATCTTCATATATTATTTAGTTCTTTCAACGTTCTTGTACAATTGATAGTATCCCTTTTTTACAGGGTGAAGGGTTGAAATGACACAGAAAAGCTGCAGAATAAGCAAAACTAAAACATGAGCAGGTTCCTGTCACAATAAAGAGAATTTATGAAATTGCATCTGTATATAGGTGTCCTGCAGGATCAGCTTTTATGTCACTTACGGAAGTCAGATCTAGTATTAGATCCAGTCAATATCTGTTTTGAATGCCTTTAAAACCTTAAAATGCTTAGGGAAAAAACCAACAGGTCATAACAACTACACATACTCATTGTATTTCAGGACATTATAAAGAGGTCTGCTTATAAAGTGTAAGAATTTGTGTGCAAACCCAAATGTTAAGTCCTTATTCAACACCGACTGTTAAAGTGGCTTAGTTTAAAAAAGCATGCCAAGTCCTGATTTCACCTGTGAAGGTCATTACAAATGCTGTAGAATATGAAAAAGTTCATATGTAAAATATGAAAAGTAGAATATGAAAAGTTCAGTTGCTGCTCTCAGTAGGAGACAACGGTGATATTTGAATAAACCATTTTACAGTGAAATAGTTTACCAACCTGGACAGCTTCAAAATTCAATTGCCTCCAGTGTTTTGCAGCACTCATTTTCAGTGTGCTACTTCGTGATCATTATAGCTACTGATGAACTAAACGTGGCATCCTCCAACCAAATCCAAGCATCTAGATTTGAAGTAGAAGGGGTCTGTGTTTAAATTAGCATCCTTACCTACTAATAATGGGATCCCTGATACAGATATTCTTTATGCAACATTTTCTAATTCTAATGACAAATATTTGAACACTAGAACACATTAATCTGCAGGTGAAACTACAAACCTCCAATACAGAACAGTAGTGAACTGTAACTCTACATACTCTTAGCAGAGACCATAAACAATTTTCATAGCCAGTCTATCAAAGACTAACAGGTCCACAAAACTAAAATAGTGCTAAATTCACGTGTAGGATAGAAACACACTGTCTCTACTGTGGAAATGTTATCACTACAGTGAAGAATTACTATCTTATTCTTTCCATCTGCAGCCTAAGACTTCATAGCCAGTCTATCAAAGACTAACAGGTCCACAAAACTAAAATAGTGCTAAATTCACGTGTAGGATAGAAACACACTGTCTCTTCTGTGGAAATGTTATCACTACAGTGAAGCTATCCTATCTTATTCTTTCCATCTGCAGCCTAAGACTTCCTACTTTGATCAATCTCAAGGGAACTCTTTGCCATTCAGAAGCTTTTTCTTATCTCCTCAGTCTTCAAGCCATCACTGCTTGGAAAAGGGTAGCTAGAGGACAACAGGGAGTTAAAACACTGCACAGGCCTGCCAGTTTGCCAAAATTATATTTTGATAGGGTGGGAGATGGGTAGAAGAGAACTTTTCTGAAGATAATTTTCATTGTCCTAATTTCTTGAAAGAAAACAGTTCAGAAAGTGAGCTTTTTACCGTTCAAAACATAAAACCACCATTTGAAATCACTTGTAAACAGAAATAAAGATGTTTTAATAAAGACATTGCACTTATAGTTCTGGACTTGCTATCTAGAAATAGATGCTAATTTATCAGAATATGTACAGATGAATTTGAGGTGAAAGAATTTCAACTACTCCAATCTATTACTTTGGTTTGTTTTGTTTGGGTTACTGATTCATAGAATTTGAAATTTTAGCTTTTTTTTCTCTGAAACAGAATGGAAACATTTTTAAGATTTCAAAGCTTTGTGTCAGTCAGGATAATCACTTCCCCTAGCTCCTGGAAGCAAGACTACTGCCCCAGAGAGCTGGGCTGAAAGCACAGCTCATTAACAGCAGGAAGCCAGAGGCACGTTCCAACTGCATCAAGAAGAATCTCAGGTATTTGAGTTGGTGTAGCAGGCCCAGCCATCCTGAATTTAAAATGAAGCCAATATAAGATAAAACATTTATACTTGGTGTAGCCACTCCCTAATGACAGGAAATTTAGCTGTAGTTGAATCAGGGCAGTTTGTTCAGTCTTACCTGCATCCCTTTCCTCTTTCCTGGAAGATTAAGAATATTTAAGATCTGCATCAATCCCCATTTTGGTGTAACACAAAGTCATATCTTCACCTGGAACCATTTGCTGTTTCAAAATCTCATGTGCTGAGGAATCATTTCCTTAGCACCCCTAGGCACACGTAGAACACAGGAAAAATATAGCTATTTTTGTAAAATGTGTTCTGTAAAATCTCTTTTTCATTTAGGTAAGATGACTTTTTTAGAATTACAACCATTTAATAGAGCATTAAATAAAGTACAGGAGGAACATTTGGACTTCTGGATTATGCAACCTGAGATGAAACTACTGAATAGTTCAAAGACAGGTCTGAAAATTTGATTTATGCTCCAACCTTAAACCCAATTAACTACATTTAGTTACAGTCTACAGCAAGTCAAGCAACGGAGAAGAGAATACCATGCTTAGAGTGCAAAGAGCACAAAAGTGTGTCTAGAAAGAGAGCTCTCCTGCTTAGACCTCCTAAGAATCCAATTAATATTACTAGAGAAATCAAAAGTGTAAATGAGCTTATTCTCAGCAGATACAATGGAATATCTTGTGTTGCTAGACTAAAAAATGGAGGGGGAAGGTAAAACTGCATTAAGAAAGATTTTAAAGTAATAAACACAGTACTGTGTATTTGTAAAACAAACATTTTTAAAAAGGAAAATTCAACGCTCAAAAAAGGCAGACATGCTCCATTACAGAACTGTCAAAAACTTCATGCAAATACTTTTACTCTACTGTGTGGAAATGAAAAAAAATATCCAGAGATTTATGATAAATTTCTGTTATTCCTAGTCAGACTGATAATGATGTGGCCTCAATCCCAGAGAAATACAGAAGATGGTCCTCACTTGAAAAAAGGGCAATAGAATCATTTTGGGGAAAGATCCTGGCCCAAATTATAAAAAAAACTTATTTATGGCCAAAAGACTGGGACCCTCATAAAAAATACAGTTTCAATAGCAAATCAAACCCTTGATTCACTATTGTAGGTGCAAAACTCAGCTTCAGCTACGGACTTGCAATGGTATGTATACCATTGTATCTCTTTTGAACTTGCACATTCTTTCCCATTTTCTCCATCTTCATATGCAGTCTGGAATATTCCCTTTGGTTTAATCTCTACAGGATACAGGAAGGAAAGTAGAAAATAGCTGAGAGCACAGAAGAGCTTGTTTGATGTCAGACTGAATTAGCAATCACAGGGTCCTCATCTCATCCACCGTTGTCTAAAGCACCCTACAAACTCTCTGTATTACATAGATGGTTTGACCACCTCATGCATGCCTATTTACCTTTTGAAGACTGCATTCGAGAAAGGTGGTAAGTATTTGGTGTGTTTTTGTGTAACAGCTAGATAAAGACAGCTAGCCTAAGACAGACAGACAGCTTGCAAAGTTATGCATTGCTGTACCTCACGGAGACCCCTCTCCCGCTGCACCCTTAAGCAGTCTCTAAATAATATGGGGATGATTGACATAATCCTAATCACTCACCCTCACAGAGATCAGCGAATCAGAGAAAAAGAACATGGACAGATCCTGAGCGGAGAGAGAAAAGAGCAGGGTATGTTCTCCCTTGTGTGCCAATGCTGGCACGAAAAGAAAGTCTGTCACACCGGCATATCGCACAGAAAACAAACAAATAACTCGGTCCTATCACCCTCTTCCCAGCAGATGGGAACTGTACGCAATACACAGACATCATCCTTTTGTAAGAAAAAACGTTACATGACAACATGGATACTAAATGCACCCCCAGGACTACCCGACCAAACCTTTGAAAAGAGAAAAGTTTTCAGGGATGTTCTTTCTACATTAAACACATGCACATACTGCAAACATACTTTTTGAGCTGTCTTACTTTTGTGAAGAAAATAATGCTGAGCAAATGCAAAATCTAACTCATTTTGCTTTATAGAAAAACTATTTATTACTTCTATTTCATCACACTTTTCCACTTACAAGGAAGAGCTACTTTGGCAAGTTTTAAGTCAATAACTAGAAAGCATAAATTGAGTTTGTCAGGTTAGCAATAACAGGCAGCTGCAGAACAAAGCACAAGAGCAAAATCCTTCCTCCAGAAACAGCATCTGTTGTATACCTTCTGCTGCAAACCTTTGTGTCACTTCGCGTTTCTGAAGGTCCATATTTCACAATGACACTCTAAATTTAAATGACAAAATATGATGCAAGCTCTTTCATGTCTTATTAATAGGGAGTGTTTTACAGTCCTGAGTGGTTTGAAGACATCCATGTAAAGACTTTGAAGTTTTCAAAATTTGCTGCAAAATCCCATATGGGGTATGCAAATGTACCGCTCTTCCCTCATGGCTGCTCCTGATGCTGGCAGGGAGGCACCAATACTGTGACCAGCAGGGCTCAAAGGAAAACACAGTACCCAGAGAGATTATAAACAAACAGGAGGAGAAAGAAAAGCTACCACCTCCTGTAGCCTCATTTTTCAATACAGAATTTAGTAATTAGCACTCACCAAATCCTCAGTGGTTGGTACAGTTTTGGTACTGGGAAATGTCCCAAATAACTCTATGTAGCGCAAGCGTTCAAACTCATGCCAGAGAAGCCATCTTATGAGTTGACTATGTCATTAGAAAGGAAAAGAGCTAAACAAATTGACAGCCCCTTCCTCCACCTCCCAGTGAGGGAAGATTTTTTGTCACCTCTGCACTCAGTGAAGATCTTACAGCTCTCCAGAAATGTCCAGATATCCATACGTTTACCTCCAGAGAGGAAGAGCTGCCCTGAAAGTCTTCCTACTCTTTAATCTCCTCTGTAATATTAGCTGTAAAGAACAGGAGCAAAGCACACTTTACCACTGCTTTCCATGGCAGCTGCGATTCCTTTACAGCAGCAGAGAGGAAGGAACCATCCTTCTTGGGAATAGAGGGTTTAAGAAATGCTGCATATTAATTGGTGCAATTCAAACAATTCAGTACAGTAAAGGTCAAAGGAAAGGCCTTTAGGCTAAGTAAAAGCTCACTGATACAGAAACAATAGGCAATTTTCACTTGACAGTAAGCGTCAGGATAGGCATATTTACAGGAAGACTAAATACACTAAGCAACAAGGATGGAACAAAGAAAATGACAACCCAACAGATGTTAAAGAGCATGCTGTTTCTGCTACGGGCAAAGATAATATATCATGTCAAGCCACAGAGCTACTGACAAAAGATACACCAGCAAATGGATGATTAGATCATGCAATTTCATATGTTCTACTTAAAATATATGCATTTCTTCACAACTTTTAAGGAATGTCTACCATGAGGCATCAGGATCTTTCAGCTGCCATGACCCCTGCTCCGAAATCAATTGAGATTTCGCAAGAAACTACCCTGTACCATCTCAGTGACTTTTTATTATCACAGTACTCTGTGATAATAAAGCTCTGTCAGAAATCTGACTGAGTGCTAGGTTTTTCAGTTCTTGCCCAGTGAAGTTTCAGCTATACCATTAGATATGATAGCTGTCTTTTCTCGGCTACATGGTGGTGGATGTTAGTAGCCAGATGGAGCTCTCTGTGAAGACCCTGGTTCATTTATTCCAGGCAGGAACCGCACACCCTCTGCCCACTCATTCCTACTTAGATACAAATGTGTACAACCTCACACAGAGCTTGTAAATCTGGCATATGCTAGTTAATCAGAGCAAAATCAAGTTCTACATTAAATCCTACCTTAATAGAAAGTTAAAGATGATTGGTTACGTTTAGAATAAACTTAGATGTAAGTAACAGTTCTTGCAGTGGCATTAAACGAGCAATTGTGCCATGTCGTACCTGTTATTCTTGCTTCTTGTAAAAATTCATTGGCTACAAAAATGCAGGACACTTATATCTCACAAATTCACCCAGAATACAGACCACTATGGTAATTTTATCTATATCTATCTGGGAGCACCAGTAAAAATTGCTTTTACACTGGAACTCATCTTTACACATGGAATACACTCATCTTTAAATGTTATACAGTCCTCCCCACCTTACTTAAGATATATGATTTGCACAGCTAATTAAACCGCCTAATTTTGCCACTGCTAATTATATTCTAGTATATGATTTTAATATTGGATTGATTGGTTTTATTTCCACATTAAAAAAAAAGAAAGACTAACAGACTGTGAAGTTTGCAACTCAGTGAAGTTAACGGGCCGGGTGAGACACCCAGGTCACACCTCACCGAGATAAGCTTAATGAGGGAGTTGCAGGTGGTACTGCTGGACCTCTGTGGATTTTTTAGCACTGCAACAGTGTTCCAGCAGCGCTTTGGTGATATTTGGGCAACACTGTTAACTCTGGCAAATTTATCAAGTTTCACTGAAACAAGCACATTAAGCTTGTCTTCCTAAAAATCTCTTGCCTGAGAACAGCAGCCCCTTTGCCTGTCAAGATTAGCAGCAACAATATGAATGTTGATGTAAGAAGTTTGAGTAGCTGCTTTAGGATCTGTCAAAATATCTTGCTGGATGCCTGCTGAACATGCCCAAAAGTGATTTTCAGCCTTCAAACTATTATCATCCAACCAGCTTTTTTCAGAATCTGATATGGGACAAATCTCCAGTCAACCCCATTTATGTGTGAAGTTACCACTTCAAAGTTTTGATACTGAGTCATTTGTAAAGGAAAAGGAACTTCTTTTCCTAGGGGGAAGATGTATGCTCTTCAACTATGGTTGAGTGGATTTTCTATAACCTCAAGCCTCGAGTCAAGTATATCAATTTCAAGACCAAGGAAAAATTGTATTTAAGTAAAAGCAGATTATTATACTAAAACCAAATAAAAATTAGTTTTAATATTAAATCTTGTACTTTCAGGAGAATGCTGGGTAAAAAAATCTTCACATAAACCACAATTACTCTTTCTTACGTAAATAATAAAGTCGCTACTCGCAATTTCTATGTACATTAGTTACATTACAAGAATTAGCAGGCTGCTGAATTGTCAGTTTTTCACATGAGTAAATAATTTAATTAGATTCTAGGACTTGATGTTTTCCATGTAGGATTGAGGGTATCTAATAAGACTTCAATAAAACAATTCTGTGATACTCATTGCAATATTGTAATTGGAAGTAAAAGCATGCGCCTGTCTGGAAACTCTGAGCAGGAAATGCTAGATCTCAGATGAGTAATTTTGACAGTTTTGAAATTGAGCAAAACAGAGCAAGGAGAAAGGAACAAGGAGAAAGAAATTGGCTAAGAGATATTCGGTGAGAAATGCAACTTGGAAAGAATGTCGAGACGACACTAGAGAGATGTTCAAATAAACCAGGGGGTGGGCAAAGGCGTTCTCATGTCTCTAAGTCAGAGGAACTGTCCTATTATTTCTAAAGCGCACAGTGATGCTCTGCTGATATAAATGTGGGGTGCTCCAAGATAGCCGAGAGCTACATACAGCTTGCCAGGATAATTGATTAGTCAGTTTATTTGTCTTCATCCACAGAGGCAGGGATCAGCTTGTGGTCAGAAGAATAATTCTGGTGGTGACAGCCTGTTCTTGGCCGCCTTTCACTTCCCCCCTCTGACATAATTAAACCTGGCCCCCTTCCCATAGTCCTACGATAGAGAAGCAGACACGAAAGCTGCAGCTAGGGGCAGGCTGTCTCTACTGAAGTAACTCATCTGGCCTGCCACCAAAAGGGCTCTAAAGCAAAGGGGCAGCTAGGAGCAGATGCATAAATTTTTTTCTGGGCAGGAGCCTCCCTTCAGTCACTCTTTTTTTCCTCCTAGAAGCTCCTCAAACACAACAATGAGCAGGAAGGGATTTACCGGATGGAAAACTGTGCACAGACAACGTAAGCAGCAGCCTACAGAGAGTCTTGTAGCCCAGCACAGCAGGTGGAGCGTGCACTGCTGCCATACAACACGCACAGTTAGATACAGCAAAACCTGCACCAAATCTTCCATTCTCTGATAGGGGAGTCACTTGAAGGTTAAAACAGGGTCAAGTTATTTCTTGGAAATAATGTTGGTTCATTGTTGTGGTTTAATCTCAGTTGGCAACTAAGCATTTCTTTGCTGCTGTTAGCTCATTTTTCAAAAACATCAAACCTATCTCCCCTTGTCCTTTGAATGGTCTCTTTAGAGAAGTTTCAAGGTACAAAATGTATGGAATTACTATACCATAAGCATTGCTGGCTGCCTCTCTAACTATTTTCTCCCTTTGGTGCCCAATACTAATATTCCCAAAGTAGTATACTATTTTTTCCAGAACATTATATATGATATGCAGACTGTTGAAGAATTTTAAAATAGGGTAAGAAATTTTCATAATGGTTACTGAGCAAAAGAGTCCTCCAAAGATTCAGATTGACACATTTGGATATGATTAAATTCATCCAGAGAATTAAATTTGCATCAAATGAACATAAAGAAATACATAGCATAATCTAGGACTACTCTCTGTGTTTTTGCATGACTAGCATATTTACTGAGGTGTCCTTCAGTAATTCTTATTTTGTCATTATTATTCAACACCATGAAGAGTCTTGCAGTCTTACAAACTGGAGTTTTAAGTTGATTCTATGGGATCCTAAAACTATAAGAAAAAGACTTCATAGATTTCAGCAACAATTTATATAATGCAGGATCATGTTTTATGAATTTAAAATAAAACTGGTGGATGATACAGACGTATTTTTTCCTACAGTCTCATATTGCAAACAGTTTCTAAGGTCCCCTGTTTTTAAAACATGGGACCACAGATAACCTGCAAAACTCAGAGCCAAAACAGTCACAGGCTGAGGTGGGAGTTTTAAAGAAAAAACACTCATGATAAACTTTTTCTTTTATTCCTCACATATATGATTAACACTGATATTAAGACACTTTTCCTTCTAGTCTATATAGAGGTTTAGGGAGATCACTTGCCTACCAGGAGAACATAAGTCAAGATTCTGAATTTCTTAGGCAAACATTATAGGGATTATCCTCCAAGTCAACAGGAATTACACAGTTAAAAAAAAACAAAATGGTGTACTTTTACTCTAAAATCTGTCAAAGAATACAAAACCAAGCAAATAAAAGGACTGGAGTTGTAGAGATATACAAATCCATCCAAATTTAGGTAGTTAAGGCCCAAGTTTCTGGAGATTTTTCAATCATCCGTTTTATTTTACTAAATTGTAAGAAGAAATGCAAGGTGTGTTTCACAGAGATCTTCCGAAATCCACGTGGCTTATCTTCACTGATATGTTGCTTTCCCTGCTAGAACTCCTTAGACCTCCTCAGAATAAGGTAAAATTATCTTTTCTGAACTGTTGTGACAAACTTGCTACAGCAGAATATCATCATTGACATCCATGACGTTAATCTGTCTACTTGTCATTAATAGGGTTCTACCAAGTCTCTCCTATCTCCTCTCACGTCTTTTACCCAGAGGTAATGCTCACCTTTTCCCATTCACGATCGTTGTTCAGTACTATCACCACCAGCCTGGGGTGTGCCTGATAACCATCTGCTGTGAAGGACAAATCTTTACCTTCCCAAGTCACATTCATCATAAACCTAGAAAGCAAGGAAAAAAAGTTCATTGAAAAATTAATGAGCTGTCCAGCAGTTAATGAGCAAGCTAGTTCAGTCACCAGAGCCACCGATGAAATACATGCACCAAATCCTGTTAATGGAGTGAAAAGCCCACGTTTGCAGCATGGGGAGTCTGAGCATTTCAAGCACTGCATGGCAGAAGACAAAGCAAAATACTGTTTACATATGATTTTTAGTGCAGACATCATTTTTAAAACAGCTTCCACATTATGTATGACCTGTACACTTCATGAATAATCTTTCTGGCACTTTGCACAACCTCACCAGTTTTTCAGGACCATTTTAAACATGTCTACATCAGCACTGTATGTAACATTATACTATTGTCTCACTAGAGTAATACTCAGAGGTAAGCGCATCTACTCTGCCTTCACCTGTTTAGACCTCCAAGAGCCCTGCAGCCCTTCCCGACATGGTAGCTATACACAGCATCTTTGTAACTTGGATAAATTCCACTAATGCCTTCAGCCAAACCCAGACATGAAAACTTTGAAGGGGTTGATAATATTTCAGTTTAGTAATTTCAAAAAGAAAAAAGATATATGTTTTAAACTTTTTTGTATTTAGGTTAATTTTGAATGGTTTTCAAAAGATATATAAACTAATTAGCACTTTGAATAGAAAAAAAAATTAGAGGGACTCAGAATAAAATGTACAGAAAAAAGGAGAATTTTTAAAATTTTGTTGAAAATGCCAGTTCAATCCCAAATTTGCTGCCTTTAGACTTACCAGTTTGGGCACTGAATCAATAAAACTGTTTATTTACCACAGGCTCTTTGTTCAGCTACACAGGAGAAGACTTATTCAACAGAAATTTTGTATGAATTTATGTCAACAGAAGGAAATTACTCAGTGCTACAATGAATTTATGTCAACAGAAGGAAATTACTTAGTGCTACAAGAGGTACCGCTCCTAAGACGTCCCACAGTACTGTTGCTTGCTTTCTCCGTTCTGTATTGCCACACTAACCTGCACGTTCTAAGGACAGAATACTACTTCTTATAAGCAATCCTGTCATTAGCAATGATTACATCATCTCTACCGAGTCATTGCTTTGACCTGGACTGTGCCATCAAGGGACACGTATGAACTCTGGTGAATAACACTGTAGGTGGCTCCACACACACCAGCCACGGGCCAGAAGTGTTCAGCAGCCAGACACTGCAGTGGACCTGATCTATCCTGGGGTAGGGATCTCAGTACTCTACTCATCACCTGAGAGACATCCTTCAACTCTACAGAGTCCTATAGCTTTTCTAACCATAGATTTGCCCCTGAAGGTTTTAAATTCCTTATTGAGTTTATACCAATTCTAATATAGTCTACCTAGTTTTTCCATTTCCTGATTAGTATGCATAGTCTTTAATTTCTAACTGTTGCTTTCCATTCATCATTGAACCATGTACCCTCTTTTCCAAAGCATTGTCCTTTTGTTGATTCAGAAATGCCAGCATTCTGGTCATCTAACAAACTTGACTGTCCTCAAAAATAATTTTCTCTCAAAATTTTCCACAGATTTATAACATAAATCCATATTTATATTTGCTCCAGTTCCACATAGCTTCAGTGTTTCTCAGTGAGAACAGATTGTTTCCACGGCTGCAGGGTCAGAAAGAGCGATGAGAAATTGCAGTTTGTATTTAAAGCACAAATACAGGGAACTTACTGCCAAGAGTCTGAACTACCACAGCACATAGGTCAAGCTCCCCGGACTGTGATACTGAAAAAAATCTATCATTTTATACATTATCTGAAATTCCGTCACCTAAGAAAATCAGGCATGACAGAGAAGAGAGTAAAAGGCTGGTATTGGCATTGGTGTTCTTTGGTCACATTGAAAAAAATCAAAACTCCAAACTGTCAATGTGAGCCTGACAGGGCTATCCCACGGGTGAGAGGTAAAACTGCAATTCAAAATCTTGGCGATCCCATGGCACTTCCAGAAGATAATGTGCCCTCCACCCCATATCCATGGTCTGAAGTTAATGGCATTGAATTGCACTGAATTCTCAGTGTATTTCATTGAAAGAAATTCAGTCCAAGCTTTCACCTAGGTGCTCTCCTCCTGGAATTCAACTCAACACTAGTATCATTCGATCCCGCAGACAGATGTGTTTTGAAGGGCATTAAAGTTACTTTAACTATTCGTCATACATCACTCTGTAATGTTTTACTCACAAGAAACTGATACTGGTTTACATGCTTGTTTACTGCTTGTAGCAGTAGTAGTAGCATGGTCTCCTAGTGAATCCGACATAGACAAAATTCTTCAGCTCCACATTCAAAGGAGAAGGCTTTGTATTGACATAGCTGCCTGAAAATCCCAATAGCAGAAGCACACTAAATAAAAATATATAGACCCAGAGACATAACGGCATTGTTATCATCACAGTTACTAATTAAATGTGCACTGCCCTAAACAGCCATGTTAACATAATTCAGCACCGGTTTGACAGCAATTTGTAAATTCACCCATCGTAATAACTCATATTTTGTGACAGACTTTCGGTGTGAAAATTTTCCCCTTGGCAGAACTTCACTTTTCAGTTGAACTAATTTCCCGTATATTACATTTTTTATCCAGCACTGAAAGAGCTTGCTTGGGAATAAGAAGCTTGTTTGCCACCTTGAGAGGAAGTGGCAAACCACCAAACAGAATTTGCTTGTGCATACATGTAAGAAACCAGCATAACTTTCACTCACTGCTAAAAATCAAGTGCATTGTGACCCAAGGAATAAAATGCCCAGGAAGTCACTGCAAGGGGAAAACAAGGACATACTGTGAAAACATGCACTACTTGTATTCGTACTTCTTTGCCCTCCTTCACAGGTTCCCTCCCAATTCATACACATGAAATAACGCCCCCCACAATGAACACATCGTCTCATGGGGCCAGGCAGAAATTACCTCATTTCAAAGCCAAGCATTTTGTCTCCTCCTAAGGGCTGAACCACAAACATGCACGCTGTACTACAGCAGGCTTTTGTGTCCAGTTGGGTTTTTAATTATGTAGCCATTGGTGATTGGACTTGAGTTGAACCCTTCTTTTATGTAGTTTGGCAGGATCACTACCCCAGATTTCAAACACCACTCATCATATTTTGGGATTAATATGCAAATGCCCTAGACTAGAAGCTAGTCAAGGGCCATCACAAGTTGCAGTGCTGTAGCTGCAGTGATGCTCAAGTGCTCCAAAAAGAAAGATGAACCACAGATCTAAACTGAAAAACTGAACTCAGCGTATATTTTTAAACTGTGTGAATGTACCAGACATTTAGTAGTGAAACACATTTTGCAAGTTAAAAAAAAAGTCCCTAATCTGTAAAAGTCTCTTACAATTGTATTGTCTGGGTCATATACAAAGGTATCAGTAAGTGATGCAATCTGAGCTACCCCAGTTTCTCAAATTGCAGCAATAAAAAAAGAACTTCAAAGAGATTCTTGTTTTCCCAAGCACACTCTTCTGTACAAAATTCATCAGCTGCCTGTGTTCTTCAGAAACCAATGCTTACAATCTACATTTCCTTTTGAATTGGCATTTTTCTTCCACAAAGGACAGAAGTCCTGCTCTGCTTTTACTGGCCAAAATCCTAAACTGCTTGTCTCTGTGAAAAACAACCGTGTGTTTTTCTGTTCCTGGTTAGGAAGAGTGAGGAAAAAAAAGTATTTATAATATACATTATTCTTATAGAGTTTTAAGTTTGCCCAAGATTAATTCTGTGCAAGATGTCTTTGGCTTCTGAATTGGTCAAAATATATTTCTGAAGTAGTTTTGGAATTGCATATTCCTGCTCTTAACTAAATGAGGTCCTTGATTGTTTGAGCTCATTACTTTAAGGGGGCAATTCGGCATACACCTTAGATTAGTAGTTAATCTGTTTTTATACCTCATTAATGCTATAACCTTTCCAAAAACATGATAGCAGGAGGCCTTGTGATGGTATTATGACACTGAAGTCTTAATTAACTTTTGCAAACTGAAGTTTGTGAGTAAGATTCCCCAGGTGATACAAGTATGAAAAACGGGATTTTTGGGGACAGAAGTTAAGCTATTCTCACACTGAATCCAAAACAGGTTTTTATCATGCGAAGAACCAAGCCTGTACTATATATTTCAAAACACTTTTAAACATTTATACAATTCTTTTTTGCTTGTCACCTTCCCCAACAGAACTGAAAAGAGAAGTGTTGAAACACCACAGCAGAACACTGTTCCCATTGTATTTACAGCAAACCTTCGAAGCACCAAGGTTACAAACTGCTCTCAAGGTTTCCAACTTAATTTTTATAGACTCAGAAAGATCAAGTAATTCAGGTAAAGCTTCAGATTAGTGCCAAAACTGCAATATTTATCCATGTCAAAATTCTGACTCTATCCAGAAAGACAGAACACATTTGAATAAGGTAGGTTTTCCTACCCTGTAAATATTATACCACAACTTCATTGACTCTAATTTCCATTAACAAATGGGGGAAGACTTTGCCAAAAGGATCAGACCTCAATTTTTAGAAGACCTCACTTTTTAGAAGACCATTTGCTAGGATACAATATTGCTGAAACAGAAACACCTTTCTGGCCAGTCTCCTTACAGAAGACATGGACCTTCTTTGCCCAGAAGGTGTTTGGTAAGGATTTCCTATACCGTGTGAAAACAGTTGAAACCCCAGCAAAGCCACGACCACTCCTGGAGCAGAATCTTTGAGACTTTCTGCTTCTATGTTATACAACAGCAAACATGTTTGCAAGCTATGGGATTTCTTTTGATGTTTACCATATAAATGTATATAGGTATATGCAAGATACACAAGTGTTCCCCTAATAGATGCAAGGATTTGAGAGCAAAAGCAAGAAGGTTTAGTGGATTCTGTGGTGGGCATTTTTTTAAGGAAAAAAAAAACCAACTATGTAAATTATAAAGATCACTTTGTCTCAAACAAAGATTAATCCTAGCCCCGGCTTCATAAACTTCTTTGGGGGATGTGAGAAAACAAACAGCGACAGAACGAAAGCGCAACACTGCACAGGAGAGCAATCCTGTGAAACCAAAGCAGGTGTGATGTCACCTCTGGAACCTCACCAGCGATGGTGCTCAGGGAAGTCCCCACCTGGCAGTACCCTCCACACGCTGTATCTCTAGGATGCCAGGCAGGGAGCATTCTCCCAAATATTCATGTCCTCAGGATGGGCACTCTCACACCCACCCACCTGCGTCCCAGAAGACCCTGCAGCACTACTTTACAATTTATTTCTCCCTTAGAGCAAGCTGAGCTTACTCCCGATCACCCACTAAGAGTAGTGAGCCAAGAGACTTAGCCCCTTGTTTCTCCTTTTCAGGGTAACTTTTGCCACGGGCAACAGCACGTGAACCAGTCCCTGAATCAACTGGCTTCTCCAGGGGAAAGCCAAGCTGAGGGAGAACCCTGGCCAGAAGGCAGGGGAAATGCAGATTTCTGAGACTCATGGGGCTAGAAATAAGTCAAAAACATGGAATACAATCTGGAACCATCCCTCAAAAGCATTGCACAGCCAGGAGGAAGCGCTGCTGTAGAGACAGGATAAAACTAGTCTACACATTGAAGCAGTGGCACTCTGCGCTTGCTGAGGCCAGACAGGTCTACTTATGCTTAAAATAAAACTGAAATACTCTTCTAGAAAGATGCAAGGATCACAGCATTAAAAAGATGTCATACGTAAGAAAATACTTTTACAAATGTGTAAAAATTCAGGGCATCTAGAAAAGACCTGGATTTTAAAAGCTAGCAATTGCATGCATGTACATATACTGACCTAGGAAGTCCTTAGAGCAATGCAATAAATTAAAACTTTTTAATTAATTGATCCCTTAAAAAAAATGCATACAATGTAGTTGTGATAATTATTATACATACAACAAAAAATGCTCTCACCAAAACTAATACAGTAAAAAGTTCCCTCTTCTCCCCTCCAAACTGTTTGTTTTGTTGTTTTCTCCATTTTTCTCTATTTCATGTTTATTTTCTTTCCATCTATCCACTGAAATATGAATGTGAAACTGTCTGTGCTAAGATCAAGTGGTGTAGCTGAGCACAATTAGTAACAGCAGCTGCTTTTCCTACAGAAAGGATCCTTTGGTTTCTCCCCGCCAAGGTTTAAGCCTTCTTCTCCACTAACCTCTTTTTATAACTTTACCGCATCTAGCAATAAATAAATTGCTAGACTTGGGGCGGGAAATGTTTTGAATTCCCAGGGTTACCTTTAAAATCTTCACTCTGGCGGGTGCGAGTGTGATCACATTAGAAACTGCTCCAAGCTCCAGCCTGGCAAAGCACCAGGGGCGGCAGGGCACAGGAGGAGAGCCAGCCAGGGGGGCTGCAGGACAGAGGGGCTGCACACCATACAGGAATTACACCTTTAGAAACCAAACGGGTCGTGCAAGCACCCTCAGCAAACGTCCCGTGGTTTTAAAAGCAAGTTTAGAGACAGGAAGCGCAGGCTGTCTCAGATGCCCTTTCTTCTGATTGCTCTGATATTTGCTCCTTCCTTTTTTGTTTTATAGCGATAATTTTATACAGATTCAGAATTTTAAAAGTAGAAATTCAGGACTCGTCAGGCTCAGGAACAGAGCCAGCTCTGTGATAACAGGCTGGTTTATAATTAGCGTGAAATCCACCTAGTATCCAGCTCCCAAACAGATCACTGGCTGGGAAAAATGTAATGGGTAAGGCAGAGGCATTAATGAAAACATATCACTCCTAAGCTACCTCCGAAGAGAACTTAGTTACTAGACCTGTAAAATAAAGCACGTGGCCTGATAGCTGCAGGTAATGGAAAGCCCACAGGACTACTCGCTGCCACGAGTTCAGACCCACATTTCCTGCCCTTATCCTGCAGCCCAGATCAGAAAAATCAAACTTGGTAAATTCCTCAGGTGCCATCACTGGGGACTATCATTTTTTATTTTGTGCCTTCTTCACCATGGGGCCGTGTTTCAAATCCGTGACAACCGCAAGCAATGAAGAGAAACAGCAGAGACTTAGGGAAATACAGGTTTCATAAAAGAAACTCTCCCCTAAAGAAGGAATTTCCAAACTGAGATTTAAAGCAGATGAAATGCCTCACCACCAACGTATCATCAGTGATATTTCTCTTTCTTCCAAACAGTGTGAACCAACCATTTTAATAATCCAGACAGCCAGCCTGTCTGGGCTTGGCATTCACCCAGCATCATACCTAAAAAAGCAGGAGTGAATCCAAATTTTGTTTTTTCTTTATCTTGAGGCTCCGAACTGCTGAACTTCCTTACTATGATTCTACTGTGAAATTTGAAAGATACTTATCAATAGAAACCCCAAGACAAAATATTTATCATTAAGAAACAGACTTCCTAAGACCATCTATAAAATTAAATCAAGAAACACTGAACATAGAATATATAATGTGTGGTCTGAAGTACATATAGAAATAGGTCTGAAATAGGTCACTATTAAACAAGGTAGCAATGCGTTTTTCAAACAGTGAATCTTTTTTTAGAGGTAATTTTATAACTTAGGCTACGTAGGATTTTATTTTCTAAATTCAAATCCTCCGCAGTGATGCAAGGAGCCTCTTCTTCCTCTTCGTGCCTTCTCCTCCTCCACTTCCCCCAGCCCTCGCTCTCCTGAATATAACTCTGCGACGATACCCTGCTTTGGAGCTGTATCTCTCTCCCTAGGCCTTGAGCCAGCATGGATGAATAAAATTTTGGGAACAATATGCTCAGTGACTGTGAAAAAGGAATGGTATGCCAACTACTTGTACCTCCTGCCAGCTGCTCCTTAAAGCATTAGTTGCCACTAGGTCTGGAAAGTCATTTTGCCCCAGTTCTGCCAGACAAGCGACAAAACTCTTGGGGAGCCCTTCTGAAAGGGGGCAAGGGGAGGGAGCAAAATTAGCAAGGGCCCGGATGCCTGGGAGGTATCCCTGGGAGGGTGCCACAGACTAGCGTAACTCATAAAACACCAGAAGGTTTAGTGAGTTAATGTTATTATTAGAAATAACATTTCATAAAAAGCACTAATATGGTTACATTTTGCTCCACCACCTCAGAAACATCCCAAACCCTTCCCCGTGAACCTGCCTGGCTCCCTGCAAGGGGACGATGTCTGCAGCAGCTCCGTCTCCAAGAACCTTCACTTATATTTTGAATTTCAAGACCTGCTTTCAGCCCTGAAGGCTGGCTCTGCTCAACTCCAGAACAAAGGCCATGCTTGTTCTCATTTAAAATTTTTTTTAATTATCACAAAAAGGGGAAAATATTCTAAAAGCCCCTAATCTGGTAACTGTTTGGTATCTTCTGCTTCCTAAACTGACCTAACCTGGGAGAAAATTCTGATACAGATTTTCTATAATTTTTTTAATCACTTCATCAGTAAACCAGCACCATATCGGGATCTCTTGGGTGGAGTGTTTTCCTCCACAACCCCTCTTTTGTTGCCGGTGAAGTTTAGTTTTACTTTCAGAGGAACATGACAACAGTTTCATTCATTCTGTTCCTGCTGTTTAATGCAACTATATGGAAAATGCCCTCATACTATAGAAGAGGACAATTACAGCACATGAATTACAAGAAGTGCAAATATCTAGTTGTTACTGTTTAAAATCTGTTCATCAGCAGCAGACTTTGTGTATCCCTGTGTACCGATCCAATTGCTACAATACTCTACTGGGTCTCCTGATCAGAAAGCATCCCCACACAAATTAATGAGGCTAAGTGGGATGCTGCCACTGACAAAATTTTTTCTTGTCTTGAGTATCTTTTCTCATTCATTTTTTCATGTTGACAATAATAATTTCTTGTAATCCAGGACTTCTGAAATTAGTTAACATTAAATCTAGGACTGGCAGCTTGGTCTTCATTTGGAGACGCTTGCCTAAATATACTGTCCTCCCTGGAAATGTGCTGCTCCTCGCATCCCTGTGGCCTCAGGGCTCCATGAAGGCTTGCAGCTTTGTTTATGCCTTCAGCCCTTTAGGTGCATCATCCTTGCTTGGATTTGTTTCCGTAGGGCATCATTCACAGTAGCAAAGGAGAAGAATAAGCAAATCTAGCAGCATGCAAAAACTGAAACTTCCTAAAGCTTTAAAGTTACCAAAAATGAAGTACTAAATTTAAAATATACTCAAATTAGCTGTTTCCCTCCACAACACGTAAGCAACGTATGTGACTACTGAAACTTGGGTTACAGTCTCAGATCATCACCCTGTGTGCAAAGCGCTCCTGTGAGCACGCAGTGTCTCCAGTAAAACCGCAGTGGGATCACAAAATGGGAAAGACAAACAAAATATCCTGGAGAGTCTTACATGAAGGTAAATAACATTTGTTTTTCTGCACAGCAAGTATGCTACTAGTGAAAAAGCATTTTGCTTCATATATAATTAGTTAAATAATGATACATCTTCAATCATTCAATAAAGCAGATGATACTTATTTTTCCCAAGTCTTTTGACAGAACTTAAGTGAATAAATCCTCTGTAAATTGGCTGTTGATCTTTGTGCAGGAAAAGATTAAACAGATTTGCTGGATTATTCATCAAACTATTGTGTCCATTTAATACCTGATTTTGCTCAAAAGAAAGCAAAGAAAAATTATCTGTCATTGCTAAAAGCTGGAATCAAAATATTGAACTTGATGAATGAATATCGGGACTAGAGAGAGAGCATACCACTGCCCTCTGAAGAAGACGCTGTCTCGTAGCCATGCTGTAAGCTAACAGGAGCACAACAGCAAGGACAAGAAAATGAACCGTGCGGTAGGCCACGGAAAGACAGCAACGTTAGGTAGCACATTTCAAAACACTGCTCCCACCGAGTCCCTAAGTTTTTAAAGAAGGGTGATTCAGGGCAGGATCAACTAATGCATTTGTATTTGGCACTTCAGACCTCACATTGCTCCTGCTCCCTGGCTCAGTGATGACAAATAAAGGAAACTATGCTTGGGAAGGGTATGAAAGGACAGCCTGCCCAGAGCAGTTTGGACAGCTTTCTAGCCCTACACCTTCACTACCGAAAGTAAGACGAGTCTCTAAATCCTGCGTATTATTTGGTTGTATTTGGAAACTGAATGTAATTAAATGTAAACACCACATGGTAAACGCCTGACTACCTATGAACAGACACATCTTTTTGCTTTTCAGGATAATGACAATAGAGCAACAGCTCTGTCATCCTCATCCATCCCTGTACAGATCAGAGTGGTTGGAAATGTCATTGTGAAATGTATCTCCCAGGGTTATGACTTTTATACACAATATGAGCACTCTTCTAGACAAAGCAGAAGCATTTCTACTCACAAAGCGGCAGCATTTTCCATGACGACTGGCAGGTTTATTTTGTTTTGCTGTTTGTTTGCTTACATGTTTTCCTTTTTTGAGAGAGAGCAAGCATTTGTTAAACTGACATTGTATTAATGAGCTGCTAATTCTATCTATCTTGCTGCGCTAGTGCCAGTATTTCACACAATAGTATTTTTCTGTCTTGGGAGAATCTGGGTCTTACACAGGTGGGAAAAGATGATCTGAATCAATACATACATCTCTCTCTATATATATATATGTATGGTTTTTAATGCATTGAAAATGATCCCTGTATTTTATTTTTATCTTTTATTCATAGGGAAAAACTAGTTTTCCCATGTGTATCAGAAATGAACATTGATCAAATCATTCCAAAAACTAAAGCAAACCTGATTTTTTCTGGGTCTAGAAAGCCAATAAAAGCATCTTAAAATTGCAGTGACAGTGGAAGGATAAACTGTGTGCTTCAAAACATATATATCTTCAAACCAATTTAATACTCAAAGGATTTGAGAAAGAGTGAGGAGAAGCTTTCCCATGTGTATCAGAAATGAACATTGATCAAATCATTCCAAAAACTAAAGCAAACCTGATTTTTTCTGGGTCTAGAAAGCCAATAAAAGCATCTTAAAATTGCAGTGACAGTGGAAGGATAAACTGTGTGCTTCAAAACATATATATCTTCAAACCAATTTAATACTCAAAGGATTTGAGAAAGAGTGATGAGGAGCTTTCACTTCATGGCTTTCTTTACATAGAATTTCTTCATAAATAGAGACGAAAACCACAATCTAGATGCGGGAAGTCGCACATAAAGCATTACCAACCTTCATTTACAAGCAAATTAGCTATTATGGCATAGCCTTAGAATACTATACTGGGTTTAAAGCTGAATTACACTGTCATTATAATAGATGGAGTCTAAAAATCCTGGGGTTTTGCTCCATTCTTGAGCTTGGTTTTGCTCAAGCATCACCTTACAGAGCCTCTTTCCTGCTTTCCACTGAGTTCTCTGCTCCTGAGCTCGCAAGCAGTGTCCCTTCATGCAACCCTACTTCTCCAGCATTGATTTCCAGCACAAACAGGGAGGCACAGTACAGTAGATCCCAGGTCCATAAGCTGTTTACAATTACTTTAGCCCTTTTTATTGTGAGGATGCTCCAAAATCCTTTGTTCAAGTTAGCTCCTTAATACAGCATCATATACATTTATCTTGTAGTTTAAAATACAAAGCCGCGCTATCTGTGACCTGAAACTGTGAAGATTACATTTCAGAATAAAACCCCAATTTTGACATTGATTTATCGTCTAAGGAAGAAACCTACAATTTAGTGATGAGGATAAGAAAATACAATGAATTTACATAATTCACCTTGGCATGGAGAGACTGGTCAACTCCCAGAGATTACTTAGCACTGCTGAATGCTTGTATATACTTGCTTTTCTTGCAGATTATATATGACAAGAATAGTCTTGGGGAGTTATTACATAAGAAGGACTATTTAAAGTTAATTCATTTTAGTGTAATTCTGACATTTCTAAATTAAAAACAGCCTGCTTCTTGTTCTTGTGGTGTTGGAGAAGCTCAAAGAATCTCCAGTATGGAAAATATACTCTCACTTCATAGCGCAGTGTTTCGCATCAGGAAGTGACTTTATTAACCACAGTGCACTATATTACAACTTCTCCTATTAATAATTTCTATGTGCATCATGCACTACACGCTGCAGAATCCCCTGGTGAAGTCTAATCTCACTGCCCTAACACTCACAAGCCCTATTCTTGTAGTCATACAGATTTAATGAGAAAAAAATAATTGGAGAAAGACAACTTATGCTGAATACTGAAGAACTAATTCATGTCTACACTAGTGTATTACCAAAACAATGAGGTAGGAGTCCTTTTCAAAACAGGTTCAAGTTTTTGTGGCCCATCCAACTGAACCACAGTATTGTTAAACACCAACACTTCTGATGACAGAATACAATTTAACTTCACAGAAACTGGCATTCAAATATTAATAGTGAACTTCTTTGTTTGTACAGATCCTACTGTTAAGACACAGAATTTGGTTAATGGGATGCCATTAGCTTTTGCTTTTATCTGGCATTGTCAGCACATGCATTAAGAAGAATCATCTGAGGATCCCATGCCGGGTGCGGGTAGGACAGTCATCCCAGCAGTGCCTTCCAGCTCTCTGCCCTGACACGAGTGACCGTGCGATGGCTTTCCCAGAGCCACGCTGGACCAGAGAGCCACCCCAGTGCTGCCTCCTGTCACTCCCCAGGGGCAACTGGGGCAGCAGGAAAAGAATCACAGATTTTCTGCAACACCTCTGGTAAATTTGTACAGTTTTAGAGGCAGAGGCTTAGAAATAGGAAAGGGGAGACCAAAAAAAAGTGGAAGTGTGATACTAAAGGCAAGTCCTCTCTAAGGAGAGCTGTGCAAGTTTCTGAACTTTGGTCACACTGTTTATGAAATACATGTATGAAATGTTAAAATCCATTTACTTGGCAGTATTTGGCTTTTAAGAGAGCTTCTGAAGAATGCTGTGCACAAAGATGCCATTTTCATGGAAAACAACAACTGTTCCAGGATATCATATGGCAATCAACCCCTAATCTAAATATGCACATTTATCTCAGAAGATTAAAAATGTTCCACAATCCCTATATGAAATCAGCACTGACTTTCCTTCTTGTGCCAATTCCATCCTGCTTTCCTGTAGAAAGCGCTTCATCTGCAATATTTGGTCAGAACAAATTTCTTAAATACTGCTTAGTAGCTTCCATATGAGATACTGTAAAGAGCTATTAAAAAACATGCAAGATTCCCTTTATTTCCTCTCACAAACCAGATAAAGAAATTTATTACTGTGGGTCATGTATTATGCAACATTTTGGATAGAAGTAATCAGGAGTACCACATCTAAAAGGGATAATTAAAAGCTTTTTTTCCGGGGGGGGCTAAGACCAAAGAATCCTGATTTAAACCTTGGCAGTTCCCATATGACAAACTGTTTTGAGAAAACATCCACATCAACTTGGATTAATACAGATTAATTTTTACAGTTATTCTAGTACAGGTGACAAATATAAAATCTTCACAAGCAGAAGTGACAGATTTCAGTTATTAGGTGATAAAAGCTGCCTACCTAATCTAATACTTCTATAATTTCCAGGGATACCTCTTTAAGGTATCCCTGCACATCTCTTGTCTTCCAAAATATTACCACGTTCCTGCTGATGCAAGTGATTCAGGCACAGCCTCCAGAGCATTTTCGCAATTTTACCTCATATTTAAAGTACACAACGGCACAATTTTATTAACTCAGCTTCATAACCTCTAAGACCAATTTCTGCCATCTTCTACATCAGATCCAGAGCATATTTATTCTCCAAAGCACATAACATCATTTCCATGTGCACAGTTATCAGTGCAGAACTCTTGCGTGTTCCCTTGGAACATGTGAGAATCATTGCTTAAAAAGGGCATTACGGAGTTAACAAAAAACAATATTCTCCTTCAAGAAACATATAATGGCAATAGAATGGAAAATTACCAAGGTTATGTAGGGGAAAAAACCCCAAACCAATAAGCCTTACTTGTGCAAGGTGTGAGACGGCCGGTCATTTTTCTCCAGTTGTCCATAGCAGCTAGTTTTTGCTTCAGGAATGAAGGAGTATTTTTCCAGCATGGCTGATGCAGCAGTGGCAATAATCCCAAGGCCATCCCGTACCCGAGCTTCTAAACTGTAGTCCCATTCATCATAAGATGCTGAAATGAGTCCTGAAGGAAACTCCTTGGGAGTGATTTCTGTGTTACCACTAACCAGGCTGGGAACTATCCAAAAGAAATCATAGCCAGTAAGGCCCAGGGAACGAGCCTCATCCAATATGTAGACAGCTTCATCCTTGGAACAATATAGCAGGATGACGGACGAATGAATTTTCTTCAGCTGAATTTGGGTCTTGGCATCTCCAAAGGCGGTATCGAGTACAATGATGTTCTGCATGTCCCAGCCCACAAAACTATTTTCCACTGTGGTCTTAATGACATTGATGAAGTCTTGATATCCAGGGAAGGTGGTGGTCACCAGAGAGAACACATGCCAGTCATAATCCTGCATGATCTTCAGCATGACGATGGCTTCTTGCTGGATAGAAGCCCCAAACTGGAAGAATGTGGACATCACATCCTAGAATACAAAACACAGTGAAAGATTACTAATTTTGTACAAGTCTGAAGGGAATAGAATCTCTAATTCTTCTGCTCTCTTTGGCCCACCATGGCTACCACACTTCCATTGCATTCGAATAACTTTGTGCCTTATCATATTCATATCATTAACAAGCAACACTGATCGTAAGTAAGTACCACAGCTAATTAAAATATTTGCCAAAAAGTGACAAACAGATATTTACATAGGAAATTTCTGAGTGCTTGATCACTTGAAGACAACAACTCAAATCAGTACTTACTGAGGAAGCTCCCTAGAGACAGCCACCCACTGTTAAGCAACTCATCTCCAGCAGGTAGCTTTAGAATGATCAAACTTATTAGGAATGCGACCCAATAAATTCATACCAATTTTTAGTTACAATGGAAATAAATTGCAATGCACATGCTGAAGAAGCTCTGTACTTCCAGACCTAATGTCTGAGGGATACTTCATTTCCACAGGTTCATTGGTCTTGGTGGAAGCTGTCAAACTCTGCAGAAGTAGATTTATCGTCCCCAGGTACCGAGTTCGCTACTGTTCGTAGGCTCACTACTGATCATGCTCCATTCAGAGCAGATGGACCATTGATGCCTGATGTAGAATTAACAGGATGGGACTCCAGGGACAACGAGCAAGCTGCCAGTGTCCTCATTAAAGGACTTAAATTGAAGTAAATTTAAACAATGGCCTCATAGCCTGTAACTGGTAGCTGCATTGCCTGACACAGCTCTGCTGCCAGTTTGCTAGGAGACTTGTTTCTAATATTTGTATTAGGCTTTTACAATATTCATAACATTTTATACAGCATAAGGGCAGGTGCCTCTTATTTTAACAACATCTATCAGAAATAGGCAACAAAGTAATATATTTTCTTGGCACTAAATTTATGAACATTTTCATTGGTCTATTTTTACCAAGTTGCTGTAAGATCTAAATTTATTTTTGAATTTTACATTCTAGATTTATACACATCACAATTATTAGAGTATCAAAACTATAGACGGGAAGCTATATAACTCTTTATTTTCATTTTACTTCAGTATTTATTCCTGAGGAGCAGTGGCAACTTATGTGCATCATTTTCAGATACAGAAAGCATGAACTCCTGCTGAAAGAAAAGCTTGTGATTTCTTCCTGCGAAAAGCTTGTGATTTAAAAATAAGATATTAACCATTCAAGATTTCTTATGCAGCCTTTACAGCAAAGACACACATGGTGCTTTTAAAGAGTTTTATGAACATGGTTGTGAACTGCTATCCTATTTTACACTTGTGGGGAACAGAAACAGATTAATTGACTTAGGTTTCATGGCAAGGTGGTGTTAAATATACAATTATTAGTAAGCTTGTGATTTAAAAATAAGATATTAACCATTCAAGATTTCTTATGCAGCCTTTACAGCAAAGACACACATGGTGCTTTTAAAGAGTTTTATGAACATGGTTGTGAACTGCTATCCTATTTTACACTTGTGGGGAACAGAAACAGATTAATTGACTTAGGTTTCATGGCAAGGTGGTGTTAAATATACAATTATTAGTGAGAAAGATAACTCAGCTCTACAAGTTCTTTATTTTATCTATTGAAATCTATTCAAAGCAAACTGAATGTCTATATTTTTTAAAATAGAAGATGAGGAGTGTTATTACTTTCCAAGTGTTAAGAACCTGACACCAGGATTTTATATGGCTTGACAGCAATAAAAGTCTTATGACTTGTGTCAGACCATGAAGACTGATATTGAAGATACAAAATACACCCTACTGGTGGTAATGCAATCATCTGCCATGGCTTCTTTGGTACTTCAAAGACGGCATTCTGAATGCCAGTGCCAGATTTGCAGTGGTTTTGGGTTAATTACAGATGTTATAAAACATATTTGGGAGACGAACTGAATTAGGAAAATTTGATTGCTGAACGCTTCTAGGAGCTATTTCCTGGTAACCTGCACTGTACACTTAAAAACAAACAAACAAACAAACAAGCTTTTCATCTGGGGACACAGCTAAAGACACTCAGCACACAGAAAATCTGCTAAAGTCAGCATTTAATGGTTTAGTTACTGATTTACTATTATTACAAAGTAAATCAGATATCCAGAGACAACGTCATGAGTCCAAGTTTGCTGTAGCTTCCTAATTGAACATAAAAAAATATTGTAACGCGAAGTCAATCACTTCAGTTTTCTTCTCCAGCTCTTATCTTACCCTGGTTTTTACTTGTGATTATGCTAAATAACAGTAAAAATAAGTAAAATAATTTAGAGTAAATAGATTATTTCCATGATATCCTTTCACTCTACCCCATTTCTATATATGGTTTATGGCTACTAATGTAGTGGAATAATTCTTTCAAACAATACATACACCTTGGTCCTTCGTGCATCACAAGGAACTTCTCCAATAAGGCAATTGAAGATGAAGTCTTTGAGGGCAAAAACCAATGCACATGGACATTTCCAAGCGTGACCTTTCTAACTAGTAAATACAGATTTTTAACCTAGAGCCACCCTTGTCATCTTCCCTGGCCATGAACAACGGTCTTGTGCACCATTACCGGAGTCTGACAACACAAGAAAAGTACTAAAAATAAATCCTTTCCTTTTGTAAACATTTTGTTAGAAAAATAGTTTATGAAAGGAGTTTTGATTAAACATTTTTGTAAAGTTCACACTTATATTACATTAATCCTTGTCACATAATTGTGAATGTGAACTTTAGTCAAAATCAGGCAATTAATATCAATTTGTGATCAGAATGGTAAAAAAAAAAGTAATTATATGGTGAAAACAAGTTTGGGTTCAGGAAAAGTGGAGATACAAATATCACAAGCAACATTCTCATCTGAAGGTATTCCATGTAGCTCCACTGACTTCATGTGATGCTTTTCTAGAGCTGAAGATCTGACTGTATGTGTTTACAATGAATTTGGAACAGATGGAAGATTACAAGCAAATTGCAGCCTTAGGAACTTCAGCAGATATTTAAATGCCTATAAGGAGAATATTCAAGGACATATTATCCATTAAGGTGTGGGGGGGAGAAAGTTTAGTGAAGAAACAGCAAATAAATAAATAAAACTATAAGGGATTCAACTATTGTATCCTTAAACATTTACAGAACTGTTCGTGTGGGTTTTTTTAAAGCTTCACATTCTTCCCGAAAAGCATCATTATTCCTCTGCTTTAATCAGACTTAGTATTTTGTTACGCATATAGAATTTAAGTTCTACTTTTCTATATTCAAAAGCAAACTAAAGTGATGTTTGTAAAAAACAAAATTATTCAGTTATTTTCATTTAACTGTCATCTTGTCATCTATCAAGACATCTAAGTCATTGCTGAAGTATGAATACAGATGTAATATTGGAGGTGCTTTAAACGCACATCAGAAATATGTTGTTTTTCTTTCCTCAGTGGCTCCATCTATTGAGATTATTGGTGGAGGATACAAGGAAGCTGTACCACTTATCCAATCCAAGAAACTTTTATACAAAAGAATTCCACAGATGAATCTCAAAGCATGAAAATCCCAAGATGTTACACTGATATGAGCAAAGATTTAGTTAGAAGTAGTTGTGGAAATGATAAAGTAATGCTTTATTTGATTTTTCTGTTCTAGCTTCTTAGCTGGATTCTACCACAGCCATGTAAACAAAAAACAGCAATGAAAAGAGAAGGAAAAGAACAAATGAAAACTTTTTGTTTCTTTCTGTCTTGCACACAAACATACAGTTTATAGCAAAACATCTCCCCGTATGTTTCACACTGGAAGGAAGTAATCCTTCAGTTGCTTCTTGCTTAACATCATTCTTGAATTTTGTATACAATATATAATTCCATCATTACGGGAGAAGGGCACTTCAGCATCCCCATGCTTGTGCACAAAACAGAGCAGCTCTCTCTGGTGCTGTTGTTTCATAGATTAATATATTAGAGTAAGTTGCTTGTTAATTAGTGTACCGAGTCTATAAATCTGTCAACTGTTGTTAGAATTGCACATTTCACTTCCCCAATTCCAACAAATTACAGGAATATTTTTCTCGAAACCTCATCCTCAGCTATTTTCATGACATCTTAGTTTCCTAGCTCCAGCTTTTCCATGAGATCAGCAGGGCATATTCACAGCTGCTGTAACAGCTGAGGTAAGCCCTGACAGTAGTTTATGCCTACTAGGGAAAAAGCTGTAATAGTTGGTTAGTTAAAGAAAAAAACATTTGTTATGTAAAATAGTATACCTTTTGTTAAATGAAAATGAAATGCTAAACCAGAACAAAATAGGGGTCAGCATATTTTCCAAATCGATTTTCCATTTGGCAGACTTGTCGAGGACAGCTGTTTCGCTGGTAAAACAATATTGTGACAGGAAGCAAAAACCAGTATGAAACACAGTTTAAAAAGCAATCCAGGGGATGATTTTATTTAGCTAGAAACAAGATTATTATGACAGGACTACAAGTAGGACTTTAAAGTTATCTTAATTACTTCATTCCTACTCACACCGTATCTTCCACAGAGATCCAGCAAAAATTATTTTTCTCCTATTTTACACCACTGTAACTTAGATGTTCCATTTTTATAACAGATTTAAGGCATGTGGTGCTAGGTCTACATATACAGTGCAAGCTGTTTCCTGTTTAATGAATTATAGTAGTTATTTGGCATTTTTATGAAGACTGGAAAAACTGAAAGCCAGAGATTAGTCATGAATTTAAGCTGAATAATTTAGCATCACATCAAAAATATACGGAAGGAAATTATTTGTACCAATCTCAAATGTAGGTAAATAATGTATCTTCCAGTGTGTTAACTTGGTACCATTTTTCTTGGATTACTTGAAATGATGTATTGATCCCGTGGTAAACATGAAGTGAATCGTGTTTATCTGTCATGAATATCTAGGTTTCAGCTATACGGTCTTCCTTTGTGGTACTATACAGACCCATGCAAAACTTTCAGTAAATGCAAACACTGTGGAGGAGCTGAAAGGAAAACCTTTCCTCCCAAGATACCCTGCACATTTCTAAACTCTTAAGTTATTAAATTCCTGACACTGTTCATTAACAGTATAGAACATGCAATTCCCAACACAAACATCTCACTGAGGCGCCCAGGGAGAAAACTCCCCCATTATCACCATGGGAGCAATTTGGGGGAAATTATACAAAACTATGTGCTTTCAGGCAAAGCAGAGCAACATGTGAGGGTGGACATAATTTACTAATTACTACAAACAGCAGAAAAGACTTATTTCCCAAGGACCTGTCACCTCTCTGGCCTGACACATGGCAAAAGCATGCACGACCCCTGCCCGCAGGTTTCTCTGCTGATACCAACCTCTCCTGTGGGAGCTGTGCTCCTGCTCTCCCACGTGGCTCCAGAGCTGCCTGGGCCCCAGGCATCCCCCACCAACCACCATCGCCCTGCATGGGACCCCCCAGCTGCCATCACCCTGAGTCGAGCTCAGCTGCAGCAAGGCCTATGCCCAGCCCCAGCAGACACTGACTTGCTCCTTGCACTCAACCTGGAGCCTGACTTGTCCCCCTTGTCCTTGTCCAGCAACACCTGGACCCCCTGTGCCAGTCCTCCCGAGGCATGGGCTGAGCTGACCGGGAGAGAAGGGGCAGCAGGGCAGGAGCTCTGTGGGCTCCTGCAGCCCCCACGCGACAGATTTTACGTTCTCCAAATCTGCCCACATAGACCTGTGAATGCGTTTCACCATTTGTCACTGAGAAGACTAAGGCCTTCTAGCAGAGCTAGAAAAGGGATGGAAATTTTCTTACTCTGTAATTTAACTGGTGCAAATGCAAAGCCACAAAATGTATAAAGGTCAACAAAAAGGACGAACCAAGCCCTTGCTTTTTATTTTAAAAGTTTGCTCTGGGAGAGGAACACTCAAGTTAGAAAAGGGCAGTAGCAAGCAAGGGACTACATTATGGCTCTCCAACATCTGACATGTCCCTTTTTATTATTTCAAGGAATAAATATCAGAGAAACATGATTTCGAAAGGTTAGCACTGGCTTAATGAAGCATGTTCTTTCTCATTTCCAGAGGGAACCTGCAGGGATTAATTTTGCAGAGGCTTCTGTATTTTCAGGTCATGGTTTTATCCTAAGAATTTTGCTAGATAACAGATAGAGTTTTTTGGGGTTTGTTTGGGGTTTTTTTCATTAATATATCCATTTAATTTTATACTACTTGCTTGGCTTATCTGGGCCTGCTACAAGAGTTGAACTTTGTCACTATTTTTTCTATGCCAGAATAGTGAATAAACAAATACAAAGGAACAAGAACAGGGTTTCTACAGATCATCACAGAGTCCACTGGTTTTTGATCCTTTACATTCTTCAAATAATACAGTGTCACGTCTAATGAATTCAAGTAACTCAACAGGCCATCACAGTGAAACAACATAATTTAATTATGGAAGACGACTAGTTTAGCACAGAGTTCATAAACCATTCCCTGGGCTGGAGCACACCATCTGGGTTTTCATTCATGGATAGTTCAAACATTGGAAATTGGGGTGTCTCAGTCTGAGCTCCTGTTCAACCAGGACAGGCAAGTGAAAAATGCTTTCAAAGGCTGAAATGACATCAACAAGCCTGTGACCGAACTTGATAAAATCCTGAAAAGATTCATGTGAACCAGCAGGGATTTTTGTGTGGTCATTTGATGAAAGGTTTATTCACAAGATGCCTCCTTTCTAGATAAATTTCAACTTCCACTGTTACAGAAATGTCTTACACCATGAATATTTCAATGAGGAAGGGCAAAATTGTGGTTCTACAAAAGGGCAGCATGGAGCTGGCTGTACCATAGCTATTTGGATGAGTATTGGCTATTGTACAGCTTTTGGGGTGAAAGAGAATCCCAACATGTAAGAAGTAGAGTACTGATGTGTCCTGAACCAGGACATGATGCCTGCAAGGAAGATAAGGAAGAATAAAGAGTATTTTCAGACAAATTATATTTGCTTTGCATGTTCAAATATTTCTTGAATATAAATCAGTCACTCTGTAACCCATACAGGATCACGTGGTGCTCTATGTCAGTGTGTTATCCTAAAATATTTTTCCTTTATGGAGAAGATGAGATTTGTACTGAAGTTTCTCGTTTCCTCTAAGTATTTCACCATGAAAATAAATATTGAAAAATGTGTGTGACCTAATATGTCAATTAGTTAGCAAGGAGGACAGATTTTATGCCATAGATTATAGCTGAGTATCATTTCTGTTATGCCCCTTGTCATGACTACAGATAAATGTTTTGCCATTTTTTAAATTTAGGTGTCTGATTTTCTCATGGTGGGTACAAGCAGCGTCCTTGTGCTTTATTCATGTAATTAGTCAGCACTAAACTGATGCAAGTGAATAGTCTCTTGAAGAGCCCCAAAAAGACTTCATTTTCCATGGGAAAATGACTTTAAATTAGCCATGCAGCACATCTTTCACCTCAAGGAACACCTGAGTTCACATGGAGAGCTCTTGAGTCTGTCCTTTCAGTGAAAACTCTTCAAACAGTTGTTATGAATGATTGGAGAGCAATCAGGAACGTTAACGACTTTTCAAAGACAAAGAGAAGGCAATTGCTGTGCAGATACTCCAACAATACTGGTGAAAGTAACTGGCTTTCTGCTGTATGGAAACTTTCATCTGCCAACAATTCACATTTGATACATCACAACAAAGTTGTGGTGTTAGAAGAAAATGGGGTCCTGGTCCTGTTCTCCCCACAGCAACATGAGAAAGTTTAGGACAAACTGATGATGATCTATTCTGTACAGGTTACCTACCTGGATGAGAAAAATAAACAGTGAAACGATCCTATGAAATGAGGTAGAAAGAAACCCAAACCCAAACCATGATTTTACTGCAAGACTTTCAAAATGTGCTTGTTGGAAGGAGGAAAGCCTAAACTCATTTTCAGAAACACAAAAATTCATTTTGCAGAATCATAGGAAGCTTTTCACCAGGTAACAGAAATAAAAAGCATTAAGAGAGCATCAGTAAGCTTGTGAATTAGCCCGGTGAAAGGCCAAGACTCAGGAAATCCAGCAGGGATAGACACAGACATCCAAGAAAAGAAAGTCTGGATTACTTTCCTCTCATAGCACTGGTATTTCATTGGAACTCACATAATTTACCTCTAGAAATAAAATACCACAAAGACATGGGATGAATGAAGGATACCACCCAAATGAGCCAGATAGGTCTCTGGAAAATAAATAAAAATCTTGGAATATAGACTATCCATCCCCACTGTCCCACTGTTATATTCGCACTGGGGCATTATTTACCGATGTTCACATTGTTTCATATCAGTATTGATATACTACATATGTTACTACCAATACAACATGCTGGGCTATGTGGAATTTCTCACCTTCCTCAAGTTTCAGTCTGTGACTATAGAGAATTATCTATCAAATCAATTAGTTCATTTACTTTGAACCACATCTGCTCCCATAAGGCCATCAGAGATTAGCTTCTCTTGATTCACGGGCAATTTGGGGAACTTTAATGGATATAAAATCAAAGCATTTAGTTTACAGTGAGTTATATTATTTCTTGGAGCAGACAGCTAGTTCCAATTATAAATCTTGAAAACAATCCTGCTGTTAACGGCCATGCTTACTGAAAACAACTTAGTATATGGGTTTTAACTGTCCGGTTTCAAAATGAGACCCTGATAGCCAGGTTTCGGTACAGGCAGATGGATCTCCGACACAAAGGAAGATTCCAAAATTTCCAAGGAAGTCCAAAAAGAGAAACAAATGAAAAAGCAGTGTTTTATCTTCCTCTTTCAATAAAAAGTGAAGCTTGCTAATCTCTACTTTTTTAAATTTTCAGCAAATAAAATTTCATTCTAATAGTTTAGTCTTACAGACTTTACTGCCCAAAAGGGTTATGTCATTAGTCTTGAAAAAGTGCAATGGCCACATTTTATCTGATTAACAGCTTTTTACAGCACCAGCCTAATTCATTTTGTTTCAAAATCAGTCATCCAAATCGATTTTGCTCTACCCCAGCCATAAGTTTAAACATGCACACAAATTACTGTGAACCATCCACAGAATCTGCTAGAATCCAATTTACTTGATTTCTTTCTGGGTACCTGCTAAATTAAAATACATAGATTTTGTAATATTTTTTCAGTTTAATGGTAATATTTTAGCTAAGCAAAATTTCATGTGCTTACATTACTATTGCTGTGGAATCAAAAAACATAAGTTGTTTGAATAGCTTATGGAAATTTTCAAGAATCAACGCTATGCAATAATTCATCCCTGGGACAAATTTTCATTCCAGCTATTTGGTATCTAACACGCTAACCATTTCACTTAACTGTAAGATGATATCACAGAATAATTTAGATATGTATCATATACCCCCAACCTATAGGTAAAGTGGTTCAGAACAAGGATTTAGAGTGGTTGAGGACAAGTATGATTTTCTGTTCAAATTTTCTATCTTATCTAGTACAAATATTGCACAAGAAAATTCTGCATAACAAACTGCTTACAGCTCACACATCAAAGAAATTTGCAAAAGGATTTTCATACAGTTTTTGCCATTAGGAACTTTAAAACCAACACCATCCAAACTTATTAATCCTGTAAACAGAATCAAAACTTTACTTACCCACAATAACATTTAAATATGCTATGGCCAAGAATCCAGCATTAAATCCAGAATCAGTAACAATTTATCATTTAATGGAAGCCGAATCAAGCCAAATAGGCTGATTACTTATAGTATGTATTGCACGTGTGCCTAAATGCCATACACTATATAGAAAGAGACGCATAATTAAATATCAATAAAAATGCCTTAAGACATCATCTCCTTATCTGAAAACATTTGGTCTCAATTGAATGCTAAAATACTTCTCACTTGTGTTGAAGATGAGAAGCCAGAAAACCATTAACTAAGTCATTTCCATACATCTACACTTAACAAGTAAAAACGAAGGCAACAACCAACCTCCCCCTCCACCCCCTTTCACCAAATGGTGAGTATAAAATATTAAGCAAATAAAAGAAATATAGAGCCAATTTAATTTTTTACTGTGTGGTTGTAACTGTGTTTTTCCTTTATGAGCCAGGACTCTTGGACTAGCCACCTCTGTCTACCTAGTCTGCTTCAGCGGCATTGGACTGAAGAGAGAAATCCAACAGCAAGAGGCTAGCTGGGGAGGACAAACAGACAGACAGATGGGAAGGAAGTTTTTTTAAGAGGAAGGCTAAACAGAGTTCAAGGAGCCATTCAGAGCAGCTTTCCATGGCCACAGATATTTGAGGGATATATTCAAGTAGCAGAGGAAGATGATGGTAAGATGAGAGATTCAGAATTCTTGATCTCTTCAAGTAGACATAAGCGTTTTGGTTCCCCAGGTAGTTTGGGTGCTAAACAAGAAGAGGTGCAAACCTGACTCACCTGCCTTTGGAAGGCAAAGTCACAAAAACATCGTAACTTATCCAAAGCATGCATGCTGCTTTTAAATTCTTCTGGAAGGAAGTGTTTCAAAATACTCAGTATGCTTCTCAGCTCTTACGTACAATCAGCAGATCTGAAGAAGGGAGTGTACTCAAGGGAAATACCATTTATGCTTAGCCTTTATATTCTCCTCTTCAGGCATCATCTTTGGCCTCTGGGCAAAGCTACAGCTGCTCTTCTGTTATGCTAATAGAAATTACATGCTTTCTCAAAGTGAGTGATCAGCGCATCAATCTAGCAATGAATATCCTTTTCCATTGTACATTTAATAGCAGCAGGTCAGAAGAAAATTCAGTTACAAAAATTCTCATATGTATGATCTATATCAGCACTTACATATCACCCTAGCTGAAGACGAGAAGGTGGCTAACCATATCTTAGAATGAATCCTACTGATAAGAACATAGCCCAAAGTATACCAACAATGGATGATATTTCACTGGTATTCATTGCAGAGCCTTTGAATAATCATAGCTGAAACCACAAAACAAAACACATTTGTGTTAAAGTAGTTGCAAAGTCTCCAGTATTCAGAGCTACTGCATCCATAGGAGAAGGAACATAGGAAGAATGTGGAATGAGGAAGAATGTGGAATTCAGCTGTTGGCAGATACAACAGTTTTGCGATATCAATGTGCTAACCAGATAAGGACATGAGCGTTTAATGTTGCATTCTGTGATGGATGGTAAGTAAGGTAATATAACAGAGAGATGCAGACAAAAAACCTCTGTTGCACCTACTTTTTCTGACTCTACCCACACTGTTCCACACCTTTGACTTAAATCTACATTTTCTTTTTGGCATTCTGTTTAAGGATGCATTATTTAGTTGCAAGAATATCACACATCAAGAGATTTGCCAAGCATTATTCCCATGAGCAAATAATATTCTGGGCAGAAAAGCTTTACCAACATATATTCAAATTACTGAGATTTTAATATGGGCAGTAAAACTATCCCTTCTATGAAATAGCTTAGCTCAAGTTACTTTTCCTTAGTTAAGTAGAGGAAAAATATCTTTAAGCATGGTTCTGATTTACAATAAATATCAGAGGGAAAACATAACTTCAAGAAAGGAAATGTTCAAAATGCTAAGTTTAGGTCCTTACAAGGCATAGTAATTCTTTCTAGAAATTATTACAGATTTGACAGTCACACTAGATACAGTAAATACTGCACTGCTATGGCAAATTGAGTATCTCATTTCCAGCTGCAAAAAACATGTTCGTACAATGTTCAGTACAGTGTGAAGAGGACTGAAGCCATCTTCCTTAACCTGCACAATATCTTTATACTTTGAAGAGAGAGACATAATAACCCATGTACTGAATACAAATAAGTAACAAAACACATTATTTGGGTTGATGGTTTTAATGCCAGAAATTTTTATTAGTTGCTTTTAACAACACTGTGCATATAGCTATTTCCTAGATAGGTACAACACCACACAAATCAACGACTTCTATAGATTCCTATGAAAATATAAAAATAGACTTCAGAGTTTTTCTAACCTAGGTAGGAAGCACGAAAGATTTTTAACTAATCTCAGTATAGACTACAACAGTTAATAGATTTCTTCAAGTATCCAATAATGCAACTAAATTGTAAGTACCCTCACATCTAAATTCAATGGGAGCTCAGGGTGCTCAACAGCCTCCAAAGATGGGTATGTTCATGCAGAAAGGAGCATCTGCACAGATGTGAGAGTTCGGCCATGCCCATTTTATTTATGCTACTACATGTCCTCAGAAAAGTGTTTAAGTACTCAGTTAATTGAAATAGATTGTCTACCAATACAAAGTGGGGGTACTTGCTCATCTTCAATAATGGAACTGTGCATCAAAGGGATTTAGATGCAAATCCTTTGGGTTCCTTTGAAAAAAAGCCTTTTGTGTAGGACGGCTAACAAACAAAACACCTGTTCTTCCAAGTTGTTAAGTGCCTCAGTTCCACACATAAAAGATGAGTGCTCATTACATTTCAGGGACCTTATGCAACAAAGCTTGTTAAGAAAGTTGCAATTGTGGTTTAGATTTCAGTGTAATAGGCACAAGGGATTGTGCTTTGCCTTAAGCTAGTGTATCTTGATTTGTCTCCATCTCTGTCCCCTAGTGCCATACCCTAGAATAGCAATTTTAAGTTTACAGACTACAAGATTGCTCTTTTGCAGGTCCTTTAGGAATAACCTTGGACATCTGGTGTCCAAAATCCACTCTGAAAAATACTGAGACTTGAAAGCAGCATCCTAGCCATTTCCCTCTGATACTTGCTATTCACAGCAGCTCTAGTATTTTACTATGACTAAACATCTTATTAAATTAAGTATTTATTAAAATAAGTATTATAGGATTGATCCTCAAACTCGCCATGGCTTACTGTGACATGATGTACTACCAAAAAGGAAAAGAAAAAGCCATGACCTGATTCTTTGCAAGACACTCCACCAAAGCTCCTGGAATATGGGTGAAATGTGGAAGAACAGAGGAAGACTTCACTGCACAGCTCTCACTAGGCAGTTCTGGCACTCCTTTCCATGAAATCATAATTCTCTATATAAAAGCAATGCGACTTTGAGTTCGCCAGATGATGATATTTCATGTTACATTAACAGATAATTAAAAGAAGATGAATAATGAAGCCGAACCAAATCTCCCCCTTTTGTGCAAGGAAGATGGATCTGTGGAGCAAGCAGGGATTGTCCTGTGTTCAGGAGCAGATACAGCTCATTTTAGGGACAAAGGTGTTGATTTTTCAAATCCATACTAAATAAGGCAGTCTTCCTGCACAGTGCATATTGAAAAGTGGGAAAGAAAAGAAAAATGAGACTTAAAAATTATGCCATATCGCTTGACGTGCTCCATTTCACACACAGTAGAATCGCTCCCCCACATGAAGGTCTTCAGGAGATGGATACCTGGCTGGATGGAAGTTCACATGAGATCCGTGATTCTTCTCAGTGGGCAGATATTTGTTGCTACAGTTGCAACAGTCTGTCAGTTCATTAGAAATCTCAGAGAAATAAGCAGAAACAAGCTCACGTAGAGAAAAGCTCCGTTCTGATCCTCCCTGATTTTTATGGGAGCAAACTTGGTTGCTGAAGATCAGGACAGGAACAGGTACTAAGAACAAAAGCGTCACTATAAAACATGCAAAGAACAAATGACCATGTTTGTGTTACCAAACACGTGCTGCACGGAATGGGTCAATGTCCCACAACGTGCATCTTTTTTTCTTTACTCAGCTTTCCTTGCACAGGGCAACCTGGCACGGACTTCAAAATCACTGGTAAGGAATTCAGAATGACTGAGCTACTGCAAAGGACCTTGGATAACAGGAGTAGAGGAGAGGAGCAAAATCCCATCCACTGAAAAGCGAGCAGTTCCTCAGCATAAGCCTGGACAAGAAGGGTAGATGTTAGAAAGCACCACAAAAGAGGAAGAGTCAGGTATGCAAGTACCTGCTGACCCATGGGCTGAGCTTCCTGCTCCCGACAGACACTTTGCTAGGCATCCCACAAGTAAAAATTTCACCTACAACACTGCCTCTGAAAGCCATTTCTGGTGACAGCTCAGCTATTCCCAACACATCTTATCCCAGTTCTGCTGTCCAGAGCTGACACAGAGCCAGAGACAAACATTAGTCAGCCTGACCTTGGTGCCGGGGAAGATTATGGAGCGGTTCATCTTGAGGGCACTCACAAGGCATGAGTGGGACAACCAGGGGATCAGGCCTAGCCAGCACGGATTCATGAGAGGCAGGTCCTGCTTGACCAACCTGATCTCCTTCTATGACCAGGTGACCCGCCTAGTGGATGAGGGAAAGGCTGTGGATGTGGTCTACCTGGACTTCAGCAAGGCCTTTGACACCGTCTCCCACAGCATTCTCCT
>NW_008795492.1:4632648-4651146 GCF_000699145.1 Aptenodytes forsteri | reverse complement strand
TGAGGAGCGGCTGAGGGAACTGGGACTGTTTAGCCTGGAGAAAAGGAGGCTGAGGGGAGACCTTATCGCTCTTTACAACTACCTGAAAGGAGGTTGTAGCGAGGTGGGTGTCGGTCTCTTCTCCCAAGTAACTAGCGATAGGACGAGAGGAAATGGCCTCAAGTTGTGCCAGGGGAGGTTTAGATTGGACGTGAGGAAAATGTCTTTACTGAAAGAGTGTTGAAACATTGGACCAGGCTGCCCAGGGAAGTGGTTGCATCACCATCCCTGGAGGGATTTAAAAGACGTGTAGATGCGGCGCTTAGGGACATGGTTTAGTGGGTGGTGGTGTTGGGTTGATGGTTGGACTCGATGATCTTAGAGGTCTCTTCCAACCTTAATGATTCTATGATTCTATGATTCAGCACATTGGAGACATCATTAGAAATAGATGAATAGTGCAAAACAAATTAACTCCCTCATGGGTAGCAGCAGATAATTTCTTTCACTATTTGTGGACCATGTATTATTAATAAATATTTGGACAACCACTGGTTCTTGATAAAAATATTAAGTATGAAATTTTTACCCAATTTTAAACGAAACACCTTCATTTGAAAACACAAACACGAAATCCTCTGTCACTTGAATTCGTACTCTCTTTCAGAAAATATTAAAAAAGCATAGAGCAGAAGTAATACAATGTGACAGGTGACTGGACACAAATCACAAACAGTTAAGGAATGCCATTTGCAAAAGCCCTTTTTCTTAATCATCCTTATTATTAAACAAATACTAAGAATAACATGATTTTAAAGTAAAATCAGTGAGGGCCAGTAAAAGTTTAACTTGCTAAATTACAGCAGTAATTATCCATTATTCTTAGCAACGTAGCTTAGCCAGCAATAATCTGTCACTTCAGACTGTATTTGCACAATGACCTTATCATAAAAAGGCATTTTCACAAAAGCTGCAATTCAACAGCTATCAATTTTCAAAGATATAACACGTTCCCTTTGTAATAGGAGTACAGCCTTAGAATAAGCAAGTATAATGCATTTCCTTATAAATTTTCCCTCCTGGAAGATTTATTTGTCCTCAGCGATATGTAGAATAATTTAGCACAACTCATGTTACAATGCCACATCTAATGAAGTGTCTTGAAACCATCCATACAGAAATAGTTTCTAGTCTCCTCTTTCAAGTGACCATAAGTCTGGTCCAAAGGTGGTGTTACTACTACATATGAATGATAATGCGTTGCTATACATATCCATAATACAGGATATAACTGTACTCATTTTATCTCGGTGTATCAAATGATAACACATCATCTGATTGTGGAATAAAAATTAAAGCTGAAAAAATTGTAACTTCTATTGTAGTCTGATAAAAAATTCAAACCTGCAAAATATATTATGTATAGAAATATGTACACTGAAAGACTTCTGCACACTGAGTGCTTCATCCCTCTCCAGGAGATTAAGCAGCACATTTTCCTTTGATTTTTTTTTGCCCAACCAGTCTCATAAAGGAGTTAAATTTATTACTATACAATCACTCCATAGAAACAAGACACACTAACATTTTCTTGCTTACCATGAAAATATCAAACAGTGATCAGTCAAAATATTCCATTTGTTTTTTCTATGAAAAATTGTTTTTCTTACAACCTCACCTAGACCCCCAGGAAAGAACAGATTTTATGGAGCATTCATGAGCAGAATTCAACACAAAGCACAGAATTAAATATAAATAAAAATAACATCATTAAAATAACGTACAGATGCTGGCTACTATGGCAGAAATAAGCATATATGTAAAAATATTGTCAGCTTATAAAGGACTCAAAGTATTACTTGAAAATGACACTACTAAATCAAAATGAGAGCTCAGCTGAGCAATGATATTTGTACATACATTAGTCCACTTGGGAATTAAATGGATGCATAAGGGATATCCTCCTTAACTCATTCATATAAATTGGTATACAATGAGCAGAAGAATTTGAGAAGACAATGCTAAAAACAATTGTAGTTTATTCTGCAAACAAGCAGAACAGATACAAATGGGGCCTGATTTTTAACACCACTATGTGGGAAGACTTTGTCATCTCTTCAGTTTCTTTCAGAGAACTAGTTAAATGCACACTGGTGCATTATGAAGCCCACAGTTAGGTGCATATTCGTACTCATGAATATGAGGTAATTTCCCAAACTATTTAAACATTTTCACAGTTTCTTAACATCTTTAACACAGACCTCTTCCCACCCCCACCAAGCAGCAGCTGAAGAATGTGTTTATATGAAGACAGGAGGACCTTTATTTACTGCAAAGCTTAGGACCAATTCCTGCCCAATTTAGAAAGATGGGGGCCATGCAGTTAAACTCTCCAGGATCTTCAGACAGACTCAGAGTATTTGATGACTAAGAGGAGTAAAAATTTAGTTAGCGAATGTGATTCAGCTGGCTATACACTCATAAACCAGTGTCATTTATTCCCTTCACAACACAAATCAGAAAAGTCAACCTCTTTTATGCTCATCACCTGGTTTTCAGAGCCCTGCCTCTACACAGAGACTAGTATGTGGTCCCATACTCACCAAGAGCTTGATGTACATTTTTTGAAAGAGCGTGTTGACCAATTTCTATGTGGTGGAGTACTATAAAAAATTGAGGGGGGAGGGTAGGGATGGGGACGGATGGCTGACAAATCTAAATCATTACAAGTAAGCCATGATTTTTAAATAACTGCTGTGGGAAGGCATAGCAGTCACACCATTACCAATTTATAGGTAACCGTAGGATATCTCGCTCGAATGGAACTTTCTAGGCTGAGAGAGTTGGGGTTGTTCAGCCTGGAGAAGAGAAGGCTTCGGGGAGACCTTATTGCAGCCTATCAGTACTTAAAAGGGGCTTATAAAAAAGATGGTGGCAAACTCTTTAGCAGGGCCTGTTGCGACAGGACAAGGGGGAATGGCTTTAAACTAAAGGGGGGCAGATTTAGACTAGATATAAGGAAGAAATTTTTTTTTTACGCTGAGGGTGATGTTAGTCTTTGTATTATTATTTGAATTACAGTTACTTCCTTGGCAAGGTATGCGATTCAACCACTAGACCTTCAGAACAAGTATTTTAGCTTCTAATCAAAGTTTGGGAGAGCACACTGCCCCAAGACTTTCTCATTAACATGTTTTGCCATTGCACAAGTTCTGTACTCCAAGATCTAAAGACTGCTAAATCTTGTAAATCATGAAAACAGATAGCTTGGCAGACTTTGCTCAGATTTCTCAGGCCAATGAATGATAATCAATATTAAAGCCAGCTGTGTTTAAAATTATTTAACCCATGTGTCCCATCACCCCCTTTTTATTGACCTCTAATTTGTTACCTCCCATTGGCAGCTGTCACCCTTGTGGTGCAGCTGGAAGAAAGATTCATGTGCATACTCCTTGGTTGCTTCAGGGCAAAATCAGTCAGGTTGTCTTAAACAGGCTCTTGTGTCTCATTCATCTTAAAAATGGCCAACTCTGCTCTGAAGATGATGAAGGGTATGCAGTGATTTTCAGTACTGCCAGAGCAGTAACCTCAAAGGAGACGGATGGTATTGAACACTGCAGGGACTAGAGCGAGGGATGCAGACTGGAGTGAAATAACTTATTTCTGCAATTATTATCTGATCATAGACTTAGTCTCTTAGTATTGAAATTTATTAAACTAATTACACCTCTAAAGTTTAGGTTAGAGTCAGAGATTGTATTGACATTAAAAAAATTCACTAGTGATTAGAATCTCACTGACATTTGTAATGATATAAATTACTAACTGCAAAGCAAAGCAAAAATTATATCACATTCCAATTAAAAAAAATCAGATCAGGCAGACTATCTCAAAATCACGATTGAAACTCTTATTCAGGATTTATATTTTCTATCTCTGAGCTGTAGCATCAAGGGACTATTTGGAAATATTAAACATACGCTAACACTTTAAGCAAGCTTTTCATTTATTTAATGCAGTTTTTGCAGGTAATGTATTACACATCAGCTGTTCAGCTTCATTCTGCTTTGCACTCTTATTAAGACCTTGACATTAACAAATAATTTTTTTTTTTCTGGTTTTCCTGCCCAGCATATAGATATGATATCATCTTTTCATATTCTGAACAGATAGTCCAAGTAATGCTGTTACACTAGAAGACAACACAGGTCTCTGACTGTCCCTTGGTATTTCTAATTTTGGCCATGAAGACCAGCATAAGAAGTGCCTTTTTTTGTTTTGTTTTTTAATATCTTTGCAGAGAGATATGAAAACTTGGATGTTTAAGAACAAATACTAACGATGCAACCAATTAATCAATGCAACCAACTGAACATGCTGAGTAAACTACATGAAGACAATAAGCCAAAAGAATAACAAATGTCATTTCCATCAAAACAGATCACAAAATGCACACACTTTCCAAACAAGCACTGGTGATGGCAGTGACGTAAGGTCATGACAGTTCATTAGACATGATTAGCATACTTTCCTCTTGCGTAACAGAATGCTCACCAGTATCCAATTAATTCGAGGGTTATAAGTGACACCAGCTGACTGGAGTTATAGGATTAAAAGTAAAAACTACAGCTACAAGAACCTCTGGAATAATCTGTTCCTTGACCAAGTTCTACTTTCTAAATGGTCATAAAGCTGTTCAATTCCCTGCAGGATACTCTCAGTCTTTTCCGAGTCATGTCATTATACATATCTAGGTACAGCTACATCCAACATTTGGAGGCCATGTAATAAAAATCTGTTTGAGAACAAATTTGTGGACTCTATTCGTTACGTAGTATAACTATTACTGCATATAACAAATAAGAACAATAACCCATATATATAGAATGCACAGCCAGTATCCCTATATATACCCCAAAATACCCGTATGTTTATATACACACATACACACACAGCAACAACATATTCCTCCTGTCATACTGACTGCATCATACTAAGTGGTACCTTAATAGTTGATAAGTAATTTGAAGAAACTGTGAAACCACTGCAGAACCAAAGACATTTACTACTTTAGTGATTAAAAGCTTAAGTATCAGACTTTATTTTAATCAAGCGAGTTTTATAATGCCAAAACTATTTCAGTTGTTTTCCAGTAGAGGGCAAGAACAGTGATTTCTAGTTCACTTACTACCAGAAGAACGTTATCTATAATTTACCCATCAGCCAAATTAAGCACTAGAATAGCAATACTAATCTAAATGGATGTTTTGGAGACTTGTGATGAAGGTAAGCAGTGATAAAGCATTGTGTTGCTTGCATGTTTGTTTTTTTCAGAACCCAGGTCACGGTCTGAGCTCTGTATGTATTCCTTCTCCAACACGGGCCACAAACCCTCTTCATACCCCAGTTCCTTTTCCACAGTCCTGCTGCCTTCCAAGTTTCTTTCCAGATTACACCTCAGACTTGCCAAGGCCATTTAAAGTTAATGAAGGTGGACTGGCTGAAATTTTCTTCAGGCTACAATTCTGCCACAGTGCTTTCATCCCTGTCTCTCATGTCAGTAATGCTCTACGTACCGACAGAAATTTAACTTAGCTTTATTACACTTGCACATAGGCAGACTGATGAAACACTACAGAAGGGAGTAGCAAATTTCATAACACATCACGCAGATCAAGCATACAAATACACACAATAAGATTGCAGGGATGTTCTTTCCTTTAGCACTGGTAAGAAATTAAAGACCTCATCAATTTCCAGAATAATATTTTTAGCAGTTTTCCAGAAGCAAATTCCTAAAACAGTCAAGGCCTGATCCAAAATCTCAAACAGTTCTACAGCTGGTCAACATCCATGGCTGTAAAATCTTCACTTCTAATAATAAAAGGAAAGCAAATACCCATCTTTTTATCTGTTACAAATTATGCAAGCCTTGTCCATAATATTTTAACCTAAATGATTTTTTAATTTCTAGATCTACAAGGGATCCCAGTAGAGTCATTATCAAGTTATAGTTATGTTTCTCAAAAATACAGAGGTTTTTTTTCTTATGATCAATATCACATTCATCATCACTAATGATCTCAGAGGCGTTCAACTATTCAAACTTGTCTCAGGAAAAAATGATCCAAAAGACCAGATAGTAGCATCAGAAGGCAGCAGGGGTGACGGTGGGGACTACTGGAGTTTAGTGGCAGGATTATCCCAGAACTCGCATATGTTCATAACAACTTCCAAACATAACCCAAACACATTCTAAAGTTTCTTGACCAGGAAATGCCATATTATGGTTCATTTATTGAATTAAACTACAGACAACCCTTTTTTTCTTTTCAGATTTTACAAACGCATATGAAAACTTGAAAATTGGTGTATATATAAACAATAAGCAGAAAAAAAACCCACTTTTTCTTCATCTGTGCAGATCTGGCATGCCCTGTTTTCCATACATGACAAATCTCAGATTAGAAAAATCTGAGACTCCAAACTTAAATTTAAAGCCTCACAATACCTGAGTGCTTCGCTGGTTCACACCCAAGAATAGAAAGCATTCACTTTTGCTAAAGGAAAGCAAGTCTCTGTCTCTTTGTAACAAAAAGGGTGCAAACCTCTTCCATATGACTAAAAAAGGTGAATCCTTAATTTCCAGATCTGTGAGGGATGCCTTTGAAATCTCCTGGCACCATGCTTTCTCAGGTGAGGAACCTTGCTGGTTTGTGGCAGGCATTTTCTTTTGTCATTAAAAGGCTATGATGGAAATAACTTTTGGGCTTTTTACAAATAATGAAGAGAAAATTAAATTCCTTAATTTAACTCTTTTAAATGAGTTGTTTTAATTAGAAGTGGAAAAGAGACATAGCTCCCAAGTGACCCACAGTGCATGGATCCTCATTTGAGACAAACAAAAATGTCATTTGCAGCAAGAAAAGCCTGTTTGTGGGTGTTGAACCCCACGTGTGCTGAGCCATAATGATGATTTCTGGAGTGCTCACAGCTAATTTACAGGCTTTCCATAAACATAGCATTATAGTGTTTGAATGCTTCCTAAACATAGAGGAGTTTATCCCAACACGTCTGTCTGTAATTATCCTGTTGAAAGAAAGCAAAGCAGACAGAATAATCACATCTTAGAAAAGTGATTCCTGGGAAAATAGTGTATAAGCCTTTCCTATTTCTGTCCTTTCTTCGTATGGCATTTCAAATTTTTCTTACTTAATACATTTTTTAAAACCTGCATAGGGAAAGGTCTAGCTAAGCACATCCACCTTAACAATCAGCTTGAACCAGAATCCACATCACACAGTAACTTCCGCAATCACTTTTGCTTGACCAAAAAATGTCACATGCTAAGTTATCTGTTTCATGTAGGTTAAGATAAAATGTCTGACTGGAATTGCTAATTTTTTAGCAAACAGGAAACCTTCATTTTTAGATTAGAAAAGCAGCACTGATTAGATGGCAGTGATTACAAAGTGACTCAGCCAGAGATGCAGTGTTTGTTGCAGATACATCGAAAACTCTCTTGTCTCAGAATTTATTACACTAGGCCGTCTGGATCAGCTTGCTCCCAGGCTTGCCAGGCTGTCTAATGGATCAAGAAAAAGACAAAGCAAGTTCACAATTAAAGATGAGAAAGTCCTGTATCACTCCCATCCTATTCCTCACTAACCAGGTATTTAAATTCAGAATGCATATATCTAAGCTGCACAAGGCAGCACTTTGACTGAAAGGCAGGTACTAGAGGGAGTACGAAGCACACCAGGACTCCAGCAGCTGCGCTCAGCCTGCCTCTTCCCCTTGAGAGCACGACTTAACCAATGTGGAACATTATCTCTCACCTTCAGAGATAACCCAATCATGCTCACTACCACAGTGCTCTGTGCAGCATCAGCCCTAGTATACCTCCAGTGAAGACAATTAAGAGAACTGCACCCCAGTTTTTTATTTTAAAATTATTTTTTTATTTTCTATTTTAAAATAAACGTGTTGGCATATCTAAATCTGAAAAACTTGACTTTCAGTTTTTACAGGAACTAAATAGTAGGTAGCTAGGTTTCAACTCCAGGTCCTACTTAAATTCAAGAAAAAGTTCTCAGCAACTTCAGCATTGGTCAGATTTGCCACTACCGTACCAAGCAAAATGCATACTCTTTTCATGAATGTGCAGTTTTAAAATTTATTTATTACTATTTATTTTATATATGATATTGTTCAGTACTTTAGTATAGTACTAAATAAAAAGTAAAAATAACGTATTATTATAGAATTACTACTATCAATAGAACCAATTAGTGTGATTTACTACCTTTGCTCTGCACTTTTGCTATGCACTGAGTTTTAACTATAGTGTTACTCTATCATCACACTTTTGATTTGGCTGCCCAATAATTCAATGTAACAACAGTTCAAGCTGACAAGCCAAGCCAAAAGCAACACACATGCTCCTTGCTTAAGAAGTCACCAGGTCTGCAGGCAGAATAGAAGGAATCTCTTGCTAAGAAAAGCTTGCAATTCTGTTCTCTTGCTGGCATCCTACTCTTCGGTCATTGCCCTCTTTAGTTCCCTGCTGCTTCCCATTGTAGTGGAAAAGATATAAGTAGAAAAAAAATGTCAGGTTTCAGGGTTTGCTGGTTGGTTTTGTGTTTGGGTTTTTTCCCCACTTTTCTACGTATTCATTTATGGTTATCCAAGTAAATAAGCAAATGTTGCCACTTAGCAAAGTACATTCAACAAAGAAAACACGATTTTAAGAATGTACCTCTCTCTTCAAAATCTTTCAAGATTCTTTACATCAGCTTGAAAAATGAAGTGGAAACAGGCACACAAAAACAATTAGGTTGCATCAAACTTTCATTATGAGAACATATATAGATGCATCTTTATTCAAACCCAGTTAGAGAGTTATTGACTTGCCACATTTTCACATGTGGGAAAAAGCTATTCCATAATACTCTCTCCATTTCTCTCTCAGGGTCCCAATTGGGGTGCTCAACCATGGACTTTTCTAATAGTCCACTGGCAAAAATCACCTACTTCAAAGCACACATTCTGTGTTTACACACATAATTCTTCCCTGTATACATTGCATTCTTTGTGAAAAAAATTCTAATGACAGAGGGTAGATTTTAAAAACAGGTAGTAAGTGTCCTTTTATAACTCTAAAGCCTTCAATGGTAGTCCTAATGAATAGTGCCTCTGCAAACAGTTTTTATGACTGCATAAATTAATTTGGCAAGGTCTGTAAAACAGTCTAAAAATCAATCTCAGAATTTCAGAAGACACTTATTTATCTGTGCTTTTACAAAATGCTACATCAATGCGGAATGATGCAAGAATTTAATATGATATTTGTTTAACTTAGCATTGCTCCAATCAATAAATAAAATTAGAATAATTTACCCTCCCATGACTAAATGCTGAATTTAGCAGATTTTCCAGATACACAGCCAGATGAGACCAGAGATTTAATTTCATTAGGAATGCTTTTTGCTGCGCTCTCATAAAACTACATCTAACTTTTCCATGAATAAATGCAGCCATTAAAACCTGTTTTGTAATTTTAGAGAGCAGTGTTAGGGCCAAACTGCCCATCAGAATCAGGTTAACAGTAAATAGATCATATTCACTTTTTGTTTCACAAAATACCATTCCAAATAATAAACATGTAAATAAATAATTCAAAGCATTATTTACTTAAAGTGCCAAGGAAAATGTCACATTGGCCCCACTTGGCTATGATGGCCCTTGAATGAATCCTATTATCTTAGGATCCACAATACTTTAAATTGCCATCAGCATGAAGCATCACCAGGATCAGCTGTGGTTTGGATCAGGCCAAATGAACGAATTTCTGTGCCACCATTTTCAGCATGGAAAGCTTTCCTCTAAAATAAGATGTTGGCTGTCACTTGGCACAGCAGGGAGACAAAACTGTCAAAGAAACCATCTATCCTTTTCCTTTGATACTTCTAACTCTGTGCTTTGCACTGCTAAAGGCTTTAAATTCTTTCTCCTTTAGGAAAAAAAGGGTGTCTTACAAGAATAAAACATTATTCAGTTTAATTCACTCTACAGGAAAGAAGTTCCTCTGAATGCTAAATGCTGTTCCCAAGGCTACATGCACTGCAGAAGTAAAATGTCATATGGGCTCAAGGCTCAAATTCTTGAAGATATTTAGGTAGGTGCCCCGTTTAGTTAAGTTCAAAGGGATATTGGAGCCCAAATTCCTTTGGGATCCAGGCCTTGGTATATTCCTAACACATATGGTACTTTCAAAAAATGCTCTATGTTTAATAATTGTCAGTGTTCCTCTGAGAGAAATGTCACAGTTATCTAACATCATCTACATGTATAATTTCAATAGACCCAACAAAATACAATAACTGTGAAAGCTTGTATATCCTATGGATTACATTGCAGCATCCAGGGAATTAAGTGTATAAAGGCTACAGATCTCACGTGAATCTCACAGCTGGCTGCTTTAGTAGCAGAGATAGCATTTCTGAAAGTTGCCAAATGGCAACTGCAGAGCCTTAAGGTCCTTAGAAACTTCAGAAGAGGGACTGGTATAAGCAAAACCACGATCTGTAGACTTTGCTTTGGAAATCCCCCCCTATTCTTTACTGTCACCCTCTGATAAGCGTAGCTTCACAGATCATGACGTCCCTATGAGTGCCAACTGATACCGCATATTGCCATTTATCTTGTACTGGATGTATGCTAGATGCTTGATATGTTTAATTATAGGTGTTTTTGTACTGCCCCAAGGAGTTTTCAAACCAGTTTTAAATATGACAGAGTGGGGCTACAAGATAAGGAAGCACAAGCTTCAGAATTACAGAAATCACAAGCTGACACAGTTAATCAGTGTGTATACAGAGCAAAAAACATTCATATGTTGTACAGGTACCTCCAAAGACCACCAAAAAGCGAATCATCTTAGTTCACCATCGCCAACTTGGGTGAAAGTCAGACCACTTAGAGAGAGGGATGGGTGTAAATATAAACAGACGACTGAGGTACCAAGACCTCCTACCTCCACCACGGAAACTGACAGTATGGTCTTTTAATGTCAAGACTGAATTCATACTAAGTCCTTCACTATAAAAACAAGTGGGAAATAGCATTTCTTGCTCTTATGGGGACAGAGTAAGCATAAGAGCCATTCACGGCGAGAAATGTTTCAGCAGAAGGTTGGAATTAAGCCAGAGGCAGGGCATAGTCTCTTCCCAGCAGTCAGCAAAGCTCCTACTGAATAAAACATTGAGTCATGGCTGTACTGGCCAAATCCCTATCATTTCCTTGTGCTACAGGACTGAAGAGCGAGAGAGTAGAAATCCAGCATTCCCCATATTATGCAAGGAGTCTCACCAACTCCTTTGATTTCATTGTAATCATTGTTTTAAACACTGAAAATGTTTCATCTTTGCAAGAACTATCTTGGTCAGCAGATGTTGTGCTAAAGTGAATCCTCACAGAAGAGCCTTTCTAACCAGCATGTAAGCCTCCCGGTATGAAAGTCAGGATACTTTCCTGGACACGACTCTCTTCTGAGATTGTTATAAATACTTTAAAGCCCAGAAGTGTTGTATGCAAACTCCTCACAAATGAGAATTAGTAGTTGCCAAGCAACTTTCAAAAGACTACCATAAAAACTGTACAGAAAAATAATCACTAACGGGTACAAAAAGCACAGGAGTTTGTGGGGGAGTAGAAGAAAAAAAGGAAGAGAGAGGAGGGACACCAGGAACACTAAGTTTTCAAGTTTACCTTAAGTATCTGCTGTCACTAAATGCAGTTCTGTAAGCAAACCACAGCTCCACACCCATCTAAACATTTGGAAATTTTGCCAACAGACAGGAATCACAAGCTTCTGAACCTTAATAGCAGTTCATGCTTTTGGAAAACAGTTGCTTAGTCTCCTCAGCTACCACTGTCGCAGATCTGTGCCTTTAACACATATTGAGATACCCCTCTCTCAGTCCATCCCATCAATCAGTCCTTAACACCTGTATTTATAGCCTCATCCTCCTTCCCCCACCCTCTGCACTGACTAAATCCTAGGGAAGACCTGGAATAAACCTAAACAAATATTCCCTGTGTAAGTTCAGAAATGGCTAACTCGCTAACTACACCACCTTTTTTTAGAGGTTTCTACACTCTTCTTGGAGGTTACTGAAGTTTGAATTACGCATATAGGCATTCCTCATCCTCAGCAAAATCCACCACTGTTACTGCCCTACAGCCTCAGCATTACTGCCACTAAAGGGACAAATTTAAGTACGTTGTAATGCACAATCTGTTCATTGGTATGCTAAAATGGTTTTAGAATGAAAGACACCATTTTGTAAGACAAGGCAAAGGAAAATGGGCTTCAAAATATTACAAAGTGATTTCCTACTGAGAATCTTCCTAAAAATCATTCCCAATGAAGAACAGTAATTTCTCTTGCAAGAAAATAAGAGGTTTTCTTGTTCAAAGAAAGGAAATGCTTGAAACATCAATTAAAATCTAAATTTTAAGATGGAAAGGTTACCTTTCAGGTTAAAGGTGAATCAAGTCACTGGATACACACGGTTCTGAGCATGTGCAAAGACTTATTGGAAGATAGAGAAAATACCCATTACTGACTAAATAGCCAGGACCACAAAGTAGACCTTTAAATTACACCCTTTCCAGACAGGCAAAACAATTCCTCTGGAAGCAACATAAAGAACTTGAAGCTTTTATTATCTCGTTCCAATTCCCTGAAGCCTTAAAGAGAAAAGTGATACCAAAGACTGGATCATCCGTGTGTCCTGTTTCTTGGATTTTCTGATTCTTTTTGCTAAGCACATTTTGAAACAAGAGCCCAATAACACACCAAACTAATGCATTTTCTAACACTGCAACAGAGGCATATTTCCTCACTCCCACTTGTCACCATTAAAGTAGCATATGGTTGAGCGGGAAATGACTTTGAACCTGCCACTTAAGGACTTCTGGCCTAAGCAGGAGATAATATATGCCTGAAAACAGTCAGATGCAGGACTGCTTAAGAGCAGCATGGTAGAAGAACATTACCTGAACCGACTTTGCAGTCAGTCACCTCATCTCCACTTCACTTTTATTAGTGCTGAAATTTAACAGGTTCTGAGATTATATGGTTACATTAATCTAGATAATTTGTATTTTCACAAGAAGGCACACAAGGAGGTTAATATTTCATTATATTTATGGGAGGACCAAATGTTAAAATTTCAAACTTTTAGGTCCTTGGGACTGCAGCTGTTACCAGGCTGCAGCATGTAAGACAAAGAGGAGATTCTGCTCCCTCAGCAGAAACTGGAGAACTTAAATCAAAACAGCACAAATCAAATACAGTACCAAATCTTATTTCTTTTCCCTGACAAGAACTGAAGAATCCAGGCAGTGCATTACCAGCTACCTGGGTCTAAAAGGCTATGCTGGCTGCCAGCACTTCTTGACCTGTTTCGTCGTAACTTGCCAGAAAAGGAGAAACAGTATGATGCATCTGATTTATTGCCATGCAGGGTACAAACATTTGCTGACTGCAGAAGGTATAAATTTTCCCTCTATTCTTCACATATATTTCAAGATATTAAATTGAATTATCCTCAGTAAGAGAAATTGTGCATAAATAGAGCATTTGTTATTATAAAGTCTAAAACAGAGCATTTTGCAATGGAATAAAAAGTTGATATGAAAAGTTTCACAAAATCAATCTCGTTTGCTCAATGTCTGTCTTTCTAACAGCTGGATGCTTAGAGCAGAAGTATTCATCCTGCTTCTCCTGCTAAACCTTCAGTGAACAATTTAGCCTCTGACATTCTAGTTTATGCAAGAAGGAAAAATGTCACAATACTGAGATGATTGCAGTCGAGCTATGGACAGATTGCAGAGAATCAGATCTTCAAAGGGAAGTACAGCCTTGGTAACTATCTAAACGGAGAAGATCGAAGAGAACCTGATAAAACAGTAAAGCCATGTAAGGCTGCAAGCCACCTGATCTCCAAAGTCAGCATTGCTTTGAGGAGGTGATTGGACCAGGCAACCTCCAGAGGCACTTCTGAAGCTGAATTTTTCTTTGATTGTTCAATCTACATATTAACGTCCCCAAAGACTAAGGAACCATTGTGATTAATAGAATTTTGTTAAACTTAGAGGCTTACATACAAATGTCTTGAGCCATCACAGTATTCTGTTTCAAAATATTGCAATACTGCCCTATTTTGACACCTGCTGCAGTTTTACATTTACGTCATTGAAGAGGGGTAGCTAATTGCAGTATGCTTACACAGAACCATTCAGGGGATGGCACAAGAAAAATCAGTTCTTAGTCAGCTTCAGAAATACTTCCTAAGTAGTTGTTATGTTACATCAGAATTTTAAATTATTTTAACAAAGGGAGCATATATCAACAAGAAGTGGTGCATCATCCATAACTCCTATGAGTTGAGCAAGTTTGTCAACTTAAATTTGTGGAAGCCTTTTCAGGGCATGGAAATTTAAATTAAAATTATAGCAGCATGCAAGCTCTCTGCAGAAAGTTCCTGTCACTGAGGTGACACACAAGCATCCACAACTCTGAGAGGGTTGGTGCTCCTGTCTCATTTCACAGTGATACAGCAATCACCTGCAATGCCAACATAGAATGAAGCCCCAAAGATGATTAGTCCCTATAGACTAAAGCTATTATATTTGGCTGAAAAATACTAGATTTCCTTATGCAGTTTTTACAGCTATGTGCCTCCAGGGCTTCCGAAGCTTTTCATTCCTCCAGCCTTGGTCCCAGTTAGTTTTGAGGCAGGATCAGGAGAATTACTTAAGAAGTCTAGCAATTATAACAAAAATGGTTGCTGAACTTCCCAGGATAGCAAAGAAATGCATAGATACTTCTTAATTATTGAGTGGTGTTGAGCCCACAGTATTTCACCCATCAGCAGATGACATAAATGGCTTAACACTCATCTAAAAATCACTGAAAGGAAAAATACAACCATACCTGAGATGGGCGTCATAAGACAAAACAGAAAAAAACCACACCCTTACCTGAGAATGCAAAATGGATCAAAAAGATGTGCAAAGATAGCCCATAACTGTTGAATACATCGTACCAATATCAAACAATCATGTTCAAAAATAATTACTTTTTCTTAAAAATATCCATACAGACACAGAGGCACAGAAACACAGGCATAGATCAAAGCAGTGAACAACCTGATGCATTTGGGATCCTCTCTCACAGGATTTTACCCACATGAGCTGCACATGAGTGAAAAACGTTTCAGTGACAGGTCCTTAAACTCAGCCTCACCCCTTCCAGCTCAGAAGGTTAAACTGTTCGAGTCCAGTGAACCTGGGCAGCCAAGAGCCTGGCCACAGGCTGTTCCCTGGATTGGTGCCAACCAAAAATCAGCATTTGAAAACAGAAATCTGCAACTGCTGCTTTTACACTCCTTTCGGTGAGCAGTTCAGTTGTGGACACCAAGAAGCAAGCATTGCCTGGCTGATTTTAAAAGTCCAAGCAGGTCTTTTTGGAGTACAGGAGGAGATTGTCTCTAGTAAATAACTACAAGGGAGCAACGCTTTAACAGCATTCAGGAGAGTCAGTGGTAGAGAAAGAAGTGGTAGGAAAATAGTATTTTTAAACCATATAAAACGTGGACTGGATCAAACACACAGTAAATTGGACTTGTGATGGTATCTATCAACCCATCATGAAAAACCAAACATAGCATTCAGACATCAGCTCCCTCAGAATTGCTGGATCCTACCAGGCATGGTAAAGAGAAAATTCCCATTAGCAATGTAGCATGATTTTTAATTGACCCAAAAAGCCAACTGTCAAAGTGTTTTCAGTCTGCCAAATGAGTTTTTACGTGTGTGGGAGAACACCTAAAGACTTTAATGTCTTTCCTACAAAGAAAATATCCATTATAGTGGAAAATTGAGTGAAAACTTAATCAAATACATGAGAAACTGAGGGAAAGCCTCCAGCATATTCTGATAAATTAAGGGCTATATTCACAAGAGTATTACACTGTGTCTATGATCAATCCCCATATTAGCTATATATTAAAAAAAAAAACAAAACAACAAAACAACTCCATGACTGCGTCATACCCCATACAAAGTTACTCAAACCAAGAACCTCCAACAATTATTCTGTCTGTAATATCTTCAGCTATGAAACTTAGATTGGTTGATGGGTTGGGGGGGAGGGTCAAAATCCACTGATATACTCAAAGATCTAAAATTAAGCTATTTCCTGCACAGACAATTTAGGAACTGGCAGTATCCTCTGACATCAGTGGGTTTTGGCATTGCAGGGTTTTATGATCATCTATTTTTGTGAGCATAAAATGTTCCAACAAATTTTCTCAAAATGATGGGGTCATCCTCACTGTTCTCATCTCAAAATCACCTAGCTTCGTCTTGTAAAAGAAGTGAATGAGTTCACTGACAGTTGCATCCTCATCCAACGTTAACCAATTCTCCCAGCAAGTTAAGGCAGAGGTCTGAAATGCTTCTGGAAGAGAACAACTTGTGGTTTCATTTTGATCATGAAATAAGTTCATGCCATACACAGGAAATACCTATATGGGCACATTTTTCCACAGTCGCTGCCTTTTGAAATTCATTCACATTTTGGAAAGAGGCCAAATATCATATAGTCTTTACAAGGTTGTTTTAAAAGCTAGATCAGTTGCTTGATCTGGTTCATGGCACAGCCATACAAACATTGTGCTGGCACAACAGATGTCTGGGGGAAGGTGAGGAAACAGGCATGCTTTATGTTGTATTGCTATCAAAAACAACTTACCATGAAGCCAGAGCCTCCGTATACAGACAATATACAAATAAATCCAAGGTGAAGTCATTTGACAAATTTACAACACCCTACAGACACAAAGAAACAAGAGTTCTCTAATATCTTCCATTTTCTGTAAAGTCTTTATTGTTCAATGATAGTAAACTGACAACAATTAAGAAGATTCCAAATATTAGCTTAAATGAAAAGAAGCTACACTACAAAAAAACCAAGGGAAACCAAATGCTATCCTATCATTACAGTCAAGAGGAAAAGCACTGCCCTAGGCATGATACCAAAAAATTTGACAACACTGCACATAAGTGATTTGACTACAAATCTATTACGTAATACTGATATTATGCAGGGTTCCTTCTAGCCTAAGATTGGACCAAAGAACGTGCTATCTTTGTTTTGTAAAAGACATGTCTACCTGAAGCCCAGAAAAGGCCACTGGTACCTAGTATGCTTTCTCTGGCAGACATAGTCCTTCCTTGAATTTCTTCCTACTGGGACTACATTACATACTTTGAAAGCAGACGAACCTGGATTCTCACATTTTCAGTGAAGGAGTATCCATCTCAGTCCATCCATCACATTAGTAAAATCTTCTGATAATTAATCACTCTGAGTTAAAAACTTGCCTGTCTTCCGTAAATTTAAGCTCAAATACCTTTCATCCCAAACCTTTGTTACTCAACTGAAGAGAAGGCTCTGTTGTCCATTTAATTACGTACTGTGGTCAAGACACCAGCTCACTTTATCTTGGCAAATAAAATAGTATCTTTTGATTTATTGCTGAAGCAACATTTCCAATTTTTGTAAGTCTCTTCATGGTTCTTGTGGGAGAGAAAGGTGTTGGCTGGTTGCTTTTTTCCCCCCAACAGCTTTCCTCATTACTATCACCAGAACTGGACAGTCAGTTCTTATAGCAGTTACCCTTGGCCAGGAACAGCTTCACTATTCCTAATTAGAACCCCCCCACTGGTAATAAGATTGTATTTGCTCTTTCACCTGTAACATTGGAGTTTCTGGTGGATAATCAGCAAATGTAAACTGTCTTAAGAGTCAGAGTCACCGTTCAGAACATGTGCCCATAATTTTGTGCTAGATATCCAGCTTAATATTTAGTCCCAGGCCTGCTAGAAGTATGTCTACTGAACATGGATTTCCATTTGGAATTATATTTTGTCGTGGACGTCTGTAGGATATCAGTGTTGTTAGTCAACTGAATTTATGACTGCTGGACGCTGTGTAACTTTTCTCAAAAACTCATCAAGCATAACCAAATTAAAGGTCTTGCAGAAATATATTTAATCAATACTATTACTTTTAATCTCATTACAAATTAAAAGTAGCTTATTTTTCACTTTAATTGACACTAATTATGTTACTCTCTTAATTTTCTATTAATCAAGTCACATATCAGCTGTTCCGCTATTTTACCTGGAACTGATGTAAGGCTAGGCAAGAAATCCCCAGGCCATTCTCTTTGCCCTCTCAGGTACATATTTAGTTGTTGTGGTTTAACCTCAGCTGGCAACTAAGCCCCACACAGCCACTCGCTCGCTCCCCCCACAATGGGATGGGGGAGAGAATCGGAAGGGTAAAAGTGAGAAAACTCGTGGGTTGAGATCAAGACAGTTTAATAGGGAAAGCAAAAGCCGTGCGCACAAGCAAAGCAAAACAAGGAATTCATTCACTCC